>NC_090749.1:27747686-27755186 GCF_036898095.1 Palaemon carinicauda | reverse complement strand
GTTGGACTCTTCGAGCGGGAAGTCTTCCCAGCGCAGGGACATGCAGGATGTCCTACATGCTTGATCCTGTCATTCGGCTTCAGCTAAGGCATCGTAATCTAATCCCAGTTGAACGGCATCCTACGTGTTTCTTGACAGGGCATCGGCAACGGGATTTATTTTCACAGGGACGTATTGAAGGGTACAATTGTATTCAGCCACGGCGGAGAGATGTCGGCGTTGACGGGCGGACCAGGCGTCAGACTGTCGAGTGAAGGCGTGCACCAGAGGCATGTGGTCTGTGCGAATGACGAAGGACATACCTTCTAAGAAATGGCGAAAGTGACAGACAGCCAATTGCACCGCCAGCAATTCGCGATTGAAGGTAGAATAACCTGATTCTGCCTTGGACAGTTTTCTGCTGAAGAAGGCCAATGGGCGGGGCGAACTGTTGACCACCTGCTCAAATATTGCACCAATAGTGATGTCGCTGGCATCAGTGGAGAGAAGGAGAGGGGCATGTGGGATAGGAAAAGTGAGAGCCGCAGCGGATGATAGGGCCTTCTTTGCATTGCAGAAGCCGCTTCTTGAAGGGAACCCCACTTCAGGTCCCTTGGCTTTCCCTTGAGGGAGGCATAGAGGGAAACAAGAGTGGCGGCAATGGCTGGCAGAAAACGGTGATAATAGTTGATCATGCCCAAGAATTCCTGCAGAGCTTTGACAGTCGAGGGCGCGGGGAAGTTCTGAACAGCTGCTACCTTCTCAGGGAGGGGAAGGACTCTTTCAGGAGTGATGCGGTGACTTAAGAACGACACTTCGTTGGTGCCAAAGGTACACTTGTCGTACCGGACTACAAGGCCGTTTTGTTGCAGGCGGTCGAGCACGATGCGAAGGTGACGGAGGTGTTCCTCTTTTGAGGAGGACGACACAAGTATGTCATCCATATAACCTACACAGAAGGGCAGGTCCCCTAATATGTTATCCATGAGACGTTGAAACGAGGCCCCAGCATTACAAAGGCAAAAACAGGAGTAATTGAATGTGTATGTACCAAATAAAGTGGTGATGGCGGTATTGGGGATGTCTTCTGGGTTCATTGGCACCTGATAATACCCCTTCAGGATGTCGAGCGTAAAGAAAACCTTCGCTTTGTGCCGGTAGAAGGTTACGTCGGCGATGTTTGAGAGCGGGTAGTGATCCAGTTCTGTTTGCATGTTCAGGCGCCTGTAATCCCCGCACGGACGGAGGGAGCCGTCTTTCTTTAGAACGATGTGTAAGGGTGACGATCATGGGCTGGAGGCCTTTTGGCAAAGGCACATTTTCTCCATTTCGGCAAACGTCTGTTTGGCGGCTGCCAATCGTTCCGGTATCAGACGTCTTAATTTTGCGAACACTGGGGGTCCTGTTGTCTTGATATGGTGATAAATACCATGCTTGGGAGGAGCCGTGGGCGTTTGGAGAAGTTCTGGACAGAAAACGTCCGTGTACAACGTGAAGAGGTGGGCTTAGGCATCCGTGGGCGCGCTGATGTGGAGAGCAAAGTTGGAGGGGCCGGGTTGAAGAGGTGTCGACAAGTACGAGTCTCCGTCGACCAATCAATGGTGGCGACATCGACCAGAAAGTGGAAATGAGAAAGGAAATCTGCACCGAGGACTAGCAATGTTACGTCAGCAACGAGAAACTTCCAATTATATTTACGGTTTCCAAATGATAATGTGACGTTCTCGTAATCGTAGGTGGGTATCGCAGATCCGTTGGCAGCTACCAAGGCGACCTCAGCAAATGTAGACAGACTTCGTCATGTCATGAAGAAGTCCCTTGGCAAGAGAGAATGACAAGCACCCGTGTCTTCCAAAAACCGCACGCCCGTTCCTGCATCATGTAAAAAAAAAAAGATTAGAAACACGGGAGGCCACCACCACAAGCGATGGCCTACTTACACGTTTTTTTGGCCACTGTCAATCCTTGGCACTTTTCTTTGCGGTTGCTCCCAATCTGGTGTGGTAATAGCAAAACTTCGGCGGATGGGAGGTAGTAAGTGGCTGTAGAAGTCGTTGGTTGGGGTGCGAGCAAGTGGTGGGTGGTGGGTGGCTTTGTCACCGCCTCGGCACGTCACGGGGTAGGCGTGTATGTCCTACGGCATTCACGTCAGCTTCGCTTGACGTTGAATAGGCGTCCTCTTCGTCAGGAGTGGAGGCGTTGATGGAGGTCTTGAAGTGGCTGTCCATAAGGGAATCGGCTTTGGTCATCAAGTCCCTTATGGGTAAACTATCGACATCGGGTACGGCAGCATGTACAGGTTTGGGTAAACAGTGTATTCAAAGGGCACGAAGTAGGTTCACCCTACGAGGAGAGCCGTCTGCAGCAGGTTGCAGGCGAGCAATACTGGTCAATTCCCTGAGGTTGAGCAAAGCCCTTTGGTCCCTCAAAGGATGCTGTGAGAGCTGAAAAAGCTTTGCTACACGGGCGGCTGGCGACTGCGAGTACTGCTGCAGAAGGTATGTTTTGAGGGTGTCATACGTTATTTGGGTGTCTCCTTTTTCCCAAAGCCAGTCGGATATTTCCAGGAAGGTATCCTCGGGTATCGCCGTAAGAACATAATCTGCTTTGGTGGTTGAACAGGTCACACCCTTGATGTGAAACTGGACTTCTGCATTCTGAAACCAAGCAAATGCCTCTCCGCTGGCGAATGACGAAACTTTCAATGGGGCAGCCACAGCGCCAACTTCCTTAGAGTCCGCCATAGTACCATCAACAGAGGGGTGAGGGGGGGAGGAAGGCGGGAGGAGCGAGTCGACTTCCGGGGTCACCAATATGACGTGCTGAGAGAAGGTTGTGAATCAAAGGCAGGATGAAAGCAACTGAGTAACTTTACTACAGAACACTCTTCTTTATATATAAAAACTCAATACAACAAGAAATTTCCTATTCAGCCAACACTGCACCGGTTTCAGTTAACGGTGAGAAAAATAGACACATTATTTCAGGTTCAATGCAACAGGAAATTTCCTGTTCAACTGACACCGCATCAGCTAACAGTTAATGGTGGGAGATACATGCATGTTATTTCAGGTTCTTTTTAGTGCGAGGGAAGAGGGAATATACGAGCATAATATATACACAAAATGAAATGCCGTTACTATGTACTATCGTGTGACACATGGTTGGTACAACTCCAATAAGGAAAAAAGCCCAGTGAGGAAAGGAAAGTAGGATACAATTAAACAGCAATAGAAATAATATACAATGAGAATAAAATATTCTAAGAACAGTAACAATGTTAAATTAGATCTTTCATATATGAACTATAAAAACTTCAAAAAATATAAAAAAAACAAGAGGAAGAGAAATAAGATAGAACAGCGTACCTGAGTGTACTCTCAAACAAGAGAGCTCTGATACAAGACAGTGGAGGGCTATGGTACAGGGGCTATGACACTACCCAAGACTAGAGAACAATGGTTTGATTTTGGAGCGTCGTTCTCCTAGAAGAACTGCTTACCATAGCTAAAGAGTTTCTTCTACCCTTACCAAGAGGAAATTAGCTACTGAACAATTGCAATGCAGTAGTTAACCCCTTCAAAGAAGAAGAATGGTTTGGTAATCTCGGTGTTGTCAGATGAATGATGACAGAGAAGTATGAGTAAGCAAAGGAATAAAATTAGTTGTAACCAGATAGAGGGATCCAATGTATAAGGCTACTCTCTGGCCAGTCAAAGGGCTCAATAACTATCTGGTGGTAGTATCTCGATGGGTGGATGGATTTCTGGCCAACCTATGACATATGTTAGTGTACGAATGTTGTACGTACACATTGTGGTTCAATCCTCATGTCTCCTCAATGTGATATAGAAATATTAGACTTGTACGTGTCCTCTTAGAATAAGTCAAATTTATAGGTTAACTTTCAACAATTTATTGATAGCTCCATCACTGGAGTATGGATGGTTTGGTCGGATGACCATTCCGTATGAAAATATGAATAGAACTGATTTATAATAGGCTCGCGTCGATAACATAACACTAGCTCTCTCAGCGCTTTATATAAATACAAAGTGAAATGATCACGTAGCCTTAGGGCCGGAAGTCAGGTGATTCCGGTAGGGCTCAATAGGTCAACTGCTTCCCACGGGAGGCGTTGTGACTTGTTTAAAAGACATACATAAATGTTTATTCATGCAATGCTTTCCCAGCATTGCTTAGCAGGGTCTAGTTTCACACTCTGTTATGACTTGGACATAACAGCATGGACAGCTACCATTCAAGCATTGAACATTGAAAGTTACGTTAAAATACGTTTCCTAGGAGTTTGACTGAATGTGCATTTAGTTTAGCCATAAACAAGTGATTAAGGAATAATAAGCAAAAAAGTAGGCTATACGTAAAAAAAATAACACATACCTAACAGACATAGTCATAAACAAAGAAAAATAAATGGAAAATACAGATCCATGTATGGTATATATGGCATAATGCTAGTAAATGATTATGAGGTACCACAAAAAATAAAAAAAACGTTTGCACAAATTGGTAAATTGTTAAAGAATAGTTGTTACTTTTGTTAAAGATACAGATATATTATAATTGATATTATTGTTCATTAGTAACTGAGTAAGAATATTTTTTACATTGGTAAAGATATAGATACATCAAAAAGGATATGATTGTGCACAAGATATAGATTCCTGGTATATACACACAACACGGTTTCATATATACATATATATATATATATATATATATATATATATATATATATATATATATATATATATATATATATATATATATATATATATTTGGGCTCAAGCCATGACGTCCTGATGAAAGGTTCCTTCAGTAGCTTCCTAGAGTATATTTAACTACAGTGGATATTCCCAGAGAATTAAACTAAAGGTTATCACATAATTCTAACTTCTGGTGCGAGTACCCTAAAGGTTTCCCTCTAGGATATCGTATATCAACAGGGGACGCATGTATTAACACGCCACATAGCTATCTGCACCCCATATAGAGTTAACACTTCGATATGGAAAGGTGGAGAATAACTGGGGTGCCGTTCCACAATTACACTCATCCGTGGCTGCATTTGGTAATCGAGACGTAAACAAACGGGCGCCATTGCTAAATGACGTCACGTCCGTCCTCATCCTGAGGCCAGCTTCTTGCTAATATCCATGATACAGCAGGTCAGGGCGGAGCCTTAAAGGCTGGACTAGAATAGACGGGAGGGTCCATCAGGACGTCATGGCTATCTCACCCAAAAATAGATTTTTCGCTTCGCTCAAAATCCGTTTTTTGGGCTCAAGCCATGACGTCCTGATGGAAGTGTACCAGAGAATTAATGTATCGTGGAAATTTTCCCCCTTTTTATGCAAGTGCCAAGGGCTTCGAATAGAGGTATCAAACATGTCCTACTAGAGATTCCGTGAAGAACTAGCTTCCTGACCCCCTGGCAGAGAAGTGCTGGTGGACCATACTAATATCTCGAAGCGATCATTGAAGAGCTACTCACTCTATGGAGAGTTCGTGCAGGACTCGGAGACAAGACATAAGGTTAATATTCGGGTAGGAATATTATTAATCATAGGTAAGTGATTAACAATTACTACACTCCCTGGAGGATAAATCAATCTGGTCTCGAAGGCAGGATGAAGGTTAATATTCAGGTAGGAATATTATCAAAGCATGAGTGAGTATATAATACAGTTATATATGTATTATTCTTCTCTTTCAGAAGGAAAGGGGTAAACGAAACTATGACAATCATATATTTCATAATAAATAATAAGAGCGGAGAGAGACGCACATGTAATAAAATAGAAATTTTATTTCAACAATTGCAGATTATTGTGATAACAATTGCAATAGTAAATGAAAAGTTTATTCAAAATTATAAAGAATAATGTACATAGGAAATAAAGACTTCAATCTTGAATCTGAAAAGAATTTTCACTTCCAGAAACACAAGTTCCAGAGGAACGTCAGTCTTTTTCAAAGAAAACACATCATGCTCTAAAGCATGTGGCACTCATGTAAAGTCTATGACATTTTCACCTTGGTAAGAACAGTCTATTAGAAACACTAAGTGTCCATGAAATCACTATGTATCACCAGAGGGTCAACACAGACACCCGGAGAGTTACAGTCCCAAGTAACTCGCTGTTCTATGCAGAGTTAAACAGCAGGTTTCATAACACTACCTGCGACTACCACGAAATGTTTGACTTTGTGCACTTGCTTTGCGTAGTGCTTGAAGAAAACGCGTGATGATTTCCATCCTGTGAAGCTCTTGAGGCTTTCAAAATCCATACTCTGGAAGAAATTCAGAGAAGAAGCGACTTTCTTAGGATCGTGACCTGCGGGTGTACTGTCAGGATCCGCTCTTAGTTGTTTTCAGTGACAGATCGCTACCCGATGTTTCTCCTTTGAAGAGTTGTCCTCCACCAAAGTCTGAAGTTCTTTGAAGATAGACCTTAAGACTCTACACTGGGCATAGAGAGACAGCTTCCTTCAGGGGGCAGATTCTCCAAGGGCCCCATCTCTTGGTGGGTAGTTCATTCTTAGCGAGAAACGTCGGATCAGGGAAGAGGGTAAGTTCTCCTGTATCTGCGAATAGGACATGACCCTCTTCTCTTGATAATGCCACTATTTTACTGACTCGGGCTCCCGAGGCGAGAGCAAAAAGGAAGATAACTTTAAGAGTCAAGTCCTTTAGAGGGCATGAATTGTTGTCCAGGTTAGAGGCAAAATGGAGCACCTTGTCCAGGGACCAGGAGATAGGTTTTGGCGGAGGTGCTGGGCGTAGTCTAGCGCATGCCTTTGGCAATTTATTGAAGATATCACTGGACAGATCAATCTAGAAGGCGTACAGGAGTGGTCTAGTCAAAGCCGATTTGCATGTGGAAATCGTGTTGGCTGCTAAGCCTTGTCCATGAAGGGGAATGAAGAAGGACATACAAAAATCAATGGTGATTTCCGTAGGATTTTTCGCCTTGACGAAAGAGACCCACTTTCTCCAGGAAGATTCGTATTGCCGTCTAGTAGATTCAGTCTTGTATTCCTCGAGGAAGTCTAAACTTTTCTTCGAGATTCCAAACCTTTTCTTTGCGGCTAAGGAGAGAAAATCATGAGATGGAGGTCCCTGACTTTCAGTGATGAAGCGAAGACAGTCGACTTCTGTATTTATTGAGAGAGAACTGGGCCCGGTAGGGGGATCAGCGTGGGCTGCAGCTCCAGAACCAGAGGGTACCAATTGCTCCAGGGCCAATTGGGAGCCACTAGGGCCACTGTCCCTTTGAAGGTTCTCAGTTTGGAGAGGACTTTCAGCAGAAGGTTGGGGGGAGGAAACAGGTATATCCTGGACCATCTGTTCCAATCCAGTGACATGGCATCCACTGCTTCTGCCTTGGGGTCCTTGTACGGGGCCACATATCGAGGAAGTTGATTGTTGTCGCTCGTCGCGAAGAGATCGATCTGAAGTTCCGGGACTTGGTGAGAGATGAAAGAGAATGACCTTGT
>NC_090749.1:27687796-27747186 GCF_036898095.1 Palaemon carinicauda | reverse complement strand
TGAAGGTCCGGCCAATTTTCCTACTCTGGCCAGGGCTGTTAAAAATGTTAATATTTCAACTAACCCCTTTTTAGCTGAGGAGGCTGTTCCCAACCATGTAACACCTTCTGCTCATGTAATGGGGCAAGAGGAGTTCCATGTAATTTGTAAGAGAATTGAGTTATTGAAGCTGCAGTTTGAGGAGGACGAGAGGGCCCGGAAACATGAGATTGAGGTGCTCAAGCTTAAGCTTGATTTGGCCAAGGTGCAAGGGTCCCCTAACCATGTTAGTTCTCCCTATAGCTCATCATCAGACAACTTTAATATTTCGGGTGCACTAAAGTTAATTCCAGTTTTTGATGAGGGGAGCGTACCAGAATTTTTTAAAGCTTTTGAGAGAGTTGCCACCCGGTTGTCTTGGCCCACAGAAATGTGGACGGTACTCATACAGCGTAGATTGACGGGCAAGGCACTGCGGGTGTATAATGCATTGGAAGAGGGCCTTGCCAGAGATTATGACAAAGTAAAGGCTTTGGTTCTCAGGGCCTATGATCTGGTCCCTGAGGCCTATCGCCAGAGATTCCGAACCACTGACAAGCCCAATTCTATGTCTTATGTTGAGTACGCTCGTCTCAAGGAGAGCAGTTTGACAACTGGCTGAAAAGTCGTCAAGTTGCTTCCTTCTCTTCCTTGAGGGAACTGATGGTACTGGAGGAGTTTAAGAAGGTGTGTAGTAAAGAATTGAGGGTTCATCTGGAGGACACTAAAATTTTAACTTTGTCCAAGGCGGCTCAGGTAGCTGATGAGTTTGTCCTGACCCATCGGGCTGGGTCAGGTAACTTCTCGTCCTCATACCCTAATAATAATAGTAATTTGTCTTCTAAGTCGAATAATCCCTTTAAAAACCAATCTAGTACCCCAAATAGTAGCATGAGTAATCATGTTGGTAGTGGCTTCAGAAAGGACATGAGTGGTGGGCACACTCTGGTTTTTTTCTAACCGTGGCAATTCGGGTAAAACTAATCAAATTAGGGGTAATTGCTTTTGGTGTAATAAGCCAGGGCATCGACAAGCTGAATGTAGAGCCAGGAGCCGTTACCTCCAAAAGAATCAAAATAAGAGTCCAAATAATGTTAATCAGCCTATGCCAATCTCACTAATTTCAAATAATTCTATTTCAGAGAGTAAGAATGGTAAAACTGTTGATCCCCAGGTTGTTAGTGAACCAGATGTAGGTAAAGTAAAACCTGTATTGTGTGAGTCCACTGGTAATTTATGACCATTTAACAAATATGTCTAACCCGGAAAATTGAAATCTGAAACCTCTACACTTTATGTTAAGTTCTTGAGGGACACAGGATCCGCTAGATCTTTGGTGTTGGCAGGGTCCTTGTCTAACTTAGTTCCCTATACTGGAGAATACGTGGTCCTGGGAGGATTTCCCGATACGGTGGTATCTGCTCCTTTAGTAAGGGTGGAGCTGTCCTTCCCAGGGTATCACAAGGTTACTGAGCTGGCAGTAGTTGAGAGCCTGCCGATACCAGGAATAGACGGAATCCTTGTGAATGATATGTTGAGTGCAGAGGGTCAGGAATTATTTCCTATTGTTTCGGTCACAGCTTGCCCTGTGGCAATAACTACTCGAGCCTCTGCTAAGAGTGCAGCAGAATCTGATAATGATGATGACCTAGATTTAAGTAATTTAGAAGTAGAGGTAGAGAAGCCCGGGCTAGTAGAAGGTAGTAGTAGTAGCAGTAGTTCTAGTTTTGGAGTGTTTAAATTATTGAAATCCGATTGTGACCGTCTCTCTTTCATACAGGCCCAAAAAGATGAATTTTCATTTGAGTTAGGTAATACTGACGATTTGACCAGGCCCAGGTTTATGGTTTTGAAAGGATTGTTGTATAGTGTCAGTCGTCCCCCAACTCATAAACTAAATGTGACTTCTTGTTTAAGACAAATTGTCGTACCTACCAAGTTTAGGGAGGCTGTGTTAAGCCTTGCACATGAGGACTCCTTTTCTGGCCACTTAGGCTTAAGTAAAACTTTTTGTAGGTTGAGTAAATGTTTTTGGTGGCGAGGGAATGAAGTCTTCGGTGAAGAAATTTGTAAGAACTTGTGAAGTGTGTCAGGTGATTGGTAAACCCAATCAACCTATTCCCAAGGCTCCTCTTAACCCAATTCCTTCAATTGGAGAACCCTTTGCAGAATTGGTAATTGATGTGGTAGGACCTCTGCCTAGGACGAAGTTAGGGTTTATGCATCTCCTGACCATAATGGATAGAACATCACGTTTTCCTGAGGCCTTTCCAATGAAGAAAATAACCTCAAAAGCTGTGTTTGACAAATTAGTGGAGTTTTTCTCCAGGTATGCACTGCCTCATAAAATTCAGTCAGATTGCGGCTCGAATTTTACAAGCAGGGTATTTAAGAGTAAGTGTGCTGAACTGGCCATTCAGCACATTACCAGTGTACCCTACCCTCCTGAGAGTCAGGGTGTGGTGGAAAGATTTCACCAGACCCTTAAGTGTATATTAAAAAAATATTGTTATGAGCAAGGAGAGGATTGGGATAAATGGCTTCCCTTTGCTCTCTTTGCCATAAGGAATTTTCCCAATTCTTCTACTGGCGTTGCTCCCTTTGAATTAATATTTGGGCACAAGGTTCGAGGACCTTTGGAAATCTTCCATGAATTGCTCGAAGTAAATCAGAGAGGAGAGCGTACGGTGGGAAAAATTGTTAGTGAACTTAAGTCCAAGTTAGCCGTAGCTTGGAAGTATGCCAAAGATAATTTGTCTGCTTCCCAAGCTACAATGAAAACCAAATTTGATCAGAAGTGTAAGGTACGCTCATTTGAGTCCGGGGACTTAGTATTAGTTTTAAGCACAGATCCAGACAACTTCCTTGAACCCAGGTACAAGGGCCCCTGGAAGGTGTTGAGAAAGTTGTCAGAGGTCAATTATGAAGTTGAAGCCCCTGGAACTAGTCGTAAATGTAAAATTTTCCACATAAACAGGTTGAAATCTTACTCTTCTGATAGACGGGATCCGTTGGCCATTGTTTTTGAGCCAGTTATGAGTGTGGTTGCACCTGTTGAGGAAAACTTGGAAGATGTTTTGGACCAGGTGCCTTCAGATGCTCTAGGTAATAACTTGCAAAATTTAGGTGTATTAAAAGAGGGGTTAGAGCATCTGGAGGCACCTCAGAAACAAGATATACTAAGCCTAATTATGGAATTTTCCGACTTGTTTCAGGACTCTCCAGGAAGGACAAGGTTGCTCCAGCATGATGTTGATGTTGGGGACGCTTCTCCGGTTAAGCAAAGCCCGTATCGCCTCAGTCCAGAGAAGCGTGCCATTGTTGAGGACGAAATTAAATACATGCTGGAGCACAATCTCATACAACCATCATTAAGTCCATGGAGTTCCCCTATAGTCTTAGTGAAGAAGCCTGATGGTAAATATCGTATGTGTGTTGACTATAGGAGGGTAAACTCGGTTACTAAAAATGATTCCTTTCCTCTTCCCCATATTGAGGATTGTCTGGACCTGATAGGTCCTGCTAGGTTTATTAAAAAATTGGATCTGTTAAAGGGATATTGGCAGGTCCCCCTATCTGGCCGTGCCCGTGAAATTTCAGCATTTATGACGCCCTCAGGGCTTTACGAGTGCAAAGTAATGCCCTTTGGGATGAAGAACGCTGCCTGTACTTTCCAGCGTCTGATGAACAGGGTAATTTGTGGCCTGGAAGGTACAGAAATCTATATAGATGACTTGGTGGTACACAGCAACGACTGGCGGACCCACCTGGTAAGATTAAGAAAAGTTTTTGAGGCACTTAGGGCCGCCGGTCTTGTTGTGAATCTGGGTAAATGTAACTTTGGGAAAGCTAAGGTTAGTTATTTGGGTCACGAGATTGGCTTGGGTAAAGTTGCTCCTAAGCAAGCCAGTCTCGAGGCCATTGTTGCTTTGAAGAGACCGTGTAATGTCAGAGAGGTTCGTAAGGTGCTGGGTATGTTGGGATATTACCGTAGGTTTGTCCGAAACTTCTCTGACCTTGCACAGCCTCTAACTAATTTATTGAAAAAAGGGCAAAAATTTATTTGGTCTTCTCGATGCGAAGAAGCATTTTTAAAACTTAAGATGTTACTCGTGTCTAATCCAATATTGGTTTCTCCCAATTATCAGAAGCCATTCATCATAGCTGTGGATGCCAGTGACGTAGGAATTGGGGGAGTCCTCTTTCAAAGGAGTGATGATGGTGAAGTACGCCCCGTATCTTACTACAGCCGTAAGTTACTAGAAGCGGAAAGAAAGTACTCCACCATTGAGAAAGAGGCTCTGGCATTGGTGCGGACATTAGTACATTTTAAACCTTATGTAACTAACTTTTCATTCCCTATAGAAATTTGGACCGACCATAATCCGTTGGTATCCATTGAACGTATGAAGGGATCAAACCAGAGGATTCTGCGTTGGGCCCTTCAGCTACAAGAGTTCAATTTAATTATAAAACACATTAAAGGGGTGGATAATTGCATCCCGGATGCCCTCTCACGTGTTTGAATTTTGATCTCTCCCTTTGTTTTTTTTGGGACCCTCTCGGTTCGCCTGGTTGCATGTGTTGAGGTTACATCCATGTTTCGAGGTATGTATATATTGAGCTCAGGTATAAGGTTTGTACTCTTGTAAATTGTTCCAGGACCTAGGTTGGTGTGGATAATTCTATATCATATTTTTTTTTTCTGTGTGCCTACTAAAATTTATTGTTGACAGGTATAGGATTGAATGTCTGTCCAAATGTTTGATGATGTATTTAAAACTTGCTATGTTCTTGTCCTTTTGCTTAGGTTTAAGATGTTTTTACCTTGTGATTGGTTTATTACTGTAGATACTACGTTTAAGACTTTGTTTTGTTTTGGTTTAAGATATTTTATCTTATCAGTGGTTTGTAGTAGCTTTAGTGTTTTCCCTGAATTCTCTTTATTTTTGTGGCCCTGCATGTTCTGATGTTTTGTCCAGCCTTGTGGCTTATCATAAAAAGAAAAATTTTGCATTTAGTGAAAGAAAATTATTTTTCTTGGGGGAGGAAGGTGTTATGTTAAAGTAGGTTATTTAATTGTTTATAAATAAATTCGGTCTTCGGCAGGAGTAAAAGTTAACTGCCCTTTTCATAAGAGTTCGGTGATAACCTTCGCTCCTCCTCGTCGTTAATTAGTGAATTGCCATTAACTCTTTTGTTTATTCTTCTTTCCGAGTGTTTGGTGTTTAGTGAGAGCTGTGGACGAGACTACTGCTGCCTGGAATGTTCAGTTCGGACCGTGCCTTGATCACAGACGTATATCCTAATTCAGCAGCCATTGGTAGACGCCTCTTTTATTCCCTCATAAGGAATTGTGCCTTTGGAGGATTATTTCGCTGGTGTCTTTGAGCCACCTGCGGTATATTGTACACTTCTTGGGATCACGGACCACGTATGCAGGGGTTTTGTCATCTGCGATAGCCACCTCGCTTGTTACGTCCTGCAAGTGTATGTGTCACTTGCGACCTTCGCTTGACATTATTTTTCCCGCCTGAGGATTTTGCGGGAAGACGGTGCCGTCGTTCCGTCCTGGCACTGTTGGAGGTACTATTGCCGTGATCCAAGAGCGTCATCACATCTGCTACGCTGCTCGTCTGTGGACCAAGGGTCCGTGAGGAGGAACGTAGGGAGGCATTACCCAGGTAAAGTTACGATCTTTTCATTATCGTTATGGATATGCCCAGTCCGTTTTCCTGGTGTTAATGATACTCCCTCTGATGCTGATGAATGTTCGTCCCCTCTCGGTAGTCTGATCCATGTATGGATAAGTACTGTTGAAGTTATTTCACAGATAGATAATACAGTGTTGGGTTTTTTACATGTATATATAAATTATGACTCTGCATAATTCTTTTGTGAAGTTATCCAAGTGTTTATGCATTTAGTATGTGGCATGTGTATTTGTATGCTGCCTTGTGTTATGTTTTATTATTTGGTATTTGGTTTAGCTTTAAACGTTTGTGTGTAGGTAGGTAATTTTAAGGTTTTCTGCCTTTCCATTTCTCCTGTCTTCCTTATTCTTATATGATTAGTAATAGGGTAGTGGTTTGGGGATATTTGTGGGCCTGGCTTAATATGAGCCATACTTTTGATCTGTTTAGTTTTTCTTTGTTAAGGTTAATATTTTTAGATATAGGTCAACCTTGTGTATTTAGAGGACTCTGTATATTAGTCCTCCAGGTCATTTTTGTTTAATCATTGTTGTTTGTCTTAGGAGCTTTTTGTTACTCCTGGTGCAAGGTTGAATTTATTTAAGTGTATTGTAATAAATATTGTTAGATTTTTCCAGTGTTTTTGTTCTGTCTTCCCTCAGTTCACCGGATTACATAAATAATGTACTGCCTACGATTCCTTTGAAAAATCAAAGTTTATAGAACCAGAACTACAGCCTACAGAGGTCGTAACAAGTGGCGACCGTGACAGGATCGTACGCAGGTGTACTCGGTGTTTGGGGGAGAAGTTCAGCTCTGGAGGGATTTGACAGTATTTATTGTTGATATTTGATTTTTGGTTTAGTTGCTTTCCTTCCCCATAGGATATTATTTTCATTAAAATGAAGGACTTTACTTTTGACCCGTCGGAATTCTTGGGTTCGGCTGACTGTTTGAAATATTTAGGAGTTTTGACAAGGGCTTATTTGGTACAGTGTGCCCGGTGGTTGGAGATCCCTCATAAGTCCTCTGACACTCGGGCCAATTTGTTAAAACTGGTTAAGGAAAAAGTGTCCCAAGATTTGGCTGAGGGTAATGAGGTAGCTAGCGGCCTAGCCAGTGATTTTGAGAGTGGCACTGATTTTGGGTCGGACCAAGAAGGATCCATAGTCGATGATGTTAGCATAAATCCTGGTTTGTCCCTGTTCACTGATTCCCCTGCAGTAAAGGTTATGTATGAAGGTCCGGCCAATTTTCCTACTCCGGCCAGGGCTGTTAAAAATGTTAATATTTCAACTAACCCCTTTTTAGCTGAGGAAGCTGTTCCCAACCATGTAACACCTTCTGCTCATGTAATGGGGCAGGAGGAGTTCCATGTAATTTGTAAGAGAATTGAGTTATTGAAGCTGCAGTTTGAGGAGGACGAGAGGGCCCGGAAACATGAGATTGAGGTGCTCAAGCTTAAGCTTGATTTGGCCAAGGTGCAAGGGTCCCCTAACCATGTTAGTTCTCCCTATAGCTCATCATCAGACAACTTTAATATTTCGGGTGCACTAAAGTTAATTCCAGTTTTTGATGAGGGGAGCGTACCAGAATTTTTTAAAGCTTTTGAGAGAGTTGCCACCCGGTTGTCTTGGCCCACAGAAATGTGGACGGTACTCATACAGTGTAGATTGACGGGCAAGGCACTGCGGGTGTATAATGCATTGGAAGAGGGCCTTGCCAGAGATTATGACAAAGTAAAGGCTTTGGTTCTCAGGGCCTATGATCTGGTCCCTGAGGCCTATCGCCAGAGATTCCGAACCACTGGCAAGCCCAATTCTATGTCTTATGTTGAGTACGCTTGTCTCAAGGAGGAGCAGTTTGACAACTGGCTGAAAAGTCGTCAAGTTGCTTCCTTCTCTTCCTTGAGGGAACTGATGGTACTGGAGGAGTTTAAGAAGGTGTGTAGTAAAGAATTGAGGGTTCATCTGGAGGACACTAAAATTTCAACTTTGTTCAAGGCGGCTCAGGTAGCTGATGAGTTTGTCCTGACCCATCGGGCTGGGTCAGGTAACTTCTCGTCCTCATACCCTAATAATAATAGTAATTTGTCTTCTAAGTCGAATAATCCCTATAAAAACCAATCTAGTACCCCAAATAGTAGCATGAGTAATCATGTTGGTAGTGGCTTCAGAAAGGACTTGAGTGGTGGGCACACTCTGGTTTTTTCTAACCGTGGCAATTCGGGTAAAACTAATCAAATTAGGGGTAATTGCTTTTGGTGTAATAAGCCAGGGCATCGACAAGCTGAATGTAGAGCCAGGAGCCGTTACCTCCAAAAGAATCAAAATAAGAGTCAAAATAATGTTAATCAGCCTACGCCAATCTCACTAATTTCAAATAATTCTATTTCAGAGAGTAAGAATGGTAAAACTGTTGATCCCCAGGTTGTTAGTGAACCAGATGTAGGTAAAGTAAAACCTGTATTGTGTGAGTCCACTGGTAATTTATGACCATTTAACAAATATGTCTAACCCGGAAAATTGAAATCTGAAACCTCTACACTTTATGTTAAGTTCTTGAGGGACACAGGATCCGCTAGATCTTTGGTGTTGGCAGGGTCCTTGTCTAACTTAGTTCCCTATACTGGAGAATACGTGGTCCTGGGAGGATTTCCCGATACGGTGGTATCTGCTCCTTTAGTAAGGGTGGAGCTGTCCTTCCCAGGGTATCACAAGGTTACTGAGCTGGCAGTAGTTGAGAGCCTGCCGATACCAGGAATAGACGGAATCCTTGTGAATGATATGTTGAGTGCAGAGGGTCAGGAATTATTTCCTATTGTTTCGGTCACAGCTTGCCCTGTGGCAATAACTACTCGAGCCTCTGCTAAGAGTGCAGCAGAATCTGATAATGATGATGACCTAGATTTAAGTAATTTAGAAGTAGAGGTAGAGAAGCCCGGGCTAGTAGAAGGTAGTAGTAGTAGCAGTAGTTCTAGTTTTGGAGTGTTTAAATTATTGAAATCCGATTGTGACCGTCTCTCTTTCATACAGGCCCAAAAAGATGAATTTTCATTTGAGTTAGGTAATACTGACGATTTGACCAGGCCCAGGTTTATGGTTTTGATAGGATTGTTGTATAGGGTCAGTCGTCCCCAAACTCATCAACTAAATGTGACTTCTTGTTTAAGACAAATTGTCGTACCTACCAAGTTTAGGGAGGCTGTGTTAAGCCTTGCACATGAGGACTCCTTTTCTGGCCACTTAGGCTTAAGTAAAACTTTTTGTAGGTTGAGTAAATGTTTTTGGTGGCGAGGGAATGAAGTCTTCGGTGAAGAAATTTGTAAGAACTTGTGAAGTGTGTCAGGTGATGGGTAAACCCAATCAACCTATTCCCAAGGCTCCTCTTAACCCAATTCCTTCAATTCGAGAACCCTTTGCAGAATTGGTAATTGATGTGGTAGGACCTCTGCCTAGGATGAAGTTAGGGTTTACGCATCTCCTGACCATAATGAATAGAGCATCACGTTTTCCTGAGGCCTTTCCAATGAAGAAAATAACCTCAAAAGCTTTGTTTGACAAATTAGTGGAGTTTTTCTCCAGGTATGCACTGCCTCATAAAATTCAGTCAGATTGCGGCTCGAATTTTACAAGCAGGGTATTTAAGAGTAAGTGTGCTGAACTGGCCATTCAGCACATTACCAGTGTACCCTACCCTCCTGAGAGTCAGGGTGTGGTGGAAAGATTTCACCAGACCCTTAAGTGTATATCAAAAAAATATTGTTATGAGCAAGGAGAGGATTGGGATAAATGGCTTCCCTTTGCTCTCTTTGCCATAAGGAATTTTCCCAATTCTTCTACTGGCCTTGCTCCCTTTGAATTAATATTTGGGCACAAGGTTCGAGGACCTTTGGAAATCTTCCATGAATTGCTCGAAGTAAATCAGAGAGGAGAGCGTACGGTGGGAGAAGTTGTTAGTGAACTTAAGTCCAAGTTAGCCGTAGCTTGGAAGTATGCCAAAGATAATTTGTCTGCTTCCCAAGCTACAATGAAAACCAAATTTGATCAGAAGTGTAAGGTACGCTCATTTGAGTCCGGGGACTTAGTATTAGTTTTAAGCACATATCCAGACAACTTCCTTGGACCCAGGTACAAGGGCCCCTGGAAGGTGTTGAGAAAGTTGTCAGAGGTCAATTATGAAGTTGAAGCCCCTGGTACTAGTCGTAAATGTAAAATTTTCCACATAAACAGGTTGAAATCTTACTCTTCTGATAGACGGGATCCGTTGGCCATTGTTTTTGAGCCAGTTATGAGTGTGGTTGCACCTGTTGAGGAAAACTTGGAAGATGTTTTGGACCAGGTGCCTTCAGATGCTCTAGGTAATAACTTGCAAAATTTAGGTGTATTAAAAGAGGGGTTAGAGCATCTGGAGGCACCTCAGAAACAAGATATACTAAGCCTAATTATGGAATTTTCCGACTTGTTTCAGGACTCTCCAGGAAGGACGAGGTTGCTCCAGCATGATGTTGATGTTGGGGACGCTTCTCCGGTTAAGCAAAGCCCGTATCGCCTCAGTCCAGAGAAGCGTGCCATTGTTGAGGACGAAATTAAATACATGCTGGAGCACAATCTCATACAACCATCAGTAAGTCCATGGAGTTCCCCTATAGTCTTAGTGAAGAAGCCTGATGGTAAATATCGTATGTGTGTTGACTATAGGAGGGTAAACTCGGTTACGAAAAATTATTCCTTTCCTCTTCCCCGTATTGAGGATTGTCTGGACCTGATAGGTCCTGCTAGGTTTATTACAAAATTGGATCTGTTAAAGGGATATTGGCAGGTCCCCCTATCTGGCCGTGCCCGTGAAATTTCAGCATTTGTGACGCCCTCAGGGCTTTACGAGTGCAAAGTAATGCCCTTTGGGATGAAGAACGCTGCCTGTACTTTCCAGCGTCTGAAGAACAGGGTAATTTGTGGCCTGGAAGGTATAGAAATCTATATAGATGACTTGGTGGTACACAGCAACGACTGGCGGACCCACCTGGTAAGATTAAGAAAAGTTTTTGAGGCACTTAGGGCCGCCGGTCTTGTTGTGAATCTGGGTAAATGTAACTTTGGGAAAGCTAAGGTTAGTTATTTGGGTCACGAGATTGGCTTGGGTAAAGTTGCTCCTAAGCAAGCCAATCTCGAGGCCATTGTTGCTTTGAAGAGACCGTGTAATGTCAGAGAGGTTCGTAAGGTGCTAGGTATGTTGGGATATTACCGTAGGTTTGTCCGAAACTTCTCTGACCTTGCACAGCCTCTAACTAATTTATTGAAAAAAGGGCAGATATTTATTTGGTCTTCTCGATGCGAAAAAGCATTTTTAAAACATAAGATGTTACTCGTGTCTAATCCAATATTGGTTTCTCCCAATTATCAGAAGCCATTCATCATAGCTGTGGATGCCAGTGACGTAGGAATTGGGGGAGTCCTCTTTCAAAGGAGTGATGATGGTGAAGTACGCCCCGTATCTTACTACAGCCGTAAGTTACTAGAGGCGGAAAGAAAGTACTCCACCATTGAGAAAGAGGCTCTGGCATTGGTGCGGACATTAGTACATTTTAAACCTTATGTAACTAACTTTTCATTCCCTATAGAAATTTGGACCGACCATAATCCGTTGGTATTCATTGAACGTATGAAGGGATCAAACCAGAGGATTCTGCGTTGGGCCCTTCAGCTACAAGAGTTCAATTTAATTATAAAACACATTAAAGGGGTGGATAATTGCATCCCGGATGCTCTCTCACGTGTCTGAATTTTGATCTCTCCCTTTGTTTTTTTTGGGACCCTCTCGGTTCGCCTGGTTGCATGTGTTGAGGTTACATCCATGTTTCGAGGTATGTATATATTGAGCTCAGGTATAAGGTTTGTACTCTTGTAAATTGTTCCAGGACATAGGTTGGTGTGGATAATTCTATATCATATTTTTTTTTCTGTGTGTCTACTAAAATTTATTGTTGACAGGTATAGGATTGAATGTCTGTCCAAATGTTTGATGATGTATTTAAAACTTGCTATGTTCTTGTCCTTTTGCTTAGGTTTAAGATGTTTTTACCTTGTGATTGGTTTATTACTGTAGATACTACATTTAAGACTTTGTTTTTTTTTGGTTTAAGATATTTTATCTTATCAGTGGTTTGTAGTAGCTTTAGTGTTTTCCCTGAATTCTCTTTATTTTTGTGGCCCTGCATTTTCTGATGTTTTGTCCAGCCTTGTGGCTTATCATTAAAAGAAAAATTTTGCATTTAGTGAAAGAAAATTATTTTTCTTGGGGGAGGAAGGTGTTATGTTAAAGTAGGTTATTTAATTGTTTATAAATAAATTCGGTCTTCGGCAGGAGTAAAAGTTAACTGCCCTTTTCATAAGAGTTCGGTGATAACCTTCGCTCCTCCTCGTCGTTAATTAGTGAATTGCCATTAACTCTTTTGTTTATTCTTCTTTCCGAGTGTTTGGTGTTTAGTGAGAGCCGTGGACGAGACTACTGCTGCCTGGAATGTTCAGTTCGGACCGTGCCTTGATCACAGACGTATATCCTAATTCAGCAGCCATTGGTAGACGCCTCTTTTATTCCCTCATAAGGAATTGTGCCTTTGGAGGATTATTTCGCTGGTGTCTTTGAGCCACCCGCGGTATATTGTACACTTCTTGGGATCACGGACCACGTATGCAGGGGTTTTGTCACCTGCGATAGCCACCTCGCTTGTTACGTCCTGCAAGTGTATGTGTCACTTGCGACCTTCGCTTGACGTTATTTTCCCCGCCTGAGGATTTTGCGGGAAGACGGTGCCGTCGTTCCGTCCCAGCACTGTTGGAGGTACTATTGCCGTGATCCAAGAGCGTCATCACATCTGCTACGCTGCTCGTCTGTGGACCAAGGGTCCGTGAGGAGGAACGTAGGGAGGCATTACCCAGGTAAAGTTACGATCTTTTCATTATCGTTATGGATATGCCCAGTCCGTTTTCCTGGTGTTAATGATACTCCCTCTGATGCTGATGAATGTTCGTCCCCTCTCGGTAGTCTGATCCATGTATGGATAAGTACTGTTGAAGTTATTTCACAGATAGATAATACAGTGTTGGGTTTTTTACATGTATATATAAATTATGACTGCATATTTCTTTTGTGAAGTTATCCAAGTGTTTATGCATTTAGTATGTGGCATGTGTATTTGTATGCTGCCTTGTGTTATGTTTTATTATTTGGTATTTGGTTTAGCTTTAAACGTTTGTGTGTAGGTAGGTAATTTTAAGGTTTTCTGCCTTTCCATTTCTCCTGTCTTCCTTATTCCTATATGTTTAGTAATAGGGTAGTGGTTTGGGGATATTTGTGGGCCCGGCTTAATATAAGCCATACTTTTGATCTGTTTAGTTTTTCTTTGTTAAGGTTAATATTTTTAGATATAGGTCAACCTTGTGTATTTAGAGGACTCTGTATATTAGTCCTCCAGGTCATTTTTGTTTAATCATTGTTGTTTGCCTTAGGAGCTTTTTGTTACTCCTGGTGCAAGGTTGAATTTATTTAAGTGTATTGTAATAAATATTGTTAGATTTTTCCAGTGTTTTTGTTCTGTCTTCCCTCAGTTCACCGGGTTACATAAATAATGTACTGCCTACGATTCCTTTAAAAAATCAAAGTTTAAAGAACCAGAACTACGGCCTACACAGGTCGTAACACCCGCCATAGCCACCTAAGCCCCAAAGAGCTCCACGTTCCAGGCCTCCACGTCGTCTTTCCACTGATCCTGACCCAGTCGACCCCACTCTTGTCACTGCGGTCATGCTCTTGGGGATGAGCGACTGCACCTCCATGCCTACAGTTATGTTCTAGGGACTGGCCGACTGTACGTCCTTTCTGAGGGCCTTTCTTGGTTGTTTATGCTATTGGGCGAGCTGATTCTCTTGCATATGTGTCTAGTAACTCTGAAAAGTAAGATTGCTCTAGTAGGAGCAATACACTGGAGCAGATTGTCAACAACACCGGTCGGGTCTTTCACTTTTGTGGGCTATGACTGACTGTCTAAGAGCCCAGTACCGAACTAATGTCCAGGCAATTTACGCAAGCACGCACATATCCTTTTATATCAAGAACAATACTCTAGAGAATTCCGGAACATTCAATACTAACATTACGCAATAGTGAGCTACCAGGAACCTTTTCTTGAATCATCCTGTTGAACTCATGTTTATCAGATGGCCGGCACCGAAGTACAGTATTTATATAAAGTATCTAGAACTCCCGTTCCAGAACACAATGATATTTTGAGTTACAAATACATTAACTTATAAAATTTAAAATTTTATTATTACATCAACATACTGTTTAGGAAATAAAATGAATTATTTTATTTTTACATCAGCCTATATGAAAAAATAAGCCATTAAAACAAGCATTGTAATACAATATACATATATTTAATGTAACACAGTATAACACTTATTACTTACTTTACTTTACTTTGATGGCTGCTTTCCCAGTCCCATACAGAAGGAGAACCACACTCTCTAGAGGACGTCCACTGTCGTTTTACCTTGTTCGTTCAGAGTAACATTTCATATCACGTATTGTTCATTTAGCCTACTGTTAAATCGTCACTGTTATACGACTCATGAAATAAGAAAGTCTTCAGTTTCCTCTTGAGTGCCTTAATGTCTTCAATCATTCTAATGTTTCATGGGAGCTTATTATATAGTCATGGGGCTGCATATTTAAGGGCTCTGGAGCCTAAAGTAGATATATATCTAGGTTCCACCAGTTTGAAGCCATCTGTAACTATTCTCGTGTAGACACGATTTGTTGGCTGCGCAATATGTAACAATACTCTTAAGTATTTTGGATGACCGGTTCTGATAAGTTGGTGGGCTATTGTATATATTTTATATTCCATTCTCGCTTTAATCGCCAGCCAAAGTAAATCGATTAGTACAGGGGGGATAATTTCTCTAGGTGGGACACCTTTTATCATTCTTGCTCATCTATTATTTATGCTTTGTAATTTCTTAAGTTTCACTTTTGGTAAACTATAATAGAGAGAGTTGCAGTAGTCAATCCTGGTAATAACACAGTTTATCACAAGTTTCTTTACAGAATTTTCGTCCATGTACTTTATTATAAACGCAATATTTCTTAGATGATAGCTAGAATTTTTTATTACATTATTTATTTGGGCTTTTAGAGACAGGTTATAGTCAAGAAATACACCTAGATCTCGAACTTTACTAGATATCAGCACTGAGTCATTATATATGTTCATTTGAATATCACTCATGTTTCTCTCACAGTTTCCCTTACCCACCAACATGAATACAGTTTTGTTCTCATTCAATTTTAGTTGTTTAAATGTCATCCATTCTCTATCACTATCAAGGATTCGGTTTAGAGTTTCAGTAGTGTCTGTGGGAAATAATTCTGGGAGAGGCCTCCCCGTTTCTGATTTCCAGACCCGAGCCTAAAGGATAGAGCGCCAACACACTCACACTTGACAAACTAGAGAACTGCAACGAAGACGGTTTGCTTTCCCTACACACATTCAAGTCCAAAGATTATTCTATACCGGAACTGTCGGCACCGATATCACCTTGATGTTCAGACGCTACTCCAGGGCGCAAAATAGTAAATCCCAAAAAAGTGTGGTTGGACTGAATCAGTTACGTTAACGACAGTTTCACAAAGAGTTAGGGGGAGCAGTACTGTAAAAGTAAAAACGTCCTAAGGACCACCGGAAGGTAATACCGTAGAACATTACAATAAAGGATTGACACCGATAGCTTTATATTGACGTAAATATAAACTTACCCTTAAGTCATATCTCACCACATGTGATAAATCATTTAGTCATTTCAAAATGTAAAGGTCAAGTTACAAGCAGTTAATAATTTTAACCTAAAAATGGCGTTTATTTCCATAAAGTACAACAGGAATTTTCACCTGACACAGGAAAAATAGCAAAACTACCTAATTGAAATTTAAATAAAGACCACATGGCATACGAAAAATGAAAAAATGCCAAGAAAATGGTCAAATCAATTAAATCGTAAATCAATAATTAAATGACTAATCAACCAACGAAAGTAAAAATGGTGACTGAAATAATACCAAAAGTTCTACTCACTACTTTAAACACATTCCTCTCAGACAAAAAATTTCAAACTTAATAGATGGGAACAGGAACATAACTTATGTTAACGGACACACCACGAATGATTAAACCAGACAGTTTGAACATAACTTCCTAGCTAAATGTGCACATCGTCAATTAACCCTGGATAGGTACGGTCCTCGGACACCCCTTTAAGGGTATACTCGGACGCGAACGACCCCGACGCCAAAAAAAATTCTTGAAAAATCAGTTTTTGCAGTAACCTCCTTTTTTCTTTTGCCAAAAAAAACTTCAATGAATGCTTAAAACAACTGTAAAGATAAATACTACTCATCTGCAGAAAAACTATTTATTATAAATATTTTAAAAAATTAAGTAGAAAAAAAAAGACCTGACATAAAAATTCATAAAAAAAAAGTTTATACATATATACACAAATCCTTTTAGGAATTGATTCTTGAATGTTTAGGACACATCTTGATGTATTTTGGATGAAGTCAGACCCATGGAGGTGAAGATCTGAAATGAGAAAAAAAGGGTAACTTTTTTTGGCCAAAAAAAATTGTCCAAATTTCATGAATTTTTTTGGGTACCCAAATGAAATAGGAAGTGGCTAATTTTTTTAGGGAATAAACATATGTTATCCTAAAATAGAAATATGTAAAAAAATCTTCATTATTTTGTAAATTACATTTATATCAGGGGCCATATCTAAAGGTAATTTTTTGAGTACTTGGAAATTTCGTAAAAAAATACATATATTTAATATATAATATGATATTTATGCAGTTAAAAATATACCAAAATATCACAAATTCTATAGGGAACAAGAATATATATAGATAGGGCAGCTTACGCTTCGGATATGTCCACAAAATGGCCGCCAACCACACTGACTCAGACTCCCTAATCTGCCACTTGAAATGTAGGAAGGGTATGTCAATTTCAAGGTGTTATTTACTAATCTAATTATTATTGGATATGCATAAAAATTGTATGGTGGGTTGCTGGATAATTGTCGATTATTTTACGACTATAAAATTAAAATTCTGACCCAAAAAAAATTTTTTGAAGGGAAATAAAATCGAAAAAAAAAAAAATGTAAAACAATATTTTAGCTAAAAAAATTTGATGATATTCAATCAAAAAAAAAGTAAACAAAATTTTCCGACAAATAAACATCTAGAGGAATCATTACTCTGTGATAGTTCCTTAGTACGTAGTAATTTTGAAAGAATTGGGAAAAAACGAAAAAATGGCAATCACCGGAAAATCGAACACATACCTATATATACGCCATATCTGGCTAAAAAAAAGATAGGCATGGGTAGCCAGATCATCTAGAAACACTTTCCAACACTATAAAAATATAAGTTTTGTGACACTACTTCCCAATTCCTTACGGTAACATGACTAAGCAAAAAAATGCAAAACAAATAAAAAGGGGCACTCGTGGAAAAATGGCCATTCTAATATACGGCATTTCAGAAAAAAAAAATTTCAGCCACGTGCTAGGCAAACCATCAAGGCATATTTTCCGACAAATAAACATATAAATGAAATATTACTCTGTGATAGTTCCTTAGTACGTAGTAATTTTGAAAGAAATGGGAAAAAACGAAAAAATGGCAATCACAGGAAAATCGAACACATACTTATATATACGCCATATCTGGCTAAAAAAAAAATAGGCATGGGTAGCCAGATCATCTAGAAACACTTTCCAACACTATAAAAATATAAGTTTTGCGACACTACTTGCCAATTCCTTACGGTAACATGACTAAGCAAAAAAATGCAAAACAAATAAAAAGGGTCACTCGCGGAAAAATGCCCAACATTCTAATATACGGCATCTCAGATAAAAAAAAAAGACATGCACGTGTTAGCCCAACCATCAAGGCACACTTTCTAACACATAAACATGAAAAAAAAAATCAATAATATACGGCAATTCCTTACTACGTAGTAAATTTTTACAAATATTGAAAAAAAAACAGAAATTGGCAACCGCAGTTAAATACCCAATATACCAATAACTACGTCGTATCTGACAAAAACAAAATCACGCATGGGTAGCCAGATCATCTAGACACACTTTCCAACATTAAAAAAGCAAAAGTTTTACGACACTATTTCGCAATATCTTACGGAAAAATGACTTGGCAAAAAAATTAAAAAAAAATTAAAAAGGGACACTCGCGGTAAAATGCCCCACATTCTAATATACGACATCTCAGATAAAAAAAAAGACATGCACGTGTTAGCCCAACCATCAAGGCACACTTTCTAACACATAAACATGAAAAAAAAATGAATAATATACGGCAATTCCTTACTACGTAGTAATTTTTACAAATATTGAAAAAAAACAGAAATTGGTAACCGCAGTTAAATACCCAATATACCAATAACTACGTCGTATCTGACAAAAACAAAGTCATGCATGGGTAGCCAGATCATCTAGACACACTTTCCAACACTAAACAAGCAAAAGTTTTACGACACTATTTGGCAATATCTTACGGAAAAATGACTTGGCAAAAAAATGAAAAAAAATGAAAAAAGGGCACTCGCGGTAAAATGGTCCTCGTGGTGATGAACGACATTTTAACTAAAAAAAAAAACATGCACATGGTAGCCAAACAATCCACCAAGACTTTCCACAACTGATAACCTATACAAGTTGCACCATTCTACGACAATTTCATAATACGTAATAACTTTGATAATTATGCAAACTACCTCAGAAGGGTAAACTCGGACGCGAACGACCCCGACGCGTCTCAGAAATCGGGGAAGGAGTACAGCTACAGCAATGCACATCTGGACACTACTATAGCGTGTAGGGGAGACACCTCCTGCAGGTCGATCACCCACAAATTCAGTCACAGGGGTGAGTCACGTGAGAAAAACCTGTTTTTTTTTGACGCTCGGGGTCGCAAACGACCCACCGTACCTATCCAGGGTTAAAGGCTACAAAAAAAAGGGGGGGACAGTTCCTTGGCCAAAGTTGAGCGCCGTTAATTAGTACTCACACTCTTGAGGGTTGATTGTAGACGTTGTAGAGAAAGCATCTTGTAAACTGTTAAGAACACGCAGCATCTTCAGTTCTGCACAATCGTGTTTTATCCTCGTAAGCCTATTTTATAAATAATGGCACAAAGTAAGGCATACTGTTGGTCAGTAACTGATTGACCAACAGGTCGTTGAATCAACGCCTATGTTAAAACGACGTTTAAGTTGAAGGGATTATGCCTTCGTCCGTCTTCCACGCTTCCAGGGTTTTAAGTGCACCGCTCGCATGCTTCTACCTCCTGCCGCTGAGCTGGTTCAAACCGGTCGAGTCTTCTTCTTCAAATTTCCACGAGTACGTGGTTTGCTGAAGGGTGCTTCTTCTTCAAATTTCCATGAGTACGTGGTTTGTTGAAGGGTGCTTTTTATATATACAAAGATCATTCTTGAAACTGCAGGGGGAAAGTAATTATAAATAAATCCTACTGTCTAGGTTATAAAAATTAATATACTGTACCTACAAAAAAATCAAGTAGCGTTTAGTGATGTTTAATAACACAGAAAACAATCCTAACTAAAGAGACTTATAAATAGGTACTGAGATGTAAATAGCAATAAACTAAGATCAATGAGTTATGTAAATTGAGGAGTTACTTAAATACAAAGCAATTGTGGTTAAACATCCAAAGCTTCAAGAGCATTTGAAAGACAATGCAACCAAACGCTGTTTTAAAAAATTGTCGACGGTCGGTTGCATCATCAAGCAATGTACTGTGAGCTAATGAAATGAGATAAAATCATCTACAGAGGAATGAGGTGATGAAAGGTAAAACATTATAAGAGAATGATGGACATGTTAGCAGCAATGAATATTTAAGGGTATAATAATGAATTTTACAAAGGAAACAAAAGAAAATCGAGATGTGTAAAACCCAGAAAATAACAAACAAAAAATAAAAAATTGAATAACGGAGGTGGCTAAAATGAAGCGTGGAAAGAATTTCCACACCCTGCCAAGTAAGAGCGGGAGAGAAGGGTGGTTCCACTAACAAGATGGAGGGTACGTAAGGAAGGGGGCATTCCCCATCCCTTTCAAATTTACAGCACTTTCTGGAATAAGGCACAGACTTTATCTGCCGCCGCCCTACGAGGTTGCCCTCGAGAGGACACAGGATCAGGTTTGTGAAGAGGGGCAACATCCTCAGAAGAATCGTCATTTAGAGGGTCTTGTGAGGGAGGATCTGGTAACTGGGGTGTCGTGAGCTCATCAGGACCAACTTGCTCCAGTTCAGTGATATAGGGACCTGCGACATTCATCTCCAATGGGATAAGACGGGACTCACATATATTGGACTCACATATATTCCATGAGGGGTGGTGCGCACCATCACAGATCTAATATGACCATCTTGACCGGGGTAGGTTTCAAGAATACGGGCCATGGTATAATCTTCCAGATTTACTTCATCCAAAATTAACAAACATAAATCTCCAATTTTAGGAGGCACAGGGTGGATACGATTATTTTCTATGTGACGTTCACGAAGGGAATTGACTTAATCCTGGGTCCATCGTTTAAAAAACACTTGCAACATGTTTGTGAGTTTCTGATAACTAGCTGGGAGGCTTTTCCCTTCCCTATATGTGGGGTCATTGAGGTCGGTCAAAAAGACCTGAGGAGCAAGTGAGTGGGTTCGACCGTAAAGCAGATGACTCGGAGTCAAGGGGGTATCAGTAACGTCGTTGACATCCAAGTAAACTAAAGGTCTATCGTTGATGATGCATTCGGCTTCTTGTACCAAAGTGACAAATTCATTATAGGTAGGATACAAGTGATACATGGCTTCCCTTAAATTAAGTTTGGTGAAGTCTATTAGCCTTTCATAAAAACCTCCCTGCCAAGGGGCATGGGGAGTGATGAATTTCCAGGTCAGGTTATGGGAAGATTTAAACCCATCAATTACAGGGTGATGCATAAGTTCAGTTAGAAGAGTTTGACCAGCTTGGAAAGTGGAAGCATTATCGGAGACGATATAGTGTGGCATACCAAATCGAGCGGCAAATCTGCGCACTGCTTGCACAAAGTCTATGACCGTTAATGAAGTTGTGACTTCTAGAGCTACGGCTCTGGTTGCAGCGCAGGTGAAAAGTAAGATATAAACAAAATCTACATGTGAATTGTATACCTTAAAAGCTCCAGTGAAATCTAAGCCAGTTACTCAGAAGGGCACTCTTGAAATGAGGTGATTGGGATGATACTGGGTTAATGGAGGCATTGGGTACGGGGCCGCTTGTACCTTCCGGCAATGGATGCAACAGCTCAAAATTTTCTTGATTTGCTGCCGCATTTGGGGAACCCAAAATTTTTTACGTCATTCAACAAGGAGTGTTGAAGTATTACAATGCAGCAAACGTTCATGCCAATGTCTGACAATAAGTGTCCAAAGGGCACAATGATGTTCTAGCAAAACGGGATCGACATAATCTAATTCCACGGGGGCATTACTGAGACGGGAACTAGCTTTGAGAAGACCTTGGTTATCCAGGTAAGGTTTATGTTGGCCAATGAAAGCTAGTTCGTCCGAATTGAGACGAATGTCTTCACCTTGCACTTTCTTTAGAATGTTAGGATAACTTTGGGCCTGGGAACATTTTAACATGACTGTTTAGGGTGGAAGGTTGAATTTATTGGTTAGATTAGGGCAACGTTGTGACAAGGATTGTATCCATTGGGGAATTAAACGAAGGAGTGCAGTGTAGCACTTGATCGCGTCGTCAAGGGAGCTGTAATGATCAAACAGTCATACTCCCGGGGGATCGAGCTGAATAGGGCATGCACATATCTCCGGGTTAATAGAGAAACTGCTTTGATCGGGGTATTCTGAAGGGTTACTGAGCCAAGGAGGGCCTTGTAGCCAAAATTTATTCTTAAGATTATGCTTGACAGCGACACCACGCGATACCAGGTCTGCAGGATTGCTATTAGTGGGGACATGCTTCAGGTTAAGATTACAAGTTAATTTAATGTTGATTATCTCCTCCACACAGTTAAGGACGTAAGGGGAGTTACTTTTAGAAATATGGACCCACTGGAGGGCAGTTAAAGCGTCAGACCAAACAGTGACCGAAGCGTATATGCCAGGGCGCAGTTCTGACAAGTGTTTGGCTAAACGACAGCCCAGTAAGAGCGCAGTTAACTCAAGTTTGGGAATGGTTAAACTTTCATCCATTTCCAACATGCGTTTAGGGGTGACTCGGGCTTTAGCCGTAAGGAGGTGAGAATTTCCTTCCTGGGTGACTATATAAGCAGCTACTCCTAAAGTGAGCTTGAAAGCATCGGCAAAAATGTGCAATGCTGGTTGACTGCCATCATGCACACTACGAGGAACTAATTTGTTCAAGACGTTTGTACCTTTTGATGATATCACTTAGTTCTTGAACTTGCTCAGTGTCAACAGGGGTGTCCCAGCCCTTGTCAGTCATCCACAGTTTTTGAATGAAGAATTTGCCTAGAATTGTAACGGGAGAAATCAGACCAATAGGGTCATAAATGGAAGAGAACAAGGACACAACTTTTTTTAGTGTTGATGTGGGAATGACTTATCTCTAATTCAGGGGATAATTTAACATTCAAGGTCTCATTAACAGTATCCCATTCTAGACCGAGGTAATCATGAATGCCTCTTTCTGTGAAATCGCCGTTAAGAGAGGCATTAGTCGTGCATTTGGCTAACGGCATGTTAGCCTTTAACATAAGTGCCTCATTGAGGGATCTCTCACTCAAAATGTCTTTGGGGTCGACATAACAGCGTTAAAAGTTATCAATATAGAAACTGGTTTTGAGTGTCGATGCCAATCTACTGGACTGACTGTCCAAATGATGTTGGATAGTTTGGTTAAGCAAGTAGGGGCTCGAGGTGGTGCCAAACAGAACAACTTTAAACCGATATGCGATGATCCTTGTTATTTCTGGATCTTCAAAGAAAAGAAAGCGACAGAAGTCTCTCTGTTCTGGGACAATCTCTATGCGAAGGAATGACTTGGAAATTTCTGCAGTTAAACCAAAGAGCTTCTCGAGGAACATTAAAATCATCGATTGAATCTTCGATGCAAGATTGGGTCCTGTGTACAGAGAATCGTTCAGAGAAAGTGAATTGGGGTTCGACCTGGATGAAGCGTTGAAAACAATACGTATAGGGGTAGTGGCTGAATTCTTAACTACTGGATGATGCGGTAAATAATGTACTTTTCCATCAACAGGGGCGCCTAAGGGGACAGGCTCAATAAAGTTTTCTTTAAGATACTCATCCAGAATCTTACGGTAATCAGTAAACAATAGGGGGTTCTTTGATTTTTTGACTGACATGAGTTGAGCAAAGTCTCTAGCATAATTTGAAATGGGACGCTTATCACTCTTGAGAGGTAGCTGAATAACATACTTTCCAGTTTTGTATTGAGTAGTTCTCTTGAAGAGATCAACTGCTTTCTCTCCAAGATGCCTGAAGGGCTCTTTAGTGATACCAATGGTGTCAAGTTTCCAAAGGTTTTCAAGAGGCGGGTTTATAGTCATAGGTGAGTCAACATCAATTCGGTTAATGGTAATTGTGACTGCGCTGACATCTCTTGGGTCCACGTCAGGACGTGACCAATCAGGCAACTCTCCCCATACCATATAACCGGCGGGAATGCTAAACAGGTTTACAGCTTGGATATCATAGGTACGCTTGAGGAGCCTGGGAAGATAATCGGCTTCTAGCGCACGGACAGTACGAGTGTAACCTGGCATCTTGATGCCTTAACCTACATTGGCACTAACAATAGCCACAATCTTATGTCTCCGTCTGCCGATTTTCATATTAAATTGTACTAGATCAGAACTCTTAGGGGGTTCGGTACAATTATATGAGTTAAGCTGGAACACCATCTGTCCAACAGGTTTAATATTTAATGATTTAACAATATTTGGGTGCACAAAAGTACGTTGTGCACCACAATCTAGAAAAACTCTTGTGGAGTGTTTAAATTTAACGGAGACTAATTCGGCAGTGAAAGTCGGTAATGCAGCTGAGGTAAGGTCATTAGGCTCAACACACGTGGTGTTGTTGTGGATACAAGCAATGTGATTGAGCTTTACCGCAGGGGTATTGATACTGGGAGGGATAAGGGGTTGCATGTCAGGGGGGTTATTAATGGGAGGTCTAATGTGTTGCATGTTAGGAGGGTTATGATTGTAAGGTCTAATGGGTTGCATGTTACGGGGGTTATTAATGGGATGTTTAAGGGGTTGGGAGTTAGGGGTGTTGTTAGCAAACCCACTAATGGGTTGGATGAAGTGGTTGGATATTGCAAGGATATTTGGGGATACAGGCAATTTATGAGCCTGCTGACAGATCAGGCAAGCAATGGTTGCATTGCAATTGCTGGCAAAGTGTTGAGTGGAAAAATATTTTGTGCAACAATTCATTTCTCGCAACCTTGATATCCCACTTCTTGAATCGGGGAAATGGGGATATTTGGATTGCACGTGGTCACTATTGCCACAAAAAATACATTTACCTCTAGCAGTCCCATTACTGTGGCCAGCAATAGGCCATCCATTTGATTGACTAGGAGTCGTTTGTAGATCCACGGACCGGACAGGCCCGTTATTAACTTTAAGTTTAGGTATATGATTGTTCACGCTGGAGGAAGGAGGTCTAGGCTGGTTAAGTGATTTACCGTAAGAGCGTGAGTTTCCGTAACGGTTGGCTCGCGCGGGTTTATCACAGGTATTAGGTTTGGGGCTGTTGTCAGGGCTTGTCATGAGCTTCATCATTTCCTTCATGCGAGTATGAGCATACAGGGCACTTTACATTTCAGCCAAGGTTACTTCCTTGCAATTGTAATATCGGTAATCTATACCTAGGTAAAGACGACCCAGTTAGTTATACATATTCCGTTTCTATGTTGTCCCAATCCATGAGGAAACGATGGAGATCAGTGCTATCATCATTAGGGGAGGATGCTTTATAAAATTTATTTATCACGAGGGGTTTAGTCAGAATGGAGGACTCATACTCTCGCTTAAGACTGTCTATCGATCTTTCATACAGACCCTCTGTCCACACTTGGTTACCGAGAAGTTTACGCGCCGGTCCCTCAAGGGTACGCAACAAAATCTTGTATTTTTCTGTGGGAGAGTACTTGGAATTTTCATGTACCGTCTGGCGAAACAAACTCCACCAGCCGGCCCGACAATCTCTAAGACCATCGAAGGGAGTAGGATCAGGATCTGCAGCGACTGAGACGCATACAAACTGAGGGTTAGCGTTAGGCGCTTGAGGGGGATTTGAAGGGTCGATTTTTCCCTGTGATACAACTTGAAGGTACATCGTTTCTGTGTCAGTTAACAAACTGACAAGATCAGTATAACTAGATAGGACAGTGGGGTTGTTCCAATGAGGTTTCCACAAAGTTTTGATAATGTCCCTAAGTTCCACAAGAACTCCAGTAACTTTGTTTTTACAGTGCTCTAAACCCTCAGGGGTTGCACTGGCTAAATCTATTTAGGAAACAGCTTTCAGAGATATGTTTGCCTCTTCTTAAATGAATCTGAACTCCTGCGTTTGTTCTTCAAGACGACCATTAAGGTCTAAAGTAGCCGGCATCTCCACAGCCTGCTGTGGAAGTTTAATGTGACTGTCTTTGGCCGCCATCTTGGGAAGACCACGTGTACGATGGTACAGAAGGTTCACAAAAAAAAAAAAATTATGCAGACGAACAAAGTCAAACTTAAATAACACACGGCAGGGAGAATGTTACAGACAAACGGTCACCAAGAAGGGTACAAAGGACAAACATAAAGGTAGCCCACCTATAACAGGGAACCATAAACCAAGGAGTGAAAACAAATTAATGGTTAAGGGGAAAAATTATCAGATCAAAATAGGAGCTCCAAAGCTCAGAGTACATTAGAAAAAACGTGCAACATATACCGATGATCCAAAAAAATAAAATAAAACCTGAGTTCTCCTTCAGGGTAGAACTTTCTGGCTAAAACGCTTGGTAACATAGGTGCCTTTATTCGTCAAAGGCTACCATGAATTACGTCTTAAAACACTGTACATCTCGTTACCTATCAAAGTCTGGGCTTAATCATTCTACAAATTTGCTAGTGTGTGAGGTTGTGAGGTACGACTTAAGCGGGCGATGTTTATGTAGCGAAAACGCTACAAATGAATTTATAATGTTTAAAAATTCATTATTCCCCAATCAATGGTGTCAGATCCGGTTCGAAGGACCAGTGTTATTTATTTAAGTGTGGGAAATAATTCCGGGAAAGGCCTCCCCGTCTCTGATTTCCGGACCCGAGCCTGAAGGATAGAGCGCCGACACACTCACACTTGACAAACTAGAGAACTGCAACGAAGACGGTTTGCTTTCCCTACACTCCTTTAAGTCCAAAGATTATTCTATACCGGGACTGTCAGCACCGATATCACCTTGATGTTCAGACGCTACTCCAGGGCGCAGAAGAGTAAATTCCAATCGATTGTAGCTGGACTGAATCAGTTACGTTAACGACAGTTTCACAAAGAGTTAGGGGGAGCAGTACTGTAAAAGTCAGAACGTACTAAGGACCACCGGGAGGTAATACCGTCGACCATTACAATAAAGGATTGACACCGATAGCTTTAGATTGGCGTAAATATAAACTTACCCATAAGTAATATCTCACCTCATGTGATAACTCATTTAGTCATTTCAAAATGTAAAGGTCAAGTTAAAAACAGTTAATAATTTTCACCTAAAAATGGCGTTTATTTCCATAAAGTACATCAGGAATTTTCACCTAACTGACACAGGAAAAAATAGCAAAACTACCTAATTGAAATTTGAATAAAGACCGCATGGCCTATGAAAAATGAAAAAATGCCAAGAAAATGGTCAAATCAATTAAATCGTAAATCAATAATCAAATGACTAATCAACCAACGAAAGTAAAAATGGTGACTGAAATAATACCAAAAGTTCTACTCACTTCTTTAAACACATTCCTCTCGGACAAAAAAATTCAAACTTGATAGAAGGGAACAGGAACATAACTTATGTTAACGGACACACCACGAATGATTAAACCAGACAGTTTGAACATAACTTCCTATCTAAATGTGCACATCATCAAATAAAGGCTAGAAAAAAAAGGGGGGACAGTTCCTTGGCCAAAGTTGAGCACCGTTAATTAGTACTCACGCTCTTGAGGGTTGATTGTAGACGTTGTAGAGGATGCATCTTGTAAACTGTTAAGAACACGGTGCATCTTCAGTTCTGCACAATCGTGTTTTATCTTCGTAAGCCTATTTTATAAATAATGGCTCAAAGTAAGGCATACTGTTGGTCAGTAACTGATTGACCAACAGGTAGTTGAACCAACGCCTATGTTAAAACGACGTCTAAGTTGAAGGGGTTATGCCTTCGTCCATCATCCACGCTTCCAGGGTTTTAAGTGCGCTGCTCGCACGCTTCTACCTCCCGCCGCTGAGCTGGTTCAAACCGGTCAAGTCTTCTTCTTCAAATTTCCACGAGTACGTGGTTTGCTGAAGGGTGCTTTTTATAAATACAAGGATCATACATGAAACTGCAGGGGGAAAATAATTATAAAGAAATCCTACTGTCTGGCTTATAGAAAATAATATACTGTACATACAAAAAAATTAAGTGGCGTTTAGTGATGTTCAATAACACAGAAAACAATCCTAGCTAAAGAGACTTATAAATAGGTACTGAGATGTAAATAGCAATAAGCTAAGATCAATGAGTTACATAAATTTAAGAGTTATTTAAATACAAACCAATTGTGGTTAAACATCCAAAGCTTTAAGAGCATTTGGAACAGAATGCAACCAAATGCAGTTTTTAAAAATTGTCGACGGTCGGTTGCATCATCAAGCAATGTACTGTGAGCTCAGAAAATGAGATAAAATCATATACAGAGGAATGAGGTGATGAAAGGTAAAGCATTACAGGAGAATGATGGACATGTTAGCAGCAATGAATATTTAAGGGTATAATAATGAAGGTTACAAAGGAAACAAAAGAAAAAAGAAATGCGTAAAACCCAGAAAATAAAAAACAAAAAATTAAAAATGGAATAACGGGGACGGCTAAAATAAAGCGTGGAAAGAATTTCCACAGTGTCATGTATATCTTTTATGGAGAAGTAAAATTGTGTCATCATCAAATACTTTAAACTATTCTTGTGTATGTATTTAATGTTTCATGCCAGACCGTAGAATTTTCTTTGGAATCGGTTTTACCTGAAGCTGCAAGAATACTGTTGGTACTTATATAAGCATCCTTCAGAACCTACGGAAAAGAAACAAAAATAGCGAACAGAACCATTTGCTGTACTCTCTCTCTCTCTCTCTCTCTCTCTCTCTCTCTCTCTCTCTCTCTCTCTCTCTCTCTCTCTCTCTCTCTCTCTAAATCTAATATTAAAATTTTGTGAAATGGTTTTCTTAAATATAACTGTTTTTATGAAATCTTACAACAGAATAGAAGGACAGATCTTCCTGTTTCACCTTAAACCTAATTAAAACAAGAGACCAAATGTCATTATAGAATAAGAAGAATTAAAAATGCAACAATTATTAACATTGTAATATATAATTAGATAAAGGTATGATAAGAATTATAATTAATTTAGTCCCCCTTGAAAGTAAAGACAGAAAATGAAAGAAAACTTAGTTGGGAGTTCTTCTCTTTTTTACAAAATTCTATAGAAAAGTTGCATTAATAAATTTTCATTACATTCAACGGGAATAAAGTTTTCACGTTTGTATTCTATCATTCAATATATTTATTTATTAATTATTGATGGAGCAGGAAAGGCTTCCTCCAATCTCAGTGAACGTTCACTTAGTATTACGCTAATTCCTGACGAGTTTTTGATCAGATGTTTTTTGTTTTTATAATTATTTTTAGTAATTATAAAGGAAACTTTTTATATCATGTATAAGATTTAGTGAAACTTTACATGAATAATTATAGAAAAAGAAATCAGAATTTTAAAAAGAACTTGATGTAGTTCATTGGATGTTCAGCTACTACATTTGCCACAAAATCGCTCAATTCAGTGATATTATTAGATACCCTCATATGTGAAGGGTAAGCACTATCAAAATATGCCTGTTGTGATGCGCCATGAAATTCCACCATGCAGGCGTTGGTTTTATTACCATTCCAATTACCTTATTCTCGTAGCTCGGCTCTCTACGCATCTTTAGATTTATGAACCATCAATTTCTCTCCTTAATGAGAAGCATATTTCTCCCTAGGAGAACCTTTCTTTGGTTACCTACGGGCCGACCATGGGAAAGGCCTGTGCCTACAAGAAGAGTTGGGTTTAATACTATTCGTTCGTTCGTTCTTAGAGTATTACAGCCAACTCTTCTTGTTGGCACGAGCCTTTCCCTTGGTCGGCCCGTATTAATACTATTATCATCATCATCCATAGCAGTCTTTTATATGTACTATTTTATCAAATAGTTGTATTATACAATGTAATTGATTACATAGTTATTTTTTTAACCATAAACACTGAGATTTGGGTTAATGCAGCATACTGATTAAACAAAACTCGTCCCTAAATTTAACCGATTTTCCAAATTTTAGGACAATTTCCCTTGATGCAGACGCCATGACAGAAAGCCCTATAAGAATCTATGTCAACAAGCCTAAAGACAAAATGTCAAATTAAAAACCATATAAATATCAAGCACTAAAAATATTAAATTTTTCCATATTTCATATATATCTATAATAATTATATATATATATATATATATATATATATATATATATATATATATATATATATATATATATATATATATATATATATATATATATATGACTTACAAATTGGATAAAAAACCCTAGGATCGCAAGAGGGCCTGCTCCTCTCTTTTATTCTCCTCCTGTACTTCTCTTTCTCACTTTTGTCTAATTCTCTCCCATCCCGAGTTCCTGCCTTCGAGCTATAAACTGGATCGTATCCAGGTGTACTCATCCTTTCCACGTATTCCCCACTTCCCTATCCTTATACTAAATTATTATTATTATTATTATTATTATTATTATTATTATTATTATTATTATTATTATTATATACCATATATATATATATATATATATATATATATATATATATATATATATATATATATATATATATATATATATATATATATATCACGTTTTGGGTCTGAACAAAGAATTCATGGACTCAGCTCTGCTATTGACAGTTAAAACATCTGAAATTCCACAAGTTAACTTGCTTGTATTATACATATTGTATAAGATTTAAAATTATGATCAATAAATGTTGATTTTATAGAATAATTACTTAATGAGTCTTTAAAATCAGTACTATTTAAAGGCAGCTAGACTTTGTTTCTCCCCCGAGCCATGATAATGAAATCGCCCATTATAAACGACATGAATACCCAAACAACCATCAATAAAGGATATAAGGCAACAAAAAGAACAAAGAAACAGCCTTTATGATCTTGAATCCCGACAAAAGAAATATATATTAGGAAATATGATAAGGCTGAGATACCAACAAGACTTAATTCGTCATATTTTCTGTGTTTGAACGTTTTTTGTGGTTTCATAGGTTGACACTCCTGACTGGTGGATGGCCACTGAAAGAAGCCAGGTGCTTTGATGACGTCTAAAGCAAAGAACGCAGAAGACAAAATGGAAATTTTAAATACATTTTCTTTTAACTGTTTTTATTGCCTCAATGAATATCAGTAGTTGAGGATGTTCTTTTTCTTAAGGAAAGAATTGAGAAAATGATATTTCATATCTTGCAAAAGAGAATTAACACTGATCAGATTATCAGTATCCGATAATTTCCACCAATATAGTCAGCGTTGCACAACGTTACCACGTATCCTTTAACCCTTTTTTTTTTCTCTTCTCTCTTCGTCATATTGATATATTTAGATTTATTTTCTTTGGAATGCCGATATCCTTAGTTTCCCTGTTGTTTTAATATTCTCTCTACATTTGGGAACTAAAGAAGGAAGCAAATATATCAGAAAGAAAGACAAAAAATGAGGATAAGCATCAACAACAAACTCTTCCAAAATAGAAAGAAGAATCAGTAATAAACTGATGCAACAATAAGAAAAGATATATCAACACCTTCGTAAAACAAGATTGGATTCACAATGTTGATCAAAAGAGTTATTATTATTATTATTATTATTATTATTATTATTATTATTATTATTATTATTAACTAAGGTATAACCCTAGTTGGATAACCAGGATGCTAAAAGCCTAAGGGTCCCAACAGGGAAAATAGCCCTGTGTTTTCGCCATGATAGCGAATGTGAAATAGTCATACGTGTGAAATAGATAATGTAGCATTTTAGAAGAAAGGGAACTAGACTACACGACAGAGTTGGGAGCAAGCCTGAGAAATGTGTTTACAACTAAAAGTATGAAGGGCCTTTTATCCTTAGCGTATTAACCTGGGAAGCAGCAGTGCCCCACATCTCCACCTTGATGAATGTATAGCGCATTACGTATCGAGAATCCACAGAGAGAATACACTGATCGTAGAACAATCTCCAAACTACCACAATACCGCATCGTGTATGTATAACGTAATGTGACATTTAATAACAACTGTAACCTAGTGGAGTCAAAAAACACTAATAAATCCTTATATTATTTACTGTGTGGTAAATGGATTTGATATCAATAACATGTTAACTTTGTAATGATACCAACTGGCTTAATATATCGCTCAGGTCACTAGGTTTGATCACAAGAAATAAATAGTGAATTAAACCTATTGTGTAAAAAGAGTCAAATATCAGTCACGCGCGCGCGCGCTCGAGAGAGAGAGAGAGAGAGAGAGAGAGAGAGAGAGAGAGAGAGAGAGAGAACTACACTCTGTGGGGGTATGAAGTCAGGAATCAAATAAGATACAGAGGAACAAAAGAATAATTAATATTAAATATTCTAAGATCAATAACAATAAGAAAGGCACGACCTATATAAATTATAAACATAGACTTGTGTCAACCTGTTTGACATTGACAAAGATTGCTGCAAGTTAGGCGATTTACTGCCTGATTGGGAAGATCATTCGACAATCTGATCACAGCTGTAATAAAACTTCTATTGAATGCTGTGTAGTATTGAGCCTTATGATGGAGAAGGCCTGACTATTAGAATTAACTGCATGCCTAGTATTGCATGCCTGATGGCAATGTTTGGGAAGATCTGAATGCAAAGAATAGTCACAGTTATGAAAGTACTTTATGCATCATGCATAGAATAATAACTGAACGACAGTGCCAGATATTGTTATCTAGATCAGAAATTAGAAATTTAATTGACTGTAAGTTCCTATCCAAAAACATTAAGAGGAGAATCAGCAGTTGGAGACCAGACAGGAGAACAATACTCGAACCAAAGCAGAATAAAGAATTAAAACACATCTTCAGAATAAATTGATCACCGAAAATCTTAAAAGATTCCCAGTAAGCCTATTCTATGTGGAATTGAAGAACAGACCGAATGTTTATCAAAAACAAATTGGCTATCAAAAATCACACCTAAAATTTCAAATGAATTGAATACAGTTAAAAATAATCATTATCAATACAGAGATATGGATGTTAAGGAGCCACTGTCCTCAAACACAGTCATATTTTATGTTAGGTTAGGATTCAACTTCATGCCCCATAATTTTAGCTAGATCTCTAATACAGGATTCCCTAACCATTAATCTACATTCAGGAGACGAAACTGATGCAAAAGTAATTGTTTTTGTCAACTGACTGTAAAGATTTCCTTTTCCTTTATCATTAGTCAGATAGGCTTTTGTTTATAAACGAAGAAGAAGAGAAGACGAAAATTTTTAGCCCTCTCTCCTCGTAAGTGCAAAGGAGGAAGACCTATAGGTTTAAGGGTCACTTGCTTGGGAGGCATAGAACAATAATCGGCGCCTGATCTTTCTCCCACCCAAGCCAGGACCAGGGAAGGCAAGGCAATGACTGTTGGTGGATCAGAAGGGAAATGTATGGAGAAGAAAGGGACCGAAGAGATGGTCCCAGGGAGAAGGAGGGGGAGGAGGAGAGGTATATTTTTTCCCCTGGGTCGGTGCTCATTTCAACGACAGCCGCAAGGAAGTGACAAAAACGCGGTCTTTATGGATGAATTTTCGGGGACATGATCAAGGAGAGACTCAATAGAATGCTTTACCAAGTGAATGTAAGATGGTTTATGGCAAGAATAAAAGATGTTTATGGCCCAAAGATGGCCTCAAATGGTTTATAGTCTGCAACAAAATTTCCCAAAATGGTTTCCAATAACAAGTCTTTGGAAATTGGCATTGAAACAACCCCGCCAAAGAGACTCTTATTCTCTGTTATGTGTTTCAGTGTAAACGATATCAATCTCACTTAACCTTTAGCTGGGAATTTGGAGTGAAGAAGAATGTATATGTTATGTCAATGTTGTCAGATATATGAGGGAAAAGGACAATATGTAAAGTATACGCCAGACTATTCTGTGTATGTATAAGCAGAGGGAAAACGAGCCATAATCAGAAATGGGTCAGATGCAGTACTATAAGGCCAGTCAAAGAACCTAATAACTCTCGAGCTTTAGTATCCCAACGGATGACTGGCACCTTGGCCAAGCTATTATCTACCTGCAATAGAATGTTACTTTTTATATATTCACAGGTTGAAAGTTGCAGTTTTTATTTGGATTTACAGTTAATAGAAAAGTGAAAACACATATGAAATAAACTGTTCTCCAGATTCATAAATCTTGAAGAACATTTTGATTTTTTTTTTCAAATGCATTTTATTATTCTGCAAGACTGTTTTCTTAATCATTTATGAAATATTGATAAATAAACCTTTCTTTTTAGATTTGAAACTATCAGTTAATTTAACATTATTTTCTTTTTCTTTTAATTTGTTTTATTGTAAAACATTGCCAGATCAATAGATGCAACACTAAGTGAAATCAATGAAGTATAGCAAATATTTAAGTCACTGGAAATATATGCACACTTGGAGTTGTGACAAGCTGAGAGAAGGTTGTGACTCAAACACAGGCTGAAAGCAACTTAGTAACTTTATTACAGAACACTCTGCTTTATATAAAAAAAAACTCAATGCAACAGGAAATTTCCTTCTCAAACCGACACCGCATCAGTTAACAGTCAACGGTGAGAAAACCTACATGTTATTTCATGTTCTTTTTAGTGCGAGGGGAGAGCGATACAAGCATAATATACACACAAAATGAAATGTCGTTACTATGTACGATCTTGTGACACACGGTTGGTACATGACTCCCCCCCTAAAAATGACATACTGTTCATGTTAAATAGGGCGCCCTGATCTAGAGAGGCAATCTTGACGGCGGTCATCTGGCAGGAGATAAGCAGGTTTTAGACAATTAATGGCAATAAAGTGTTCTTTGCCCCAATGTTTAGTAGGAATGTTTTCGGACTGCGTCGGATCACAAGGAAAGGGCCCGTGTAAGGGGCGTTAGTGGTGGCTTGCTAGTGTCATTGCGTAGGAAGACGTGCATTGCAGAATACAAGTCTGTCAGTATGTGATGCTTCGCTGGGGGCTTGTAAGTGTGGCGGCATGGAGTAAATTTTCCCACGACATGACGTATGCGCTGGAGATCATCAGAGGAGGTTGTAGAAGGGAGAAAATATGCAGGGACGACCATCGGGTTGCCATACACCATTTCAGCTGCCGAGACGTAGAGGGTATCTTTGAGAGCGGTCCTTAGTCCCAGGAGGACCCAGGGAAGATGAGTAAACCAGTTGGAATCCTTACAGCGGGACATCAAAGCTGCTTTGCGGGTGCGATGAAAACGTTTAACTATTCCATTGGCAGCGGGGTTGTAGGCAGTTGTCTGATGTAGGGTGATGCCCAGGAGATTCGCTAATGATGTCCACAATTGAGAGGTGAAAGTCATACCCCTGTCAGATGTAATATGCTCACGGATACCAAATCTTGCAATCCATCCTGAGAGTAAGGCAGATGTACATGAGGCAAACGTTGCAGTTTCCATGGGAATGACTTCAGGCCAATGAATGGGGCGGTCAATGACGGTAAACAGGTAACGATGTCCTTGTGATGTGTGTAGGGGGCCTACAACCTCGACGTGAATGTGTGCGAAACGACGCTGAGGTTGAGGAAAGGTGCCCACTTCTAAATCCGTGTGTCGATGTACTTTGGATGTTTAGCAAGAAGTACAGGCGCAGACCCAATCCTTAGCATCCTTAGAAATGCCGTGCCAAATGAACTTCGTCTTCAGCAGTTGTGCAGTAGAACGGCATGAGGGATGTGAAAGGTCGTGAATGAAATCAAACACCTACCGGCGCATGGGAGCAGGAATCCAAGGTCCCGGCCTACCAGCACTGACGTCACAGAGGAGGGAGGTGTTGGAGTCTTCAAGGGGGAAGTCTTCCCAACGGAGGGACGTGCAGGATGTCCTACATGTTTAATACTTTATATCCTGTCGTAGGGCTTCAACAAAGGCGTTGTAATCCCATCCCAGTTGAACGGCAGCCAACGTGTTTCCTGACAGGGCATCGGCAACTGAATTCATCTTCCCAGGGATGTATTGAAGGGTGTAGTCGTATTCAGCCTCGGCGAAGAGATGTCGGCGTTGACGGGCGGACCAGGGGTCAGACTGTTGAGTGAAGGCATGCACCAGAGGAATGTGGTCTGTGCGAATGAGGAAAGGCGTACCTTCTAAAATATGGCAAAAGTGACGGACAGCCAAGTGCACCGCCAGCAATTCGCGATTGAAGGTAGAATAACCCGATTCTGCCTTGAACAGTTTTCTGCTGAAGAAGGCCAATGGGCGCGGCAAGCCGTTGATCACCTGCTCGAGTACTGCACTAATAGTGACGTCGCTGGCATCGGTGGAGAGAAGGAGAGGGGCATATGGGATAGGAAAAGTGAAAGCCACAGCAGTTGATAGGGCCTTCTTTGCATTGCAGAAGGCCGCTACTTTAAGGGGACCCCACTTCAGGTCCTTTGGCTTGCCCTTGAGGGAGGCTCAGAGGGGATCAAGAGTGGCGGCAATAGCTGACAGAAAACGATGATAATAGTTGACCATGCCCAAGAATTCCTGCAGAGCTTTGCCGGTCGAGGGCGCGGGGAATTCCTGAACAGCTGCTACCTTTTTAGGGAGGGGATGGACACCTTCAGGAGTGATGCGGTGCCCTAAGAATGACACTTCGTTGCCGCCAAAGGTACACTTGTCGTACCGGACTACAAGGACGTTTTGTTGCAGGCGGTCGAGCACAATGCCCAGGTGACGTAGGTGTTCCTCTTTTGAGGAGAACACAAGTATATCGTCCGCATAACATACACGGAAGGGGAGGTTCCCTAAGATGCCATACATGAGACATTGAAACATGGCCCCCGCATTATAAAGGACAAAACAGGAGTAATTGAAGGTGTATTGAAGGTGTATTTAGCAAACGGCCTTTCCTCATTCTGGGTTCATACGCACCTGATAATACCCCTTTAGGAGGTCGAGCGTAGAGAAAACCTTCGCTTTATGCAGGTAGGAGGTCACATCGGCAATGTTTGGGAGGGGGTACTGATCCGGTTGATTATGCGTGTTCAGGTTCCTGTAGTCCCGCACGGACGGAGGGAGGCGTCTTTCTTTAGAACAATGTTTAAGGGTGACGACCATTGACTGGAGGCCTTTTAGCAAAAGCCCATTTCCTCCATTTTGGTGAACGTCTGTTTGACTGCTGCAAATCGTTCCGGGGCCAGACGTCTGAATTTTAGGACACTGGGGGTCCCGTCATCTTGATATGGTGATAAATACCGTGCTTGGAAGGAGCTGTGGGCGTTTGGCAAAGTTCTGGACGGAAAACTTCCGGATACTACGTAAGGAGGTGGGCACAGGCATCCGTGGGTGCGCTGGTGTGGAGAGCGAGGTTGGAGAGGGCGGGTTAAAGAGGTGTCGACAAGTATGAGTCTGAATTGACCAATCATCGGTGGGCGCCATCGACCAGAAGGTGGAAATGAGAGAGGAAATTCGCATCGAGGATTAGCAATGTGATGTCAGCGACGAGAAACTTCCAATTAAATTTACCGTTTCCAAAAGATAACTTGAGGTTCTTGTAACAGTAGGTGGGTGTCGCAGATCTGTTGGTAGCTACCAAGCGGAAGTCGGCAGACGTAGACAGACTACGTCATGTCCTGAAGAGTTCCCTTGGCAAAAGAGAACGACTAGCACCCGTGTCTGCCAAATAATCGCAGGCCCCTTCCTGCATCATGTAAAAATAAAAGATTAGAAACACAGGAGGCCACCGCCACGAGCAATGGCATACTTACATATTTTTTGGCCACTGACAGTCCTTGGCACATTTCTTCGCGGTTGCCCTGAATCTGGTGTGGTAGTAGCAAAACTGCGGTGGAAGGGAGGCAGTAAGTGGCTGTAGAAGTCGTTGGTTGGGGCGCGAGCAAGTGGTGGGTGGCTTTGTCGCAGCTTCGGCACGTTACAAGGTAGGCGTCTATGTCCTACGGCATTTACGTCAGCTTCGGTCAATGTAGAATAGGCGTCCTTTACGTCAAGAGTGGAGGCGTTGATGGAGGTCTTGAAGTGGCTGTCCATAAGGGCATCGGCTTTGGTCATCAACTCCTTTATGGGTAAACTATCGACATTGGGTATGGCAGCGCATACAGGTTCGGGTAAACGGCGTATCCAAAGGGCACAAAGTAGGTTCACCTCACGAGGAGAGCCGTCTGCGGCAGGTTGCTGGCGAACAATACTGGTCATTTCCCTGAGGCCGAGCGAAGCCCTTTCGTTCCCAAACGGTTGTTGAGAGAGCTGGTAAAGCTTTGCTATGCGGGCGGCTGGCGACAGCGAGTACTGCTGCAGAAGGTATGTTTTGAGGGCATCATATGCTATTGGGGTGTCTCCTTGTTCACAAAGCCACTCGAATATTTTCGGGAAGGTGTCCTCGGGTATCGCCGCGAGAACATGATCTGCTTTGGTGGTTGAGCGAGTCACGCCCTTGATGAGAATCTGGACCTCTGCGCGCTGAAACCAGGAAAACGCCTCTCCGCTGGCGAATGACGAAAGTTTCAATGGGGCAGCCGCAGCGTAGAGTCCGCCATAGTATCAACAACGGAGGGGCGAGGGTGGGTGGAAGGCGGGAGGAGCGAGTCAACTTCTGGGGTCACCAATGTGAGAAAAGGTTGTGACTCAAGGACAGGATGAAAGCAACTGAGTAACTTTATTACAGACACTCCCCTTTATATACAAAAACTCAATGCAATAGGAAATTTCTTGTTCAACCAACACCGTACCGGTTAACAGTTAACGGTGAGAAAAACAGACACATTATTTCAGGTTCAATGCAACAGGAAATTTTCTGTTCAACTGGATTGGTAATGTTGCTCCTCTATGTAAATGTGTTTGTGGTAGCTCAAGTCCCACTGATTACCGCCCAATTTCCATAACTCCCATATTATCTGAAGTTTTTGAGCGTCTTCTGGCAAAACATCTTAATAGGTTTGCTGAAAATAATCATCTATTCCCTAGTTTGCAATTTGGTTTTCATAAAGGCCTTGGAGCATGTGATGCCCATCTTACAATCTCCAATGCTGTACAAAAATTCCTTGATTGTGGTCAAGAAGTTCATATAATTGGCCTTGATTTTAGTGCTGCCCTTGACCGTGTTAATCATGAGGCCCTTATTTTCAAACTCAAATAGTTGGGAGTGGATGGGTCGTTTCTTATCATTATTATTGATTTTTTAAGTAATAAGTGCAGATGATGCTACTCTCTTTGCATCAATTCCAACCCCTGAATGTAGATCTGGGGTTGATGAATCCCTTAATAGAGATTTAGCTAAAATTAGTGCATGGTGCAAATTATGGGATATGAAGTTGAATCCTAACAAAACTCGAAGTATGATTGTAAGTAGGTCAATGATGGTGGCTCCTCAACATCCGGATCTCAGTATTGATAAGGTTTTTTTTTTTTTTTTAATTTGTGTGACTTTTAAAATTTTAGGTGTAATTTTTAAGAGCATATTTAATTCTTAGAAACACAATAGGTCTGTGTCTTCTTCAATTGCACAAAAAATTGGCTTATTGAGAAAGTCTTTTAAGATTTTCGGTGATCAATCTATTCTGAAGAAGTGTTTTAGTTCTGTCATTCTACCTTGTTTTGAGTATTGTTCTCCTGTCTGGTGTTCAGCTGCTGATTCTCATTTTAATTTGTTGGACAGAAACTTACTCCATTAAATTTCTTATTCCTGATCTCGATATTAATCTTTGGCACTGTCGTTCAATTAGTTCATTATGTATGTTGCATAAAACTTTTCATAACTCTGACGATCCTTTAAATTCAGATCTCCCTGGACAATTCTAACCAGTTCGTAATAATAGGCAGGCAGTTAATTCTAATAGCTAGGCCTTCTCCATCATGAGGCTCAATACTACACAGTATTCTAGAAGTTTTATTTCAGCTGTTACCAAGTTGTGGAATGATCTTCCTGATCGGTTAGTTGAATCAGTAGAACTTCAAAAGTTCAAAGTTGGAGCAAATGTTTTTATGTTGACCCTGCTGACATGAGTCTTTTTATAGTTTATACATGACATATCTGTTTATATGGGACATGTCTGTTTTGACGTTGTTGCGGTTTTAGAATAATTTATTGTTAACTTGTCCTCATCATTTATTTATATGTTTATTTCCTTTCCTCAATGGGCTATTTTTCCCTATTGGAGCCCTTGGGCTTATGGCATCTTGCTTTTCCAACTAGGGTTATAGCTTGGCTAGTAATAATAATAATAATAATAATAATAATAATAATAATAACAATAATAATAATAATAATAATAATTCTGTAATTCTCAGACGAGGGGAAATGCAGTTTAATGAGGAACTGTAGTGCAAGCACAAATTGAAACATTATCTTCATCAAATCACGTTATTACAAGGTTTCGGACAATTTGTCCATCCCCAGGTTCTGTAAAGTTAATAGCATACATTGATACAATCAGTTAAAAACATTGGTAAAAGACATGAGAAAGATAAGATAATTTAAAATTATGAATAAATAGTTCTTAAAACACTTTTCTGCTGAAAGCAGAGTTATCTAGGTTTAGTTTCGGTTGAAGATTTTCTATGTAAAATGTTTCCAATAATCTTAGCTTGGTCTCAAATCGAGCTTTACATATAATACTAAAATCAAGATGATTAAAATTGGTGTTACACACTCCATGGCAATGATCTCTTATAGAGGAATGAGAAGTCTTACCCAGCGATAGAAGGGTCCTTGAACTAATGCCTCTATGTTCAAAGGTTCTGGTAGACAACAATTTTGTCGAACTACCCACATATTCAGAACTACACTTCGGACACACAAATTTATAAACCACCATAGAACATAGTTCGCTAGATAACGACTCCTTGGACTTGAGCAAATTGCCTATCTTGAAATTATTGAAAAATACCATTCTAATATTCATATCTTTGAAGAGGGTTTTCGTTATGTACTTAACAAAATAGTAAATGTTGAGAACCAGATTTGTGAAGTAAAAGACCAGATTATATACTTTCGATTTCCTTACATATCGAACAAAATCAATACTATAATAGAAAGATTTTGCGTAATATTAACCGTTCACTGAGATTGGAGGAAGCCTTTCCTGCTCCATCAGTATTCAATAAGTACAGAAACTGAAAGATAGAATACAAACGTGAAAACTTTATTTTCGTTTGACTATAATGATGAATAATTTATGCAATTTTCTATAGATTTAGCAGAAAATAGAACTCACAAGACAGTTTTCTTTCGTTTCTGTCTTGGCTTTCGAGGGGGACTAAATGAAATTTAATTCTATATCATCCCTTCATCTAAGTTTATATGTTAATAAATGTTGCATTTTTAATCCTTCTTATTCTATAATGACCTTTGATCTATTTCTATTTACGTTTAAGGGGTAACAGGAAGATCTGGTCTTCTATTCTGTTGTAAGATTCTATAAAAACAGTTATATTTACAAAAAGTATCTTACAAATTTTTAATATTAGATTTAGAGGGAGAAAGAAAAGATAGCAAATTGTGGAGAACTATAGTAATTATAGATTATTTTCTTCATCACTTACATTGGCAATTCCGTTAGAGAGAGAGAGAGAGAGAGAGAGAGAGAGAGAGAGAGAGAGAGAGAGAGAGAGAGAGAGAGAGAGAGAGAGAGAGAGAGATATTATTGACAACAAATAGTTCTGTTCGCTATTTTTGTTTTTCCCGTAGGTTCTGAATGATGCTTATCTAAGTACCAACAGTATTCTTGCAACTCCAGGTAAAAGCAATTCCAAAGAAAATCCTACAGTCTGGCATGAAAAATAAAATACATACAGAAGAATTAAGTACCATTCATTGGTTGTTACAGTCAACAATTCTGGGTAATCACACCTGTAACATAGGTCCAGAAATGTAAGTAATTAAAGGCTAAAATTAATGAGGTAATCAAATTAACGAGTTACTTAAACACAAATCAGTGAATTTAACCCTGGTGGGTCGTCCGCGACCCCGAGCGTAAAAAAAAGAGGTTTTTCTCACGTGACTCACCCCAGTGACTGAATTTGTGGGTGATCGACCTGCAGTAGGTGTCTCGCCTACACGCTCTAGTAGTGTCCAGATGTGAATTGCTGTAGCTGTACTCCTTCCCCGATTTCTGAGACGCGTCGGGGTCGAGCGCGACCGAGTTTACCCTTCCAAGATAATTTGCATAATTATCAAAGTTATTACGTATTATGAAATTATCGTAGAATGGTGCAACTTGTATAGGTTATCAGTTGTGGAAAGTCTTGGTGGATTGTTTGGCTACCAAGTGCATGATTTTTTTTAGTTAAAATGTCGTTCATCACTACGAGGACCATTTTACCGCGAGTGCCCCTTTTTCATTTTTTTTAATTTTTTTGCCAAGTCATTTTTCCGTAAGATATTGCCAAATAGTGTCGTAAAACTTTAGCTTTTTTAGTGTTGGAAAGTGTGTCTAGATGATCTGGCTACCCATGCGTGACTTTGTTTTTGTCAGATACGACGTAGTTATTGGTATATTGGGTATTTAACTGCAGTTGCCAATTTCTGTTTTTTTTTCAATATTTGTAAAAATTTACCACGTAGTAAGGAATTGCAGTATATTATTGATTTTTTTTTCATGTTTATGTGTTAGAAAGTGTGCCTTGATGGTTGGGCTAACACGTGCATGCCTTTTTTTTTATCTGAGATGCCGTATATTAGAATGTTGGGCCTTTTACCGCGAGTGCCCCTTTTTCATTTTTTTTCATTTTTTTGCCAAGTCATTTTTCCGTAAGATATTGCCAAATAGTGTCGTAATACTTTTACATTTTTAGTGTTGGAAAGTGTGTCTAGATGATCTGGCTACCCAAGCGTGACTTTGTTTTTGTCAGATACGACGTAGTTATTGGTATATTGGGTATTTAACTGCGGTTGCCAATTTCTGTTTTTTCTTCAATATTTGTAAAAATTACTACGTAGTAAGGAATTGCCGTATATTATTGATTTTTTTTTCATGTTTATGTGTTAGAAAGTGTGCCTTGATGGTTGGGCTAACACGTGCATGTCTTTTTTTTTATCTGAGATGCCGTATATTAGAATGTTGGGCATTTTTCCGCGAGTGCCCCTTTTTATTTGTTTTGCATTTTTTTGCTTAGTCATGTTACCGTAAGGTATTGGCAAGTAGTGTCGCAAAACTTATATTTTTATAGTGTTGGAAAATGTTTCTAGATGATCTGGCTATCCATGCCTATCTTTTTTTTAACCAGATATAGCGTATATATATGTATGTGTTCGATTTTCCTGTGATTGCCATTTTTTCATTTTTTCCCATTTCTTTCAAAATTACTATGTACTAAGGAACTATCACAGAGTAATGATTCATTTAGATGTTTATTTGTCGGAAAATGTGCCTTGATGGTTTGCCTAGCACGTAGCTAAAAATTTTTTTTCTGAATTGCGTATAATAAAATGTTGGCCATTTTTCCGTGAGTGCTCCTTTTTATGTTTTTCATTTTTATACTTAGTCATGTTACCGTAAGGAATTAGCAAGAAGTGTCGCAAAACTTATATTTTTATAGTGTTGGAAAGTGTTTCTAGATGATCTGGCTAACCATGCCTATCTTTTTTTTTAGCCAGATAAGGCGTATATATAGGTATGTGTTCGATTTTCCTGTGATTGCCATTTTTTTAGTTTTTTCCCATTTCTTTCAAAATTACTACGTACTAAGGAACTATCACAGAGTAATGATTCATTTATATGTTTATCTGTCGGAAAATGTGCCTTGATGGTTTTCCTAGCACATGGCTGAAATTTTTTTTTTCTGAAATGCCGTATATAAGAATGCCCATTTTTCCGCGAGTGCCCCTTTTTATTTGTTTTGCATTTTTTTTGCTTAGTCATGTTATCGTAAGGAATTGGCAAGTAGTGTCGCAAAACTTATAATTTTATAGTGTTGGAAAGTGTTTCTAGATGATCTGGCTACCCATGCCTATCTTTTTTTTAGCCAGATATGGCGTATATATAGGTATGTGTTCGATTTTCCGGTGATTGCCATTTTTTCGTTTTTTCCCATTTCTTTCAAAATTACTACGTACTAAGGAACTATCACAGAGTAATGATTCATTTAGATGTTTATTTGTCGGAAAATGTGCCTTGATGGTTTGCCTAGTACGTGGCTGAAATTTTTTTTTTCTGAAATGCCGTATATTAGAATGTTGGCCATTTTTCCGCGAGTGCCCCTTTTTATTTGTTTTGCATTTTTTTGCTTAGTCATGTTACCGTAAGGAATTGGCAAGTAGTGTCGCAAAACTTGTATTTTTAAAGTGTTGGAAAGTGTTTCTAGATGATCTGGCTACCCATGCCTATCTTTATTTTTAGCCAGATATGGCGTATATATAGGTATGTGCTCGATTTTCCTGCGATTGCCACTTTTTCGTTTTTTCCCATTTCTTTCACAATTACTACGTACTAAAGAACTATCACAGAGTAATGATTCCTCTAGATGTTTTTTTGTCGGAAAATTTTGTTTACTTCTTTTTTGATTGAATATCATCAAATTTTTTTCAGCTAAAATATTATATTGTTTTACATTTTTTTTTCGATTTTATTTCCCTTCAAAAAAATGTTTTTGGGTCAGAATTTTAATTCTATAGTCGTAAAATAATCGACAATTATCCAGCAACCCACCATACAATTTTTATGCATATCCAAGAATAATTAGATTAGTAAATAACACCTTGAAATTGACATACCCTTCCTACATTTCAAGTGGCAGATTAGGGAGTCTGAGTCAGTGTGGTTGGTGGCCATTTTGTGGACATATCCGAAGCGTAAGTTGCCCTATCTATATATATTCTTATTCCCTATAGAATTTGTGATATTTTGGTATATTTTTACCTGCATAAATATCATATTATATATTAAATATATGTATTTTTTACGAAATTTCTAAGTACTCAAAAAATTACCTTTAGATATGGACCCTGATAAAAATGTAATTTACAAAATAATGAAGATTTTTTTTACATATTTCTATTTTAGGATAACATGTTTATTCCCTAAAAAAATTAGCCACTTCCTATTCCATTTGGGTACCCAAAAAAATTCATGAAGTTTGGACAAATATCATCTAGAAACACTTTACAACACTATAAAAATACAAGTTTTGCGACACTACTTGCCAATTCCTTACGGTAACATGACTAAGCAAAAAAATGCAAAACAAATAAAAAGGGGCACTCGCGGAAAAATGGCCAAAATTCTAATATACGGCATTTCAGAAAAAAAAAAATTTCAGCCACGTACTAGGCAAACCATCAAGGCACATTTTCTGACAAATAAACATCTAAATGAATCATTACTTTGTGATAGTTCCTTTGTACGTAGTAATTTTGAAAGAAATGGGAAAAAACGAAAAAATGGCAATCACCGGAAAATCGAACACATACCTATATATACGCCATATCTGTCTAAAAAAAAGATAGGCATGGGTAGCCAGATCATCTAGAAACACTTTCCAACACTATAAAAATATAAGTTTTGCGACACTACTTGCCAATTCCTTACGGTAACATGACTAAGCAAAAAAATGCAAAACAAATAAAAAGGGGCACTCGCGGAAAAATGGCCATTCTAATATACGGCATTTCAGAAAAAAAAAATTTCAGCCACGTGCTAGGCAAACCATCAAGGCACATTTTCCGACAAATAAACATCTAAATGAATCATTACTCTGTGATACTTCCTTAGTACGTAGTAATTTTGAAAGAAATGGGAAAAAACGAAAAAATGGCAATCACCGGAAAATCGAACACATACCTATATATACGCTATATCTGGCTAAAATAAAATAGGCATGGGTAGCCAGATCATCTAGAAACACTTTCCAACACTATAAAAATATAAGTTTTGCGACACCACTTGCCAATTCCTTACGGTAACATGACTAAGCAAAAAAATGCAAAACAAATAAAAAGGGGCACACGCGGAAAAATGCCCAACATTCTAATATACGGCATCTCAGATAAAAAAAAAGACATGCACGTGTTAGCCCAGCCATCAAGGCACACTTTCTAACACATAAACATAAAAAAAAATAAATCAATAATATACGGCAATTCCTTACTACGTAGTAAATTTTTACAAATATTGAAAAAAACAGAAATTGGCAACCGCAGTTAAATACCCAATATACCAATAACTACGTCGTATCTGACAAAAACAAAGTCTCGCATGGGTAGCCAGATCATCTAGACACACTTTCCAACACTAAAAAAGCAAAAGTTTTACGACACTATTTGGCAATATCTTACGGAAAAATGACTTGGCAAAAAAATTAAAAAAACTGAAAAAGGGGCACTCGCAGTAAAATGGTCCTCGTGGTGACGAACGACATTTTAACTAAAAAAAAAATCATGCACATGGTAGCCAAACAATCCACCAAGACTTTCCACAACTGATAACCTATACAAGTTGCACCATTCTACGACAATTTCATAATACGTAATAACTTTGATAATTAGGCAAATTACCTTAGAAGGGTAAACTCGGTCGCGCTCGACCCCGACGCGTCTCAGAAATCGGGGAAGGAGTACAGCTACAGCAATGCACATCTGGAAACTACTAGAGCTTGTAGGCGAGACACCTATTGCAGGTCGATCACCCACAAATTCAGTCACGGGGGTGAGTCACGTGAGAAAAACCTCTTATTTTTTGACGCTCGGGGTCGCGGACGACTCACCGTACCGTTCCAGGGTTAAAATATTTCATTTTAATTGTTTATTATTCCTCATATCATTTATATATTTCCTTATTTCCTTTTCTCACAGGACTATTTTTCTCTGTTGGAGCCCTTGGGCTTATAGTATCTTGCTTTTCAGCTAGGTTTATAGCTTAGCAAGTAATAATAATAATAATAATAATAATAATAATAATAATAATAATAATAATAATAATAATAATGGATATATGGAGTTCTCTTTGATGAGAGAGAGAGAGAGAGAGAGAGAGAGAGAGAGAGAGAGAGAGAGTATACTGATGGAGAATATTTCTAGGATTAAATAGAAAGTGATGGTTCTAACTTTCCTGAAAGGATTGACCAAAATCTATTCGCTTCAATGAGGCATCTAACTCGGGATATCGGAACTTGTGTGAAATATCGCATTAAATTGAATAAACTTCTCTCTCTAATGAAAACAAATTATTCCCAAATGAAGAGGAAAATTGCAATGAAATCAGTCTGCAGTATAACTTGAAATCTCTGCTTCAGCAGACCAGTGAACTCTGCATCAGTGCTGGCACTGACTGCGTCACCCTATTCCATTAATTAAATGATACCTGTAAAATATTGCTGACTCTTCTTCCACAAACGAATTCTATGTACTTTTTTATTATTATCATCATTATCATTAAAGAGGTGATGGCCGATGTCAAATAGATTCTTTTGGCCACATATCCTATGTTCGTATTATGAAGTGCGCAAAATATATTTATTTTCATATGCAAGAAAATAATCGTTTTCGTAACCTTCTGTAGGGATATTTTGCAATTCAGATTAGCCCAATATGCAATAATTATCTGTTATTTAATATCATCGTAAATTGAATAAATATCCATTCCTCCAAGATAGACAAACTATTACTATTAATACTTTTTAGAATATTTATCTTATATTTTTTCTTAATTAAGAATAATTTCCCTCCCCATTGAATTATACTTTAAGTTCATGGTAACTCGAGAAAAGGTAATGTTTTGGTCTAAGAGTTTTGGACATTTAGTTGCAAAATACATTTAAGGCTAACACCTAACTCTCATCTTCTCTCTCTCTCTCTCTCTCTCTCTCTCTCTCTCTCTCTCTCTCTCTCTCTCTCTCTCTCTCTCTCTCTTTAAAAAGATCATCAAGAAAAGTTTGACTTGAAACCCAAACCATAATCAATAAAAGATGAAGAACAGAGAGAGAGAGAGAGAGAGAGAGAGAGAGAGAGAGAGAGAGAGAGAGAGAGAGAGATATATATATATATATATATTTCCCGTTTTAACTGTTTTTTTATTTCTCCCTTTTCGTTGATCTTGGTTTCACCTTAGTTTTGTTATTTCTTACTTTCCTTCTTACCTGGATTGTTTATCCCCCTTATTCATCATTTACTATTCCTTTACCTATGTCTTCTCCAATTTTGTCTTTCAAAACTGTCATCTTTGCTTCAGAATTCCCGAGTCTTTTGTTTCGTCACAAAAAATTCTTTTGTTTTGCGTTTATCAACATCGCACAGTTTATTACAGTTAATTATCCCATATTCTAATCCATACACACACACACACACACACACACAGAAAGAGAGAGAGAGAGAGAGAGAGAGAGAGAGAGATTCCTATAAAGTGATGTGACGGTAGCTCTTCATCCTCTCTGCCGGGATGATGGTAGTATGCAAGAGATCTTTCTTCATAATTTATACTGAAATGTGACAAATTTGATCAGATAAGACAATGAACTTATCATCAACTCCTCCACTCACAGTTGAACCTGGGAATTTCCTTCGCCATGAAACTCGGATATGAAAGTAGTTTTGATTATTTGGTTACATTTGTATTGAAGAGGTTTTATTGAAAACTTTAGAACGAAATAACAGTAAAAATCCTCTCCCTAGAAGTCTTCACAAACCGAATTTTTTTTCATTATATAAATTCGATAACATGTGACATAGACAACAAGATCGTTATTCTTGATAAAGAGACAAATTGTGTATTATCATCAAATACACAAAGCTTCTGCAAAATGACACCACCTATGAGGAGTTACTCAAAGACCCCAGTAACTCTATTGAACAAGAATTGTTTTAAATTTACTTGGAAAATAGACAATAATAAAAAAAGATATTAAGTTCTTTGAATGGCTCAAAGACCTATGCCCTTCTTATCATATTGGTAGGTCCTTCCGAAACCCCAGAAGGAGCAAGGATGTTTGAGACGGACGGTAGGATCTTCCCTTGCGCCCAACTGTTTCATTGTCAAGAATCCTTCATCTGTGTTATAACAAATCAAAAGGGTTAGCGGACTTTCTGTCTTCCTTTCTTAGGACTTTTTCCTCCACACACGTTAAACATGCAGAGGACTTTAGTCATAAGTATTGTAAATATTCCGGTAAATAATACAAAATTATCATTTAATAGGGTCCTAGTAAATGATGCTTTAAGTTTCTTAATTTAAAATTTAAACTCTTACGAAGATCATTTCCTTCTTGACATTGAGAAAACTTCCAAGTTGATTAAACTTTGTGCAATTTATAACGTATTTTCTTTCAATGGTAATTTTTACCAGATTAAAAAATACTCATCTTCATCTGCGCTTGGCATCAGGGGCATGCTGGAACTCAAAAGGTACAGACTTGAGGTTCCTGAAATTTCTACTACATGAATGATGATAAAGGCCATCTGCTGCATGTAAATCTTGTAAGTGGTATTCAATGCGGCCCTTTACAGTCAGTACCCAATCATCTGAACGGGATTCACAGACCTCCAAAATTGTTTCCACAAATTTGTCCGTGCAGACCCAGCTAAAGTGTCCCTTGTCCAAATCAATTGTACATCCACAGAATATGCAGTCCTTTGCACTATCAAAAGCTCCACATGAGCATCTTGTGGTTCTCTTTCCTGGCTTAGAAGCACTATTCTTTGCAATATGGCTTTAAATGTTTTTAACATTAATGTACTGTTGACAACAGCCTTTATACACTTTCATACCAGCTTCAACTACAAGATCGTCTTTCCGCTTTACACAGGCATCATTTATTCCTTTTGCCCCGTTCCACTGAATTGCAACCCAGTTATCACTAAAATCCTCAATATCCTCCTTGCAGATTAGACAAGAAGTTTGACTGACTGTGCTATATCTGAAATAGAGAAAGATGTGAATTAGTTATGCAGTTAGATTCAATCAAATATATGGAAATACCACCTCTACCCCCTAAACATTGACACGTAATAGGCCAACATTATTTTTTATGATCTTATTGTGTTCTTTGTCCCAAAAAATGTAGGAATAGACACCAAGATTATCAAATTTGAGTTGATAGTTATAGAGTTATGATGGTTCAAAGGTTTTGGCGGCCATCTTGGACGCCATCTTGAAAAAAAACACTTTTCCGGAGGTCAAAGTTTGGTAAACTTTTAGTATGTTAAAAAGTACATTAAAACCTACCAGAATCAGTTGAGAAACCTTTTGTTACAATTTTTTGGGGGTTGAGGGTGTATTTTCCATAAATTGACCCTACTAGTACTTTGAAAGTGAAATATTAGCCACTATTAAACCTAAGATATATATATATATATATATATATATATATATATATATATATATATATATATATATATATATATATATATATATATATATATATATATATATATATATATATATATTAAGTAATCCTTATACATATAAAGATGTACTATCATATAGACATGGAATCTTGTACAGAATATCCTTATTTTATGAAGTGGAGCCTGTTAGATAATTTGAAAATATGAATTGTAAGGAAAAATAATTTTAAGATCACTGAATGTGAAATGTCCCATACAATGAATTATGTTAACTATTGAAAGAGAAGAACTTGATTTCTTGTTTCCATTTGCCTCCCTTTTTCTTTATCAACCTTCGTTTCCTCCTTTTTCTTCATGCTACCTAAAAGATGAAATATATTCATATTATATTTTTTTTCCAATATATGTCAATATCTCATTTGCTGCAAAGATTGAAAATGTTGTTTGCAATATTTCTTTCCTGCACCGAGCTTTTCTCTGAGACAAAAAGTAGTTTCGATTTCCATCAATCAAAGTAATATTGACACATGTACTAAACGAAGCCTGCATCCCTTGATCACTCATGTTTTGCGGGGATTGCATGGAACAATAAAATGGCTTTTGCATGAGTGTCACGTGAATTTTAAAATCAAAGCCTGTTATGGCTTAATTCACTAGGGTGAAGTAGACCGTTCCCTTATAAAAAGGATCATATACAAGACAAATGGTAAAGAGCAGAAAGGAAACTATTTTCTTTATAACATAGTATTTATTACAAATAACCTTAAACCTAAACAATACCAAACTAACACGAAAAATACATAATGTATCGAACACACAGCAACGTATAACGTAATTAAATTTGACCAAGGTAAAATAGTCGGTACAAGACTTTCGGTCAACACCTAAAAGAAAACAGAAAATAAAAATGTTTTACAATAGCGACACCAGTTACACCAAAACTAACGTATCAACACAAAACCACAATACTTTCAAGTCACGTTTCATTAACATATTAAACATTTAATTAACATATAAAACAAAATTATAAAGTTACCTAAAAGAAACCCACGGAGAGATAAAGCACACGTAACAAAAGGTATCACCACCCAAGACGTATTACGATAAATGCTGTCCGCTCCTAAAACAAAATTACTCACATAAACAAACAATAATTATACACACTTTCTATATACAATATAGAATAACCATAGAACCCAACAACATGTCACGAAGATTACCTTGGGATTCTTTCAGTGTATGTAAGGGCTACTGGACCACGTCCTTATACAGCCCCAATACTCCTCAAAGCAGAGCACCTCTTTGCTTGCCGACGAGCTTCCGACTCCCGTAGTCAAAATCTCAGCTACGTTATCGCTTCGTTAACAAGCCGCAGCGAGAGTCAAATGAGTGAGCAGCACTTTTAATACCTAACAGGCAAACGTCCTAATACATGTCATTATATTACATGACAATGAGAGAGAGAGAGAGAGAGAGAGAGAGAGAGAGAGAGAGAGAGAGAGAGAGAGAGAGAGAGAGAGAGATAAATTAAACTATCTTCCTACCATTTTACTAAATAATCAAATGGGCTCCCCAACTGGCGTCAGGCAACACCAATAAATAAAGAATCTTTTGAGTTCCTTATGCAGAACACTTGAAGCAACACTAGTCTCTCCCTCCCTCTCTCTCTCTCTCTCTCTCTCTCTCTCTCTCTCTCTCTCTCTCTCTCTCTCTCTCCATGCACAGACTAATCATAGCCATCTATCTCAGCCTCAATTCTCAAGTGCCATGCTTCAAATACCTTCATTTTGGGACTGTAACGGACGTCGTGATTTCTAGATGGTTCCAATACAATTATCAACTGCACAAGGAAGTCAGGATGTCAGAGGGATTTCTTTCATGAAACGGTCAGGAAGAGAATTTTCATTCTATTCTTTTTTTCTCTCTTTTTTTGCATATTTAGATATTTGATCATATCTGTCTCTTTAGTATTTCAAGATGCTTTAGTCGTATGTATAATATGTGTATGAGAATGACTACTTTCATAAAATCTTAAAAGAGCCGTTTTAATTACAGGAAACACAAATGGTGACATTATGTCACAGAGCAGTTATGGTATATACAAGTTCCATTGAAATTATGGAAGAAAAACCTATCTATTATATAAAGTAGATAAAGGAAAGAACCAATGAAAGAAGAAGAAGCAATCTACCATGTAGAGTAGGTCCTTGAGGCAACGAAACTCAAAATGGAATTATTCTGGTTTCTTTGTAACCCAACTGTAATTACAAGACTTTCGGTCTCTTACCCAGTCCAACAGATAAATGAGATATCGATGAATTGACAGAAGGGTAAAGTATAGATTGAAAGATTATATGTTACAAATGAGAAGGGGAGAGGAGAAATTAGAATTGAATTTTCACCATATTCTAGAAGGTATCGAGAGGGGAAAGATTTTGGATATGACTTCTGAAGAAGGTTTGTTTGGAGGAACTGATTTACATTAATGACACAAACACCTTTCTATTTTAATTGTCTACTCGTCTTCGTGTGTTTGTTCAAGAGGTGAATAAGCGGATGGTCGTCATGATCAGAAAAGATTATACGATTAAAATCATTACAACGATTAAACTAATAATCGCATTGAATTTTTTTTCTTTGGTGAGATGAGGGTTTTGTTACACTTATTACAGTTATTGCCCTTACATGCAATTGTATTGTATTTACAAAAGGAAAAATATCACGTGGGCCCAGGGAAATACACGAAGGATTCATATAAGCTTTGAAATTAAGTCTCCTCTTCTGATGTTTATTTACATATTATGTAAAACAACTCGTAGGATGAAAAGAAAAGTGACATTGTTTATTTGTAATTCATTATCCTTTTCATATTATTTGTGTGACTTGGTACAATTTACATCAAATGGGAATGAATAGGTATTATTCAGTGTTTTCCATATTACGACTTAACCCTGGATAGGTACGCTCCTCGGAAACCCCTTTAAGGGTATACTCGGACGCGGGCGACCCCGACGCCGAAAAAAATTCTTAAAAAATCAGTTTATGCAATAACCTCCTTTTTTCTTTTGCCAAAAAAAACTTCAATGAATGCTTAAAACAACTGTAAAGATAAATACTACTCATCTGCAGAAAAACTATTTATTATAAATATTTTAAAAAATTAAGTAGAAAAAAAGACCTTACATAAAAATTCATAAAAAAAAGTTTATACATATATACACAAATCCTTTTAGGAATTGATTCTTGAATGTTTAGGACACATATTGATGTATTTTGGATGAAGTCAGACCCGTGGAGGTGAAGATCTGAAATGAGAAAAAAAGGGTACCTTTTTTTGGCCAAAAAAATTTGTCCAGATTTCATAATTTTTTTTGGGTACCCAAATGAAATAGGAAGTGGCTAATTTTTTTAGGGAATAAACATATGTTATCCTAAAATAGAAATATGTAAAAAAACTTTCATTATTTTGTAAATTACATTTATATCAGGGGCCATTTTCGTAAAAAAATACATATATTTAATATATAATATGATATTTATGCAGGTAAAAATATACCAAAATATCACAAATTCTATAGGGAACAAGAATATATATAGATAGGGCAACTTACGCTTCGGATATGTCCACAAAATGGCCGCCAACCACACTGGATATGCATAAAAATTGTATGGTGGGTTGCTGGATAATTGTCGATTATTTTACGACTATAAAATTAAAATTCTGACCCAAAAAAAATTTTTTGAAGGGAAATAAAATCGAAAAAAAATTATATATAAAACAATATAATATTTTAGCTAAAAAAAATTGATGATATTCAATCAAAAAAGAAGTAAACAAAATTTTCCAACAAATAAACATCTAGAGGAATCATTACTCTGTGATAGTTCCTTAGTACGTAGTAATTTTGAAAGAAATGGGGAAAAAACGAAAAAGTGGCAATCGCAGGAAAATCGAACACATACCTATATATACGCCATATCTGGCTAAAAAAAAAAGATAGGGCATGGGTAGCCAGATCATCTAAAAAACACTTTCCAACACTATAAAAATATAAGTTTTGCGACACTACTTGCCAATTCCTTACGGTAACATGACTAAGCAAAAAAAATAAAAAACAAATAAAAAGGGGCACTCGCGAAAAAAGCCCAACATTCTAATATACGGCATTTCAGAAAAAAAAAATTTCAGCCACGTACTAGGCAAACCATCAAGGCACATTCTCCGACAAATAAACATCTAAATGAATCATTACTCTGTGATAGTTCCTTAGTACGTAGTAATTTTGAAAGAAATGGGAAAAAACGAAAAAAATGGCAATCACAGGAAAATCGAACACATACCTATATATACGCTATATCTGGCTAAAAAAAAATAGGCATGGGTAGCCAGATCATCTAGAAACACTTTCCAACACTATAAAAATATAAGTTTTGCGACACTACTTGCCAATTCCTTGCGGTAACATGACTAAGCAAAAAAATGCAAAACAAATAAAAGGGGGGCACTCGCGGAAAAATGCCCAACATTCTAATATACGGCATCTCAGATAAAAAAAAAAGACATGCACGTGTTAGCCCAACCATCAAGGCACACTTTCTAACACATAAACATGAAAAAAAAATCAATAATATACGGCAATTCCTTACAACGTAGTAAATTTTTACAAATATTGAAAAAAAAACAGAAATTGGCAACCGCAGTTAAATACCCAATATACCAATAACTACGTCGTATCTGACAAAAACAAAGTCACGCATGGGTAGCCAGATCATCTAGATTCTAGACACACTTTCCAACACTAAAAAAGCAAAAGTTTTACGACACTATTTTGGCAATATCTTACGGAAAAATGACTTGGCAAAAAAATGAAAAAAACTGAAAAAGGGGCACTCGCGGTAAAAATGGTCCTCGTGGTGATGAACGACATTTTAACTAAAAAAAAATCATGCACATGGTAGCCAAATAATCCACCAAGACTTTCCACAACTGATAACCTATACAAGTTGCACCATTCTACGACAATTTCATAATACGTAATAACTTTGATAATTAAGCAAATTACCTTAGAAGGGTAAACTCGGTCGCGCTCGACCCCGACGCGTCTCAGAAATCGGGGAAAGAGTACAGCTACAGCAATGCACATCTGGACACTACTAGAGCGTGTAGGCGAGACAACCTACTGCAGGTCGATCACCCACAAATTCTGTCACGGGGGTGAGTCACGTGAGAGAAACCTCTTTTTTTGACGCTTGGGGTCGCGGACGGCCCACCGTACCGTTCCAGGGTTAACTTAGAGAGAGAGAGAGAGAGAGAGAGAGAGAGAGAGAGAGCGTAATGAATAAATGTTCACTGAAGATAAGGAAACTGGACATGAATATTAGACATAAGATTATTATTATGAAATTTATACCAGAAAATATTAATTTCAGCATTATTAATAGATTCTTTGTTCAATTATGTTCTTCAATTTAAGAAAAAGAAATTATATGCAAAAGCCTAGAGTGTTTCATTGACTTACTATGAACCAATTGATGAAATAAAATCGAAATAATTGTATCATTTGTTAATATAAAAGCTATTCTGGTTATCATAGTTGGTAAAGGGATATTTCGTAATTGGTCAATGCATGTAAATTAATGTAATGTATTTCCTATTATAATTTGGAATGAAATAAATATGTTCATCATGATCACTTGGAAACTATCCCTTGAAATCACAATTTCTGTCCTGAAATGATTGACTCAACAGCTGTGAATTCTGTCTCACAAAAGAACAAAACCAGGCAAAAGTAATATATAGATTTTAGTCTGTATTTCTAAGATCATCTTTGGATGTGTAACATGAAACCTAAGCTTTGACTGTAATGATTAAATGTCCGGTGGATGCAAAACAACAACTTAATATCTTTACTTATGGAGGTTTGAAAGGGTCGTTTCTAACTTATGTAAAGGATAGTTAGTCGATTGTGTTGGTAGCGGTCAATGACACCTATTTAGATAATTATGAAGCATCACATAAATGAAATCATCGAGTCCTCTCTCTCTCTCTCTCTCTCTCTCTCTCTCTCTCTCTCGATCTTCCCATGCGAGAGAGAGGATCAACTTTATTCTACTTCATTGGAAGTTCAGAATTGGAATTCGTAACAGTTAAGAGGATAATAATTAACGGAATTTCTTAATATATGAATATTTTACCTGAACTCACACAGCAGTTCTTTTTCGATAATTGGTCAAACACAAAGGTTGATGGATAGATTATATATTGTTTCGCAATTTTATCTTATCCCTTGTAAGAGAGAGAGAGAGAGAGAGAGAGAGAGAGAGAGAGAGAGAGATGCATTTCCAAAGGCGTTCTATGTCTAATTATAACGTCAACAACAGCTGAAGGCGGAATATATACATCTGCCAAATACTAATTCCCAGTAGCACTTCAAAAATGAATAATGATTACAAATACCACTGAAATTCATGAATGATGAATTATAATGAAGAATAAGCAATGTAGAATCCATCTTCCTTCATCCTGGAATCGAACTCAGTCGCACTCAAAGGAGGATTGAGTGTCACAGCCCCTAGACCCTCGGGTTTTGCATCAAACATTTTTTGAACAACTGAATCTTCTTTTCCTTCTTTTGTTGGACAAAACTTAGAGACTCACTGACTTTCTTTATTCACCTTGAAATTTCCTCATTTTCTTTCCTCACTGGGCTTATAACATACTGCTTTTCCAACTAAGGTGGTAGCTTCGCCAGTAATAATAACAATGATAATAATAATGACCTATGGCTTTCCTTGCAGCGCTCATCCAAATAGTCCAATTACTGACCACACATTACTTCCTGACACATAAGGGCAAACACATTCCAAATGACAGAAATTATATTTTATAGAATTTCCTCGTCTTTGTATCAGTTAAAACCCATAATTGTGTGAATATCATAATTGTCCTTAAATTTATATCTAAATATTACAATAATATGATTGAATGCAATCGAAATAATGGTAGCTAATGTTAGGATCTGTTGTTATCATATTTGAGAGGTGGAAGATTTGAAGTTGAAAATACTTCTGTTTAGGGAGATGAATTAGATATAGATTACTGGAATAGTTATTTTCATTTGAATAAGAAATCACCTATTTAAAAGTGTTGCTTCAACACATCAGTATAAATAATAAGAATAAGAACAATGAAATAAGATTTAAGTAAAACAGCTAAAAAGGTTTCCAATTCTCGTAAATTATAGGAAGGAAATGTACAGTTGATATGAGGGAAGCAGAGTGGTAAGCAAAAGTCTCTCTCTCTCTCTCTCTCTCTCTCTCTCTCTCTCTGTGTGTGTGTGTGTGTGTGTGTGTACTGTGCATATTTCATCCATAGAGACTCTTATAATACAATGAGACACTTTAGAAGCAAATAGAACTTTATGGTCAGGAAACCAAAAATGAACTACTGTTTCTCTCTCTCAAGGATATTGTCTTCCATTTTAGAATCACACCCACCCATTACCCACCCTCCCACACCCCCACCTCTGGGACAGCATCCCCGACCCACCCCCATCAGTCCGTTACCACATCTCCATTGATGCCATAAGCCTCTTATAACAACTTTATTGTCTTGGTCACCTCAAATCTTCTTTCTTTTTCTTTTTACCTCTCTCTCTCTCTCTCTCTCTCTCTCTCTCTCTCTCTCTCTCTTCAATTTATTTACCTTTATTTTTATCCAATTTTGCCACTTGTTTGTTCATCTGATTGTGCGGTCATTTTTTTTTATCCTTTATAAAGATTATATCATTGAGTTGAATACTTAACTTTTAATGGGACTTAATTGTTTCATGCAATAATTAAAATGAAAACAACAACAACATTTGTTAAAAAATTGATACACCTCTCCCCTCTGCATATTGGTGACAGCAAAATTTATTTGTTTGTACTATTTTTTTTTTACATCAGAATAGTTTTTATTGCCTCAACTGGGTTATCACTACCATGTCTTGTTGTCGTCAATCTTTGGAATCCTTATCTCTGAGCAATATTGCTCGAGAGAGAGAGAGAGAGAGAGAGAGGAGAGAGAGAGAGAGAGATATTTGTCTCTTTCCCAACAGAAGCTTTTATTATACTTTGCAAAGCGACAGATTGTAGCTATGTCACATCAATGTAATGAAATGCTTCAATTGCAAAAAGTAAAAGCAGAGACTTTGAAGAAATTCTGATATCAATTATTTTTATTGTTATTATTATTATTGTTATTATTAGGATTTCCTTTAAGGGGGAATGCTATTGTTTTTGGTATAATTATTATTAGGATTCCCTTTTAGGGGAATGCTATTACTATTATTATTATTATTATTATTATTTTTATTCTTTCCGCACGTTTTTTTTTCGCAAGAATTCTGAAATAATTATCATAGGGTAGCCTATGGTAAGAATATGCCATAGATCCAATTTAAGTGACCTTGACCTACTTTTCAATATTGAATAAAATCTATCACTACTTCTATCCCGTTTCGTTCTTTTTTGGGGGAATAGAATTCACAGCTGTTGAGTCAATCATCTCAGGAGAGGAATTGTGAATACATGGCATAGTTTACCAGTGATCATGACGAACATATTTATTACATTGCAATTAATAATACTACAATTGCATTTGTTTGCATGCCTTGACCAATTACGAAATTTTCCCTTGCCAACTATAATAACCTTAATTCTTCTCCACATTTCGATATTATCTTATCAGCTGGTTCATATTAAGTGAACAATATGCTGTATTGCACATATGATATTTGAAAAGGAGGAACATTATTGCTTAAAGAATCTATTAAAAAGGATAAAATAATTATTTCCCGCTATAGATATTTATTTTATGCATAATATTCATGACCAGTTTCCTTACCATCATTGAATAGTTATTCTCTCTCTCTCTCTCTCTCTCTCTCTCTCTCTCTCTCTCTCTCCGATGCACTACAGCCAACTAATAGCCATCTCTTCAGAAGTGGTGATCGAACGCAAGGCATTCAATCATTGAGGTTAAAACTCAACTGTTCGAGGAATCCATCTTAGGAAGAGAAAATCAAGATTACATTTCACGGATCAGCTTTTTCTCTTTCCTTTTTTCTTTTCATTATCTATACTCAATTATGCGATAAATATACTTGTAATGTAAATAGAATAAATATAGGGATAGATATATTAAAGATACAATATTGGAACACCTACAATTCTGAACTGTCTCCTGAAGACTCCTCCATCGTCCCCTTCAGAAGTCACAGGTCCCTCGAGAACAAGCAGATATACACAGAGACAAAGCATAAATAACAAGAAAAGATAAATACACACAAGTTGTGTACTACTAAACAAAGATAACTAAATGAGTCTAAAGAAATGTTACTTCCAACAGCAGCGCTCTCCGAATAACATTACAAAACTCTTCTGTGAGGAGAACCAACGTTTCAAATTATGTAGCTTCAATTAAATGCTAACACAAACTCATAAGTTTCAGAGGAAGAATCTCGGAACTGAGCAGAAATCATACTTGTTATATTCCAGTTATAAACTCACAAATAAATAATCTAAAACTGACATCAGTGAATTACTTCCTCAAAGTCAAGCGCCTCTTTTGAAT
>NC_090749.1:27615406-27682296 GCF_036898095.1 Palaemon carinicauda | reverse complement strand
ACCGGTTGGTGCGACAAGTCTATTGTATTGTTGTCTCAGAGTTTTCTCTCTTACAGGAAAGAATTTGAAACCGTTGAGAACACGACAAAACATATTTAGAAGTGAAGGTTAGGAAAGATGATTACATGGAATTTGGGCCATAAGAGACCGGGCACTGGGGTCGGGAGCCATTCATCGCCATAGTGTAACTGGGTGTCGCTTCAAACCTAAATCAATTGTGTTTCTTCATCGTCTCACCAAAGAAGATTAACGATTTCCTGCAAAATAAATCGAGGAAAATTTAATATTGTTTCTCACTTTCTAAATTAGAAAGAGATAATCTTGGCCAAAAAAAAGTCTTTCTAATTCTCCTCATCAAATAAGAAGAACGATTTCCTTACAAAAAATGAACCAGTTTTCATTTCCATAACTTTGGTCATTTGATTTCAGAAAATTTATCTTAACTCAGTTTCCAAACAGAAAAAAAACAGCTCTGAAACTTCAGACCATTTGGTAATGAGATGACAACAAAAATGTTCTTGTCTGTTCACAGTTAATTAAGGGAAATTCATGACATAGAAAAACGATACTTTTAAACAATTAGTATTTTTTCATAGCTGTTTAATTCTCAGAACTTTGTATGTTAGGATCCAGTTACGAGCAATTATGATATTGACGAAATATTCTGACATTCCATAGGAATGAGAATTGTTAAGTTATAGCTATTTTTTTTTTTTTTTTTTTTTTTTTTTGTGAATATGAGCGAGTGATGAAAGATATTCCTCTTAGAAGTTGATACGATTATCAGTAACAACAACATGAATTATTAATACAACGAAAACCAAATACGGTAATCAGGACAATGACAACATTAAGAAACGTTTGATGTAACAACATTACAAAAGGACCACTCAGGGGATATGCGTCTATTCAATAACCCTGATTCAGACTCTCTCTCTCTCTCTCTCTCTCTCTCTCTCTCTCTCTCTCTCTGTTTCTCCGTTCACACACCCTTATTCCAATGACATGATTGAAAACCTTCATCCGTCGATATAGTTATTCTCCAAAACGACCATTTTCGTATTGCTCTCAATTTTCAACTCGGAAACAAAACATCCTTATTCGGTTTTTGCTTTTGCTTTTTCCTATTACTTATAGGTCGTGATAAGGGCATTTTTTATTTTGATGTTACTCTTCTTAAAATATTTTATTTTTTGTTTCCTTTTCTCACTGGGCTATTTTCCCTGTTGGAGCCCCTGGGCTTATAGCATTCTACTTTTCCAATTAGGTTTGTATCTTAATAATAATAATAATAATAATAATAATAATAATAATAATAATAATAATAATAATAATAATAATAATGCAACAGGAGGGAATTTCAAGGAATAATTTGTTAATTAAACGAATATTGTTGTTCTTATTATGCTCATATGAATCAACAATTATACCTATACTAATAATGTGCGACCAACTATTTCGAAATTATATGCATGTATATATGTATGTATGTATGTAGAGCTATGGAAGAAATAACTTTATATATGAATGTTTCCAGCAACTATTATAATATATGTTTGCATGTTCATGAATGACCTGGTCTATAAAGCAATGTGTTTTACGATGTTTAATGTTAAACTTTGTGTTCAATTATCCTTTGAGTTTCAAAGCATTTTGGGTATTGATTCTTGGGAGGTTCAAATCATTTTAAGGATAGACGTATCAGTCTCATGTCATTTTAATTAAAATATAATTGCCATACTGTTTTGGGGGTTGTTGGGGAGGGGGGGGGGGGGGCGTTGATGTTGGCACGGGCGAAGAGTCAGTAAATTCTTGTCCTGTTTTAGTAATAATTTATGACTCTTGGAAATGATAACAAAACGATGTGACTCATTGAGTGTTCTAAAGCCTGAGAATAAGAAAGTGGTAGTGACATGACCATGTGTTTGTTTTCCTCAGACAAAACAAACTCTTATAATAGATTTCAAAGATTCCTTATACGATTTTTCTATAGAATGCAGAACATGGCTGAAAAATACCAGAGGAAATAGGCGTGACTCTCCTTGGAAGGACATCCAGACTCCAAGAACCAACAAAGTATATCGGTTTTCTACGACTCAAATCGAACTGTTTGAAGGTCAATCCAGTTGGGGAGGGGGAATTCAATTACAAACCTCTTTGCCAAGAAGAATTTCCCAGTAGACACCAATAGACTTCAGTTTAGGTCTTAGCTTCGAAATCGACGTAGATTTATTCTTTGATAAATTCCGTTGTTGTGACTATATTTTTCCAGATATAAATATAGCAATAATAACAAGGCACTTTTCTTATAAAAAAAAGATTACTACTTTTGAAGCCAAAGAGATTAGTATATGCATGTGCATGAGAGAGAGAGAGAGAGAGAGAGAGAGAGAGAGAGAGAGAGAGAGAGAGAGAGAGAGAGAGAGAGAGATTTACTCTGACAGACAATCAGTTTTTGAGTTAAAAGAGTGATTCTACTTTTTTATCTTCCTAAAGCAGATTCCTGAGAAAATTCTTTCCGCATTTCTTGTTTCTTTTAATGTCATAAAATCACTATTCCAGACATTCTTTTATAAATAAACTAAAAGTTTCTATATGTATCCATTTTCTTCATATTTTCAATTAAATATTCCAATTACTGTAAGGACATATTGATGTTAATTTAGCATAATCAAGAAAAATAATAATTATGAGAGTCTGTTAATGAGAATGATTTTCTAAGATATAAAGGGAGTATTAAAAGCTATTGTATCGTTAAGGCCAAAATGAAAACAGTTCATAGATATCTATCTGTATATTAACTTTCTCTTTTCTTCAAGACATTATGTCGTTGCTGTTATTATTATTACCATTTTATTATTATTATTATCATTATTATTATTATTATCATTATTATTATTATTAGCTATGCTACAACCCTAATTGGAAAAGTAGGATGTTATAAGCCCAAAAGCTTCAGCAAGGAAAATAGCCGAAGTGAGGAATGAAAAAAAAAAAAAAACGGTTAAAATGGTGTGCTTAAGTGTACCTTCAAGAAAGAGAACTCTATCCAAAGGCAGTGGAAGACCATGGTACAGAGGCTATGGCACTACACAAGACTGGTGAATAATGGTTTGATTTTGGAAGAACTGCTTACCATAGCTGAAGAGTCTCTTCTACCCTTACCAGGAGAAAAGTAGCCAGTGAATAATTACAGTGCAGTGAAGAGGACTTTTTGCTTATCTTAGTGATATCAGGTGTTTGAGGAAATGGGAGAATGTGTAAAGAATACGTCAGACTGTTCAGTGTATGTATAGGCATAGGAAAATAAGTCGTATCCACAGAGGGATCTAAAATAGTAGTACTGGTGCCTTGGCCAACATATTGCATAATTATATGAGTTGTAAAATCGGATTCATTTTTATGGAATAATAACTTTGCTTATGTTCCATTGAGGATTGAATAAAATATGTCTCGGTCAATATTCACGGTCACAGAATCTATATTTTCTATTGATACACTTTTCTAACAAAAAGATAAAAGAATAGAGTCAGGGAATATAACCCCGAGTACAAGAGGAATGGTTTTTATTAAAAAGTACTAGATGTAATAAATGTATTCCCCCCCCCACCCTTTCCCTATCCCCTCTCTAAAGAGAAGTAGGGGAGGAGGGTGGATTCTGAAACCAGTTACCATCACAATGTTTGTTTGGCATCATCCGTTTAGAAATCTGTTTTGAATTATAAAAGGGAAACAAATAAAAAGCGTCTGAAAGAGTTTCATCGAGTCTATGATAAGAGTAATTACTTCGTTTTAAATTCGATCCCTTAAGTAAAGGTTAATGAAATTCATGAGGAAAGACGAACCCTTTGAGACACTTTGATGGAAAAAGCAATTGCCTTCCAGATGCTTCTGTGTGTGTGAAGAAGTTCATTGGACATTAATAATTATCATATAAATATAATGTTTCTCCTTTGTAGTGAATTGACAGCAATCTCAGAAATCTCTGTCCCTGAATTGATGATTTTCCTCGACCTAAAAAAAAATGAGAGAAAAAACATTTCTTTTAACAAGCTGGAAAATTTAGCCTTTGAAAGTATCCTCTTATGCATCACACCAATCCAAGAAATTGTCACAGCATTTTGTATTTTTGTTTTCTCACATTCCCTGAAAGGAGACAACACTCGCTTTGAAGCTTAAAACGACCCTCAATAAAACTTGAAAGAAGAAGGTCCAAAATTTGCCGAAAACCTGAATCTATTCGTTTTTACTTCTGATCGTTGAGTAAAGAAAAACTCAGGTTTTGTCAAGTTTTTCTAGGACAGAGGTGGTCATCGCGTGTAACCTGAGGTGAAATCTCTCTCTCTCTCTCTCTCTCTCTCTCTCTCTCTCTCTCTCTCTCTGCAGAAACCAATATTCTATAGAGCCAAATGAATAATGATTTCATTGAACTTTTCCTTCAATATAAAATGCTTCTACTGAATCAAAATTCGTTTGTATCCTTCCTATAACTGTCTTATCCAGAGGTCAATAATAATAATAATAATAATAATAATAATAATAATAATAATAATAATAATAATAATAATAATAATAATAATAATAATAATAATAGGAGAGTTCCCATAAACTTCTTTTCAGAAAAATTCTTCAGAAGGGAAGGCCGACGGGATGGGCAATGGTGTATACACGTGTGAACATTTTATAAAACAAAATGAAGAAATAAGGATGGGAAATAAAGATGATCATGGAACTTAACCCATAACGATAAGAACAGCTTCAATCATAGAAGATTTTGAATATAATCTGTATTATGAAAAACTTCAAAATGAGTAAAAATTATTGTAATAATAAAAGGTTTATTTGTTTGTTGATATAGATAAGACACTTGAAAATTTTCTGATAATTTTAAATCGAGTTGCATAAATCAGAATCATGTGTGACTTTTACAAGGTTATTCTGGTTGAAATGAATTTCCATTGAGCTTAAGTGTCAGATGAAGCCCTTTTAGAAATGCATAAATGTCATTGATAAACCGGATGAAAGATGCAGGAATGAATATTCAATATATATCTATCTAATATTACTAGGAAGTCTGTTGTTCAAAGAATGTCTTATGCATGTTCACTTATGTAAATTTAATCAACATAATGATATAAAGAATTCAAAGAATAGGAAACGAAAGTAGTATATTCTTCCATAACTTTATACAGTCTCTTTTTATTCAGTGAATCCTTTCGTTAAGAGTGGTTCCAACTGAAATGGAAAAGTTTGACCAAAATTTACAAAAACTGAAAACATCATAATATAATTATAGACTCTTGGAACGGGAAACATAATCAAAATATATCCCCAACAACATCAACAAAACAATTCATCACATCAACGTCCCGAGTGACCTAAAATCACTTTTTAAAACATCAATAACATCAACAGTGATGAACACCACATCAAATAACAAAAAATCCCCCTTTTCCTCCTTTGAATTTTTTCATCTTTATCGTTGCTTGATATAATCTTATCTCTTGAAAATGAGGGAGAGAGAAGAGGAGAGAGAGAGAGAGAGAGAGGAGAGAGAGAGAGAGCTGTTTAATGTTTGATGTCCCGTGTTCGAGGCCCCATTCATTCACTGCAGTCTAAAATTTTATATCCACAGCTGTTATTACTCGTCCATAACATTAAAATCCATGGCGTCGTCGAAGTGAGTTGTTCCCCTGAAGCCTTTACTATGAAACTGGTCCCTCATGATTCATGAGATTCCAGTTTATTGGACTTGGGTCTTTAATAGACGGTGCTGTAATGATGGAAGTTGGACGGAGATTAATGGCGTTGCAAATAGTTTGCTTTGGTTTGTTGAGAGATGCTCTTTTCGATAACATGTAGAAAATTGCAACAATATAAGACCTTTACTGGATGGCGTTGAGGAGAAAGGATGTTTCAGTGGTATGAAGTTATCCAAAGTGTGAAAAAAGTAAATGGAAAATCTTATACCTGAAAACTTTAAATCTATCAATCACTCAATCTCAGAAAGATATGCTTATCACAAACAGAAGAGAGAGAGAGAGAGAGAGAGAGAGAGAGAGAGAGAGAGGGGTGATTTATGTTTTCCCCTAATTTCCTCACCCTTTGTGAGGGTAGAGACAGGGGGATTGTTAGTTACTAAGAGAGACAAGGATTGTTTCCTTAGGAGTATGAAGTAGTCCTTTCAGGGGACCGTTTCAGGTTTTCCCTTTATTTGACTAAAACAAAGTTGTTTTGACAGTAATAAACAAAAACAGGCTGACTGTCTGCAACTATGTGTGATCTGTCACCAATAGGAAGTGGGGGTGAGGTGCTTTTGTTTTGTAACCAATATTGTTGTTGTTTGTGTTCCAAATATTTCATGAAACAATTTAATCACAGAGAGAGAGAGAGAGAGAGAGAGAGAGAGAGAGGAGAGAGAGAAATGATTGAAAACTCCGCTGGATTTATTCAGGTGATAGGCAAAGAGAGGCTGCAAAAAAAAAAAAAAAAAAAAAACAATATTCATAGCACGCACTCCTCTCTCTCTCTCTCTCTCTCTCTCTCTCTCTCTCTCTCTTTGTAGTTAACACTATTTATAGAATATATATCAATAGCCCATGGAAACTAGATAAATACTTATTATCTCACTGAAACCTAATTATCGAGCAAAATATTACTATTCAATCCTATTGAAGATGGTTATCCCTCACCTATTCCCCCCTTCATTCCTCCACCCCTCACCCCTTAACCTCTCACTCCTCACCCCTTCACCCATCACCCCTCACCCCTCACTCCACACCCCTTCACCCATCATCCCTCACTCCACTCCTCACCCCTCACCCCTTAACCACTCACTCCTCACCCCTTCACCCCATCACCCCTAACCCATCACTCCTCATCCCTTCACCCATCACCACTCACCCTTTACTCCTCACCACTTCATCACTCACACCTCAATCCTCACCCCTTCACTGCTCACTCCTCACTCCTTAACCCCTTAACCCTCACTCCCTCACTCTTCCCCCCTTCACCCATCACCCCTCACTCCTCACTACCCACCCCTTCACCCATCACCCCTCACCCCTCACCCCTCACCCCGCACCCCTCATCCCTCACTCCTCACCTCTCTTCCCCCCCCCTTCACCCATCACCCCTCACTCCTCACCCCTCACCCCTCACCCCTCACCCCTTCACCCATCACCCCTCTATCCTCACTCCTCACCCCTTCACCCATCCACCCCTCACTCCTCACTCCTCACTCCTAACATTATCACCACTAATATGTCATTAGAATCCACACAAAATCATGACGACTACGTCTATACAATTGAAAAGCATGAGAGATTGATACCCATGTAGAAATAGGCATTGTGGGCAAGTATTTAATATATTCAATTCCAATCAAGTAGGCTATTTTTTACCCTAAGTTGTAGGTCATGGAAGGTTTCAGAACGCAAGGATTCAAGAGCTCTACACATTGTTTATTTAAATGGCCAATAGATGGCCTTAGTAGTAGAGAACCAAATTGCTAATTACCCCCATCAACCCATCATTATAATTTTCATTACATTATTTCATGTTGCTATTTTGGGCAGAGATTTTTTGTCAAACAGATGCCTTTGAACTTGTGGTTCCTTGTTGTCTGAGCCCAACTTAATTCTTAGAAATTACAAATTTCCACAATAAATGTCACTGAAATATCTCATAAGCAACAATCGTTAGTTCATTTACATTTTGGGGTCAAGTGGTAGCCAGATATGCCACATGTACTGAAACGGCGAGACATTCCCGTAATTACAGTTATTTTTTTTTTAATTTTCAATTACCTCTCTATGAAAACCATATGATAATTAATATGATTCATGGTACGACATGTATTGCTAGTAAGAAACTAATAAAAAAACAAGATCGTTACATTACGAACGGGCATAACGCTGAATCTGCCTCCAGTAAATCATAACGAGTTTCACTTTACCACCAATAGATGGCAACAGAGGCACCTTAGCCCAACTAATGCAGCAAAATTATTTGAAGACCACTTGTGTCAAAAAGAGTGGTAGGAAGGTAGAGGCTACAGAATTGGTAATTCGTAAACTATTCAACTATCGTTTCCTTATTATACCTGGATATTTTTTATCAGGAAATTGATTGGATTTTTCAGATGTTATCGGAAGCTAACTGAGGTTACTTATAAAAGTGGTTAACATTTCCTTTCTTGATTAGAACACATTGATAATAAGGTATATATCTGTACAACTGACCCAGATAACAATCATCAGCATAGTTAAGGTTGGTGGGGCGAGCTTGGGACAGCACTGCCAAATTCGCTTCCTTGGGTGGAGAACAGCATTATTCATCACAGATTTAAGCCATTTAATGAGTACTAGTAATATGCCAAAAGAAGTTTGGCTGTAATGTCATTTGATGATCTTATCATCATCGTAATCAACAGAGATAATTCGAATAACGAAAAAGAAAATTGTCCTTCTTCTGTGTCTTCTTCGACAACGTCTGACTGTGTTGTGTCATCTACTTTTTGCGAATTTGTGTTTGTTGATAAGGGCGTTCCAGGGTGAGAATTCTTACAGAAAATGAACTTTATCTTCATTTCCTTTGTAAATTACATGTCAGTAATGCTGTTCCTTGTTTCAATGGAAGTTAAATGACACCCTTAAGATAATTTCGCAAGCAATATTGAATATTTTTTTTTATTCTTTACGCACCACGTGAGTGTCCCTAATGGCACCAACATTTAATATCACATTTGTTTAACGCTTCTCTCTCTCTCTCTCTCTCTCTCTCTCTCTCTCTCTCTCTCTAATATATAATACCGTATTGTCAACCGATGCCACAAAGGCAAATTCACAATAAAAAAAAGCATAAAATCATCGTTCTTCATTCAATCACTCAGACATCTTTAGTTATTACCTTAGAATAACTCTTTCTACGATACATAAGTGTTCTATGGGGAAGGTCATGAAAACCTAAACTACTTTGGTATATTATAATTTCCAAGACTTTTAAGAAAAAGGGGATTTGCTACTGTCTTTTGGGGCCTTTTGCTGATAAACGAGAGAGAAATGAAAACGACCAACGAAAGGACATGGAAAAGTGATTTCAAAATAGATGTCAAACGAGACTGTATTTATACGATGTGGTCAATTATACATGAGGAGGGTTTGTATCGAATAACACACAAACAAGAATCTTGGATAAAGAGAAGAGAAATCCGCGTAAATGAATGAAAGTATAAACAGAAATCCTAAATATAAAGGCATCACAATAAATGACTTTAAAGAATCCAAAAATGTGACACTTTGCATTTCAGGTTAGACCTGAAGAAATAAACCCCGACATTAAAGATAAAATTGGAAAGAGACGAGCCTTTTCCTCGTTTGTTTTCAACCATAAAAACATTTGTATCATATTTAGATATATTTTACAGAAAAGATGTTTTTTTTTTTTTCTTTTGTGCAATATGACCCAGTAATTTGGTAAAGAATCCTTTCTGATAATCTTAGGGAGAAAGTGAATATTTGTTCCCACTTTTTCTCTTTCCAAATTTGCTCTTCCCTACTTGTAAAGTCTATAAGAAAGAATCGTCTGAATATAATGAAGATGGGTGTGAAGGAAAAATGGCAATTGCGTCAGTAAAGAATAATTGGTTATTGCTTAAATGAAATAAAAACATAAACCAATAAAATCTATCTCCTGTTATTCCTGATTATTTAACTATTGATTAGTTGATGTGGGAATATTTGTAAATGCTGGTCGACATTCAAAAGTAGCAGTATCAATTGTGTCTAATGACGTCATTCATTACGTGGTGTAAAATCTATTACGTGATTTGAATAAAAACTTTCGTTTTGCAGGTAGGTGCTCATACCCCCTATGTCTATTTCATTACAAATTCTGATGGAAATTGATTTCAGTAAAAAAAATGAGTAAACCTGATATGAATTTTCCCTTTGGCTTTAGTAATAATCAATATACGTATTGCATTGATTAATGATTTTATTTATATTTCATTACTTCAATTGATGAGTAGTATGTGACCAAAATATTACATTGCGCATAAAAGTGTTGTAAAATGACTAATGCCTTTGCCCATAGAAACTACCATTGATGTTAGATTGTTCATGTTTGCGATATAGTATCTGTTGTCCCACACAATAAGACAAGTTTTTCTCATTGCTCAAGTGAATCTCAGAAATCTGATCTGAGTGGCCAATAAATAAAAAAGGTGGAAAAACTCTTCTTTCCCTTTTAATCAACGTGAGCATATTAAGCTTTTCAAGTTAATCTTGAATCGGAAACCATAATTCGAGAGGATATTAATACTAATTACTATCTTTGCATTGACGACAAATCTAAAAGGATTTTCTATAAGTTATCAGAGGGTATCGACGGCACTGATCTATATTGCTACTCTTATCAAACTATAAACTAACCGGATTAGATCCTTTGATTGGAGTCTTCCCAGTCGTCAATCACAATAGCCCCAAGTAATGGAAGGTCATTCTGACATGATCTCACCATCTAAGGAGCTTAGTTTTAATTGGCTTTCAGAAATGGGGATGATACATATACCCTCGTGATACATTGTATGTGTTTCAAGTAGCTTCTCTGTCTGTCTGTCTGTCTCTCTCTCTCTCTCTCTCTCTCTCTCTCTCTCTCTCTCTCTCTGATATTTGCTGATCAGATGCCTTTCTCAATATTCAAGCAATTTTTTCATAAATCAAAACTGCCATTTCAATCTATTTGCTAAGGATCGAGTGCTCAATCTTTTCTCTTCCATCTGAGCATCAGATCATTTGAAAATTACCTGATAGATGAGAACCTATTTAATGAAGGGTATCATAGTTTCCTTTTTTATTGTTGACGATTCTTTAACTGTTTTTTAAGTGTTTCTTCTTATTTCACCTGTATGTTTTTCAATATACGGTTTGTTATGCATGAATATATTTACACTGTGGATAATGATTATAACAATAATGAAAAATAAATCTTATATTCTACTTGGAAAGAATAAAGATCGATAAAAATTAGTCAGGACTGAAGGATGGATCGGTGGCTGGGAACTGTCCCTATAGAATTGGTGGTACTCTATACAGTATGCCTTCTGCTGCTGCTGCTGCTATAATGTTTGTCCTGAACTAAAACAATTTCTGATGGACGAATATAGCGAAGGAGAGACTCTAGTGTTTCCTTTTAATGTTAGCCGTTGGTAGACCTGTTGGTCAAAAGGAACTTGATTACAGTCTCTTTTTCCAGAAACAAAAGGATTATAGTTCTTACTTGAGGTATAAAAGAAATAAACAAGTAATGTGATTAGAAAAGTAAGGCACATATTAACAATCACTAGAAGAGAGAGAGAGAGAGAGGAGAGAGAGAGAGAGAGAGAGAGAGAGATTTAATCTCAAAACCATTATTAACCACACAAAAATTAAATTGAATAATTTCACACCTTTCGTTTAGGGTAATGTTAACCATTACATATATTTATTACCAAATCGGTTATCAAAGGAAAATTGTCTCAGCTGAAATAGGACCTAATGAAATATTTCACAAGAGCATTAGCGTAATCATACTAATATATTGAATAGGTTGCTTATCAAACATGTATTTGATATTCATTACTGATTGATTAGTGAAATCCATTATGAAACCCGAAATATATATTGAATAAGTTATTGTTAGTAATGAATGTCTGTGATACGGAAATTAACCAGATAATCCACAGAGAGACTGATGATGCTTCATTACCTTCGCATTAAACAATACGACGCTATTTAGGGATCTGATAATCCAATATTGGTCATTTGACTAGATGAGAGAGAGAGAGAGAGAGAGAGAGAGAGAGAGAGAGAGCTTTTTGTAGTTACAGTGTAACGTTAGAAGGACGTCTGTCTCAGCTGCCAAACTCGTGTTATAATATATTTCCTCTGTTTGGGGCGAGTAATGAATGGTGTAAATACGTTTGCAAGAATGATTCCATCGTTTGCATGGGATTGTTATGAAGCCTGAGATTGCAACTGGCTCTGTTTCTGGATATGTCTCAAGTCTTGTTCCATGAGGACACACAAAAAAAGTCACTGTGCTGATGACCCTTTTTGGATCCCTTTGTCTGACATTGCCTCTCGCATGACGCTCCTATGCTCTGTTGTTCAAATATGAGAATTTTAGATTTGGCCTCAACAGATGGCTATTAGAGCTCACTCCCCAAAGGCGTTAGATAGCTATTGCTCCTATCTAACAAACAAGGTTCTAATTAACTAGTCAAGGATTACTTAGAGTAAACACAAACAATTGAACTTTAATATCCATTTCACCAATTATAAATTCTTTTGAATTTTCCTTTAGAAAAAAAAATTAAGCCTCAATGACTTAATAATTTACTTTATGATTATTGATTATCATTTTCAAGAAAAATCAAAGGAACGAGACTTAACTAGGGGAAATGGTCATGAAAATCAAGTAGTATAATAATGAATTATTATTCTCTATTACAGTCTTTCTGGTACTGACGATTGGAATTAAATCAAAAAGGAAACTGAAGAGGTAATTTTCAAGATATTTGAATTATTGCTAATCATAATTCTCTGTAAATACTGGGGATTGGTTAATCAACACAAGGATGATTAATACACACGAAAACTCAGTGCCACAAATAAACGATATTCTCTCTCTCTCTCTCTCTCCTCTCTCTCTCTCTCTCTCTCTCTCTCTCTCTCTCTCTCATCAAATACCTTTGACCAAAGTTTCCCCATAACACCTCTATTCCAGCAAGTGTCAAAATTAATTAAGATTTAAACCAGCAATGGAATGATTTAATTCTCCTTTTGTGGGGTCGTAGAAGAATTCCATTTTAAGAGGAGGGAACAAATGGAATAAACAGAAGAAAAGTAAGATGGAGAAAAAATAGATGGAAGTAAATCGTAGAAAAATGTAAGAATAATTAACGGGAAAAAGTGATAACCAGAGACACGCAAACACACATGAAAAAGGACACCGTCATTCTGGGTCCACCAATTCCCACTGTTTTTCTCTGGATGTCTAATCTCATTATTGTCACTTGTCAAACCTCACATTCATTATTAGATCCCAGACTTCGAATACGATTCACTTTATATGCAGACTGTAATGAATCTGATTCAGAAATTATATTAATATTAATTGTGTCTAATATTTTAAATGAGATTTAATACGTCCAAAGTAACTGAATTAATCTAGGACCATTTTCTTTAAAGGAAAGTAGATTATCAAATATTGTAGAGAGAAGCTTTTCAAATAATGAGAGATGTGCTTGTATCCAGAGATTCATGCGCACATCCATGAAAAAAGGGGTTTCTAATACACAGAATTAAAAAAAAAAAAAAAAAAAAAATGATTACTGCAACATAGTTAAAATTTACTTAACGAACGAAGAAAAATACTGCAAAAATAATTTTATATGAATATTCTGTATATTTGTATGATATGATATATCAAATTTGACTTTAAAATTAAGTTTATAAATATTAGAAATAAACACCATTCTTCATATAAAAAAAGAACAAAAAATTCACGTACAAAGCTGAAATATTTTGAAGTTTTAAAAATGGCTGACAGGTATCTGGTGTGCAACCTGAATATGTCAGTCAGAGGCGAACTGGGTGAGAGAGAATATTGCTTGCTTGCAATACGTGTTTTGTTGCAGGTTCACTAAACAGATAAAGGTTGTGGCTTGGTGACTGCAGTTGCTTTCAACATTTCCTGAACATTTTGCAGAGCAATATACTCCGAGTGATCTTGCCGTGCACTTGTACGGGAATTCCGAAGGGAGGCACGTGTCTTTGGTCGTACGTGCACGAGTTTAGACAGTTTGTTTGCACGTAAACCTGTTTGTAGGCCTCATTTTTATGCATAAATAGTGAAAGATCGATAGATGGTGGATAGATTTCTTTACAAATCAATTAATTTTATGGAGAGAGAGAGAGAGAGAGAGAGAGAGAGAGAGAGAGAGAGAGAGAGAGAGAGAGAGAGAGAGAGAGAGATGCGTTATGATAATATCATGTAGCGTACACGATATCCATCAACCATCTACAGTATTTTGTAGGCAAGGATTCAATTGTATCGAGAAAGTAAACAACCTTTGAAGCTTTGAAGAAATATGTTGCATCATATTGCATCCTCGTCTTGTTTTCCTTCTTTTTCTTTATCGTATTAGTTGTTTTCCTTTTGCAATTAAGATTTGTGTTTTAGTTGTAGTGTGAGGTAAAAGTGAAGATATATATTCCTAAAGTGACATTGGTTTTGCTCAATGTCATTTCTCTGTATTCAGCTATAAAAGGTTTGATCAAGTATGATATAAATGGTTTCAAATCTAACCTTAAAATAAACGGAACATTAAAAGTGACTGTTCTGTACATTATCCGAACCAGCCTAAATACATGGTCCGAATCAGCCAAGAGTAAGGTTCGAATCTGATCCGAATCAGCCACGGTCCAAATAGGCCACAGTCCAAATCAGATGGCATTCGAAACAATCATTAGCTTGAGTAAACCTTATTCCTACAATCCCAGTTTTAATCATAAAAACTAAACGTAACTGTTGCGAGGTTTCCTTATTTCAAATGTGTCGAAATTGTTTTATTGTGTTACAATAAAAATCATGGATGTTTGTGTTGTGTGAAACCAAATTGTATGCACAAGAATGCAGGCCATCTTATGTGATCTATGTGAAAGATGGACTCATAAGACATGGCGCACAGTTAAGTGGCTTTTTCATTTTACTGTTGTTATTGTTTTAACTATATCCACTCTATAATAAGGTTTTATTTTTACCTGTATGTATGTATGTATGTATGTATGTATGTATGTATGTATGTATGTATGTATGTAATAAAAATATGACAAAATACGATTGCAATGTTTTCTCTTCTTAAGTAAACCATAAGTACATTTAGTTTTGAACACACAATTTTAGACATGAAAAAAGTAATGAAAACAATTAAAAGATATGTGATATTGTTGGTATACATACACATATACTAAAATAATTACCTAAATTCAATTGTCCTTATAAGTGATATGAGCCGTATGTATGTTACACAACTGCATTATACAGAGGAAATATTTGCATCTAGCTGATAAAACAGAAATATATTTTGATGAACATTTATTTACATATACGAATTAATTATTTCAATGCAGTTTAGAAACAAAGAATAATAGAACCTTAGAAACAAAGAATAATAGAACCAAATGAAAATAAAATTACTTATCTTTATAGATTAAGAAACAACCAAAAAAACAGTTAAGAAATGACCAAATTATTAGATACAAAATGAACACAGTCGAACACTCTGCTAGTTCTGATCGGTTACGAAATGACCATACATATATGGTTATGATATGGCAAAGTTACAAAACTACAATAATCCTCAGAAACCCTAACCTTAATTAACCTAAACCAGTATACCTTTTTCTTAATTAGCAAACATCATAGTAACTTTGAGTTGCAAATATCATGGTAACACTGAGCGGTGCATTGGTAAATATATACCAACCTACCTAAGCATGCAATCACTTTAAGGATAAAGCATATTTGCTGCAGAAGTTTTTGCAGGTGAGAAGTTAAGTTTATTCTGCCCTCACATTTGCTGTAAACATTCACTGGTTAATGTTTCAAATCATCAAAATTTAGAGTTGTCATCATAACCTGCCATTCAAATTAAGGATGTTACAAAACAGATTCAAACAAGATGAACACAAATCTAATTTTCCATTGAAACATCTATATATTTTGATGGATCTGGAAGGTCTGTACATTGGCAGACACCGGCTAGCATAGGCGCTAATTTGTTCTATCAAAGAAATATTTGTGAACACAAGATAGCCCTCCCTCAGTAAGATGTTCCAGCATCAGCATGTCATTGGATAATACAATCAGAGATTGGGTATATATGCGTATGCATATGGTTTTAACCTACGTTAATAGTACTGTTTAAGAATTTCATTGTAAGCAATCTTGTACTTACTAATCGACTGTCCTCCATGCAAATTTTCCCAGAAATGCTTTGTTGTGTAAAGAAAAAAATCTTTTAGTAAATATTCCCTAAATAATGGAACTAGCAAAGTTGAGGGGGAGGAGGTCGAAGATCTAAGTAATTTAGGCCATAGCAATCTAGATTACAGGTTTTGAGTATAGTAGGGATTAGGTCGAACCTAGGCAGCATACAAAAGTTTTAGGGTTTCATTTTAGTGTATTACAGGGCGATGTAACCTAGGAAAACAACTACTTTTTATTATAGGAAAAATTACGCTCTCCTCGAAAATGACACTCGTTCCCGTCGCAAATAAATAGTTTCAGAAATATATATACAACTATATCCTCCGATAATGGGGGACCCCCATTGGGAACTCTGGGTTTTGGGTGGGGAAAACATACTGAGGAATCGATATATAAACGTAAAACAAGCCTTTTCTTTTCTATTCGTTACGTTCTTGAAATTATAATAACCTGGAGGAAAATACAAAACAGTATATCTGAATAAACTTTGGAGGCGCCGTTGCAAAGACTGTGTCATGAAAAAATACAGTAGCCAGTGTTGCCAACGTTCGATGTAGATCAAATGTTATTTTGTGACCTGTCATACTACTAGGCTAGGTTAGGTGGGTTTGTTAGGTTCTGTGCCCTTTTTGTACTTTTTATATATTGGGTAAAACTTATATGGAGAAATTATTTAAAAATCGTATGGAAATATCTATCATTTCTATCGTTAGTAATATCAGCGTGCCGTTGGTAACTCTGTGTACCATACGTCAACGTTGGTAACACTGAGTATTATTGGTAACGTTGCTAATGTTATCGTTCGCGGTACATTCGTAAGAGAAGTGACACCGTGCAGCTTAAAGTTAACCGAATTGGATGATCTGTTTGTTTCCGATTGAAATGTACAGCAAATTCGGTTAAATCACGTTATTTACTATAGGAAAACATATTTTCTGTTCGAAATCTCACCCTGTAATACAATACAAAATTACCTTATCATTTTATTAGATAAAACTCGGAACTTATACTTACAATAACTACACGATTCGTAAAGAGAACTTCAGTGACAACGTTGGGCTGAGTTTTGTTATCGTGACTTCGTCTCAAGTCTCAACAACAAAACAACCATTTTGTCAACAAACATTCGGAGTTGTTAGGTCTTACCAAATATCTATTTCATTTATCTCTTTCATACATTATTCGCCTATTAAATATAAAAAATACTTAAATATTTCAATAATATATTTTGTTACTTTTTTTATTCAAATAAAAACCATCTCTTTTGACAATGAATAAATCTAGACTAATAATATTGTTAATTCTATAAAGTCACAAGCGATATCACCAAGTTAAAAATACAAGGAAAATGCAAATATGAAATCCCCCATGTTCTTTTATTCCTTTCATTCATTGCTTTATAAGAATTACAAAGAAATCCAATTGAAATTGTTGATAAATTGGGATAGTTCCTTTTGAGCGGGTTTGAAGTTGTTGATTATTCCAGAAGTAGCCTATTATTGAAGAGAGTAAGTTATAGGGCTCCTTCCTTAAAGGTTTTGAAGGTGAAGATCCTCATTCTGAATTAAAATCAGAAGCATAATTTAGAGTAAATATGTTAATTTTCATACTACTGCTTCTTTTCCTCTTTTAGCGATATTGTCAGTAGATTAATTGCCTGTCCAGCATCTCTCGTGAGTTTTTTAGGACGAAGACAGAATAGCGCCTGAGTGAGAGGTGGCTTTTAGGTACTGACATATCCAAAGTAGATATTCAAAGTGTTCATGTAGAATTAACCCTCTGGATAGGACAATAGTGTGAAGGTTTACGAACTGCAACACCCATATTTTTTTATGAAGTGCTGAGTAGCTGAGCTCATATCCCCCTGGGCAGATCTTCGACTCTTTATTACCTACTGTTGGGATGTTTTCCTGGAATACGTTTCCCACACATTATTCACAGATTTTCCATACACTCAATTCATATTTCTGAGCGTGGGAGTTTGCAGCTTCAGATTTGTGGATGTAACCAGTTCGACACTATACACAAAGAATACTAAAAATTATAAATCCTTCCTTAATCATACCATCACAACATTTTACCACTAATTGTGATTAGCCTATTTTCACGTATTCCAGTGGGACTCTACTGTAATTTACTCCAGAAGGCAGTTATTAAAAGAACACTAATGCCATTATTGGGAAGGTCATTTCAAGGATTTACAACCTGAATACTAAAGGCATTTGCTCATATAACAGTTCTAATATATCCTCTTTTTAGTTTGTAGGTGTTCGTTAGTGTGTTATTAGTATTGAATTCAAAATAATCAATCATAATTACATTCTCAAATCCACTGAAAGGATCTCACATACTTCGATCAGGTCCCCTCAGTCTTTGTTGCTGGAGTGATGTAATTCCACATTTTCTGTATCTTGTCTCATAAGGGAAATAAGTTGATTCAGGTACAAGTTTACTTATTCTACTTTGGACTTTTTCAGGTTTACCATTTTTTTTCTTTCATGATGACTAAGCCTGAACAACATACTCAAGGTGCGGACGGGCCGAAGAACAGTATACTATAAAAAGACACTATCAATGGAATTTAAAAGTCTATCGATAAAAGAAGGCTTGAAGGGAAAGTGTCTAATCGAAAAGAGACAAATTATGTTAATAGGGCTAACTAAGGAGGCATAATCGAATATGCTGACACATAACCTATTCTAGATTCAGGTTTTCTCTATGCTTCTTAGCTCCAAGTCTTCTTCACCATAAAATTATGACTGATTTAACTTTATCTTCTAAACGTCCGTCGTCACATTGGGGAAATTTATGAGCTACTCAATCAAGTGTCCATTTTTTTTAGATTTACAGTATATGATCATAGGATTTTATCGGTTTTCACAAGAAGGTTTAAAAAGGACAACACGGAAGCTGAAGATTTGCTCTTTTGATGAAAAACGGTTTTTGTTCTAAATGTACGGAAAAGAATAGATGTGTTAAATGGAGGCGAAGGGAGTTGGGGAGAGCATAACATTTGCTGAAAATTCACCTCCTTATCTGTAAAAGAGCTGACAAAGAAAGGCTCAAGTGTTGTTGTATATTCTGTATCTGATATAAAACAGGAAACTGATGGGCAAGAGAAAATTGAAGAACAGAATCTATATTAATTGAGAGAGCTACAGTGTCACCTCAGGAATAACCTTCATAAAACTGTAAGAAGGAAATTTTCAATGATGGAACCTGAGTTTTGTTTAGGTGGTCAGCGAATGCACCACTCCTTAGAAAACACTGCAGTTACAATGGGAAAATCCCCTTCTGCTTAAATTTGGTTAAATATATGTTTACAAAGGGGTAAATCAATTTTCTTTTATTCTAGATTCCAAAGAGACAAGGACCAAACAAACCTTAACATAAGGAATATAAAAAAAGAAAAGTTTGATGGGATGTAACATAAGTTTGAAGAACTCCTAAAAAATAATCTTTGTCTTTGTTATTTTAACTTGAAGGAAAAATGTGAATCTACTTCGAAATCAAAGATTATTTATTTCTATTTAATATTCTGAGTGTCAATCATAAAACAGCTGATTATATCCCAGAATATTCTCCCCTTCCTTCCTTCCTCCCTCGCTTCCTTGCTCTCTTGCTTGCTTGCTTGCTTGCTTGCTTCCTTCTTTCCTTGCTTCTTTGCTTCCTTCCTCTCTTGCTTGCTTGCTTGCTTGCTTCCTTGCTTCCTTCTTTCCTTTCTTACTTGCTCGTTTGCTTGTTTGCTTCCTTCCTTCCTTCCTTCCTTGTTTCTCTCGATCATCAAGAAACAATTAGTCACCAAGAATCAAAATCAAAGATTTTTGAAGGCACCAGTCTGATCCATGCAACTTGCATCCTTCCATCCAAAATATTTCATAAACCATAACAACGTCCACTGAACAGGAAATTACCACGAGTCTCGTAAATTAAGTTTCACAATAAAAGGCTCAAAGTAATTCACATTAATGACAACAAGAATTCTGGTGTTATGGAAGTAGTTACAAAGTTGAAATGTCTTTTGGCAGAAGAAGAACTCTCTCTCTCTCTCTCTCTCTCTCTCTCTCTCTCTCTCTCCCTCATACAATTGCTATCTAGTTTTTCCACATCCACCACCCCCCTTTTTTTCACAAACCTTTGTAATAAAAGTTGAATACTATAATAATTGAGAGGATCAACTCTCATAACGGAAACATGCTGATTGTCGTGTTTCCAAGGGGTTTTTCCAAGGGATCTGTTGCAATCTGTGAACTTACGAAATGCGAGATTTGCACGGATCTCCTTCACACCGGCTTCTATGACACTGATGTCTCCTTGGACGTTCGAGATCAAGGTCGGAAGATGCTCCGACACTGGGTAAGAGGCTTCTAGAAGAGCTCTCAACAAGATGAGTCTTATCTTCCTTCTCTGGAACTGAAGGAACTTCTCTTTACAAAGGGTGAGGTCACCTCTGTGTTTGGTATCAGTTACCAACCGTTCAACTCCCAACAGTATCCGCAGATCATGCTTATAAGGAAGTTCGAGATGCTCTGCAAGTTATAAGTCTGGACACTGATAACATGTCGACTACTTCTTGAGTGTCAACAGAGAATGAGAGGATCCTGCTGGCCACGGAAGCCTCAGAAGATTCGTTGGATGTACATCATGTGAGTACAGCTCCCAGTGCCTCTTTACTTTCTCCCATCACTGCTGCTCAAGCCCCAGCTTCCACCTCCACGCCAGTTCAGACTTTAGACAAACTTTCATTTCCTAGTAACTTGGAACTAATGGCATTCATGAAAACTTTTATGGAGAACCTAACCGCCAAATATGAACGCTGTTAAGCGTACCTAACAGCGAGGATAGTAGCTTTAAAAAAGGCACCTTTTTCTAAGGCTTCCTAGCCAGTTTCGGACTTGGAATTCTTTCTATCAATCGGAAGCGTCCATTAGTAATTATACGATCCCTAAGGAACCAATTCTTCTGGACCATAGCAAGGCTCCATCCCTACTGGTTAGGGATTTGAAGATTGCTGAATTTAGCAATACCAAACTTCCTGCCTTTGGCAGGAAACTGGCCACCTTTGTGGCACCCAAGGATATTGTCTCCCCTTTGACTCTAAAGCTTAGAGGCCATGATGAAAGCAATAGTGGAGAGCAGGGAATTCCAGTACTTATGATTCGAACAATTAGAAGGACGTCAAAAATAACTTTACTGTTGGAAAACTAGATAAAAACACCGGAAGGCAAACAGTTTAACGAGAAACTGCCTAGGATTCCCAAATCTCTATTAAATGGAGAGTCAGAAGGTAAAGAGAGACTTTCTGGCTCTTTAGTCTTCCAATCTTATCTAGAGATGCTTATTGGAAACTATTTCATATCTGATCTCTTACCAGTTTTGGTGAAGACTCAAATAATCATGTTTGATAGGGATCTCCATGCTTTCTTCCTATCCAGGAGAGCATGTAGGTACACATCCTAGCCAATGCTACGATCAGACATGAACCTAGAAAACTGATCGACTCTAATATCTGGGGGAAGGATCTCTTCCCTGAAAAAAAACTAGTTAAAGAAGTCATGGACTAAGCAGCTCAGAAGAATAAGAGCCTTATAGACAAGTGGGTTATGGCCTCTAAACCAAAATTTATCCCCAATAAAGAACCTCAACCCAAGGCCAAGAAGCTCAGAAGTCCCTTTAAGGGGAGGAAATCCTTTCCCGTCACAACAGCCTCAGTTGCCGCCATCCCTCAGACTGTGTACATGGTTCCCCAGCAGTAAGTTCCAGTCTCCACCCCTCAACCGGGTGTATGAGAGAGCTACCACAACATTCTACCCTGCGAAAGCTCATAAGAAGGGCTCTGGTAACAGGGAAAGGTCTAGGAGAGACAGTCAAACTAGAGGCCGAGGAAGTAGAGGAAAGACGAATAAAGATGCGCTTTCTTCACAACAACAATGAGGAGCTTCTGGTAGGGGGACGACTTCACCTGTTCAGGGAGTTTGATCCCTGTGCTCACAGCAGTCTCAAAAGGGCTAGGCTTCAAGAGGTTCTTTCAACTCACAACCCCCTTTTTAGAGTATTATGTTCAGGACCTCCAGAAGAGAGTCATACGTTGCACAAAATCCATAAACTTTCAAGGATGGCCATTCTGCGTGCCCAAGAAAGATTCTAATACTCTTTAAACTATTCTGGACTTGTCGCCACTAAACAAATTCATTCTGAAAAACAAGTTTCAGATGCTGATTATCTCGTGAACATGGACCCCACTAAGCCACCTCCATAGAACTCACAGACGCCTACTGGCCTCTTCCGATAGGTCAGAGCTTCTCCCCGTTTCTTGGTTTCAAACTGGCAAGATAGGCCTACGCATTGAATGCTATGCCATTCGGGCTCAGTATAACTAAGGATTTTCACGAAGCTAGTCGAGGCTGTTGTCCAATAACTTCAGAACAGAGGCCTTCATTTGATTTTGTACCTCGATGACTGGTTAGTCTCGGCTACAACGAAGTCAGAATGTCTTCGAACAGCCCAAAAGGCCATGAACTTCCTACAAACTCTGGTCTTCCGAATCAACCTCAAGAAGTCCAGGTTATCTTTAGCTTGGAAATTCCAGTGGCTAGGAATTCCCTGGAATTTACAGTCACATCCGCTCTCTCTACGACAAGGCAAGAGAAAGGAAATCGGAAACTACGTCAGGTGACTACTTTGTTCAGAAGTACTCACCAGACGGCAACAGGAAAGGGTCTTAGGGTCGTTACAGTTCGCTACTGTGACAGACCCAACCCTGAAAGCAAGACTCAAAGATGCCAACAGAGTCTGAAGAAGAAAGGCATCCAATCTTCAGAGAGATCTTCGCCATAAAACTTCAGTCTTACTGCGGAAGCAGCTCAAGCCGTGGTCCACTGCCAAGAGGGTATCAAACTACATCTTTCTACAGTACCCTCCTCCTTCTGTGACTATTCACATGGACGCCTCGGAACAATGATTTTTTGTGGGGACATTCGTCTTCCGAGAAATTGCAGTGTCAATGTTTGATTTCATTTCAGAAGTTTCACATCAATGTTTTGGAAGCTCTGGCATTGTTTGCGACTCTGAAGAGACTATGCCCAAAGATGAAATCACACATCAAATTGGTCATTGACTATAATACAATAGTACACTGTGTCAACTGACAGGGCTCCAGATCTCCTCAGATCAGCCATGTAATCCTAGCCATTCTCTCTTTAGCGCAAAGGAGGAAATTTCATCTTTCATCAGTTCACAACAAAGGGGTTTGCAATGTGACGGTGGACGTCCTGTCGAGATCCAAGCCTCAGGAAACAGAATGGTCTCTGGACACAAAATTATTCTGTTTTATTCTAGAGCAAGTCCCAGAACTGCAAATCAATCTCATTGCAACGAGCTTTAACGAGAAGCTTCCTCGGTATGTAGCACCAGACTTAGATCCAGAAGCGAAAGGAATGGATGCGATGTCTCACATTGATACCTCTAAGGTAAACTTTCTCTGGTATATCACTCGCAGTAATATCCTAAGTAGAAGCTACCAATGAGGAACTTCCATCAGGATGACATGGCTATCTCACACAAAAAGTAGATTTTTTCCTGTGTCAAAATCTGTTTTTCATAACTGTCACCCCTTAAGTCTGCTCATTATTCACTCTTTAAACTATTTAGGTTGTATTCTTAAAAGAACTCTGAGTTAGTGTATTTCAGATAGTTGACTTGTAAAACTACAAACCTAATGGTGCCACAAGACCTGCTCTTAAATGTTGTTTGCCACCGAGAGACTTAGGAAGTGAAACAACTGACACTCGGTCAATTTCTTCATGCAAGCAAAACTAAGATGTGACTCTTTTCTTTCTGGTGCTTTAAAATCTGAAGACAAACGCCATATACCTATATTCATGCGCATGGGGTGTGGTAACCCTGATCTTGTCAAGGTTCTCGAGATAAGAGGAAGATGTGTATTCATTGAGACTCTTATTGGGATTCAACCATAAAAACAAAAGTTGAATTTATTATTCGTCTTAACGAGTAAATGGATACATAGGGCAGTTTCATGCTCTCTCTCTCTCTCTCGCTCTCTCTCTCTCTCTCTCTCTCTCTCTCTCTCTCTCTCTCTCTCTCTCTCTCATGTATAAGCACCCCAAACTATGAGAAGCGTAACTTTCAGTTCTTACTCTCCTTAGACGAGATCTGCCAGCTACCCTCTGTTATTGGAATCTTCTTAATATTTTTTCCAGGGTCTTTATTTTTATCTTAGTTTATTTGCTGTAGATTGAATTTTATTATTCAATGGATTTATACAAAACTATGAATGATTACCCATAGCAGATTTTGCATAAAATCCTCACTTTATTCTTTCCCATATGTTTAAAAGTTTAAAAAATGATAGTATAACGACATACAGACATAAGCAGGGCTTTAGTTTGGGGTTGTGATTAGGAGTTTATTTTCATTGTGGGTTGGGGAAAGTTTATGTGATAAAAATATCTACAATGAAAGCAGACGTCTTTTGTTTATCTACGGTAGTGAAAGATAAATGTCAATGTAAAATTCCTCATAAAATGGGATTTCGGCACCTTTATGGGGCAATAAACCATGAGGTTGGTTAGCCCCAATCTGTTTTGTTACTTGGTTGTTAAGGAAACTTTAACGACATATGGGATATGGTATATCGTCTCTTAGGTTTTATAACAGCATGGCATTGTTAATGTTAATGCAGACATCTGCTTCACTTGTTATCATTTCTCAAAGACCAGACAATATAAAATGTGTTGACAACATCATCCTGATGAAGCACCTTGCAATGGCCATCACATCCATCCATCCTGATCAAGTTTTCTCTCAACTCATTTCTCTTCAGTTTGCCGACTCATTCTTCCTCTCTATAAGAAAACAAAAAGCTTTTAGAATTGAGCTTAAACAGATATGTACCACCAAACGTACACAATTATATCTGGTACATTCTTTGCAGTTCAGAGAGATGTATTGTTTTGCATGTATAAGGTATGAATGAGTCCTTTCATGGATTTTTGTTTCCCCTAATTTCCACTGGCAACAAAGCAACCATGGAACTAAAAGGACGAGGTTTTAAGAAACTCCGAAGGATAGAAACAGTTAAGGAATTTAAATAATCAGGAGAATGGCACTAGGATAAAGGAAACTAAAGTCTCATCATAAGCAAAAGGGAAGCAGTAATAGAATAGGCTACATGGTACAGGAAGTTAGGGAGTATGGAGACAGTAACAGAGTAGGAGATTTGGCATTGTTAGTGAGAATAAAGATCTATGAGACAGTAGTAGTACCTTTCGGGGGTTATGAACTGATCATTCGAAATCCCTGCCATTTAACTCTATGACCGTTGCGTTAAATTGGGGTAAGATTGGGAGATCTCGCGGGCGTTGCTGCGAATGATTCTTGTCCAATACGTGACGGTATTGTGGCGTAAAATTCAACCACCTGGTGGGGAAGGAGTGGGTGTCAGAGGGACAAAGTATTTACTATTTACGAATTAAAAAAATGATATCATACTGTTTCACCACGATAAAAATATCGATGTATATGTTTAGAGCCAAGGACTCTCTAGTTTGTTGTATTATGGCAAATTATGGCCTTCAGCCGAAGTAAGACTTTAATAGTTTCTCCGTCTTGTGGTCAGTAAAGAAGCTTTATCAAACCCCTTATTGAATAAATAACGTAAGAGTTCCCTCTCATCTCCCAAGGACACTTAAGTTAGCGCGGGATATCGTAGTTTTCCTCGGAGCTGTACAGTACGACGCTCGTTCATTCCTGCCTAGACCCCAACCCAGTAAGTTTTATTATTGTTAAGTCTATCTGTCTCCAGCTCCTTGCTACTGTGATACCAGGTCGGTATCTTTGTGAGTTTTATATGTAACTTTATATCGATCTGTAAAATTGTCATCCCTGTGACTGGGGATTGGTTTTATGCATCAGAATACGCTTGTGAACCTTGGTAGGTGATTTACCAAGGAATAATTGTTGTAATTGTGAAAATTTAGTCTTTTTTAGTACAACGTGGACTCTGTGTTTCATGAGCACATGTTGCAAACCCCCTAAGGGTGACAGTTCTATTTTTCAATTAGCTTAAAGTGTTATTTCTCTATCAAATGGTTATTTTTGTAATAAATTTGAAAATTGTGATCATATTTCATTGAATCCTGAATAGTTTTGGAAAGCAAACCTCTTCAAGGTCTTGTCATCGGCCCATTCCATTGGGCCTAGAATCATTAATTACAATAAGTCGGAGAAAATTCATGACAGTACCTACAATGTTTGCAAATATTTAGACATGGGGTGTAGAAAAAGAAAAAGAAATGAAAGAACTAGAGAGTAAACAGTACAAAATTATGAAAGGAATGTTTAAACAGGTTTCTACTACACCATACTGAGGGCTAATAGCAGAAATAGGAATACGGCCAGTTGGAAATATAATACAGTATGAAAAATGTGATGTTATTTCATAACATCAGATGACAAATGGCTACTTAAGAAAGTAGTGGAAGATCAAATAAGAGAACCATATGGGGATTGTTGGAGAAAAGTTATTAAAGAAATATGCAATGAATATTATATTAAAATTGAAGAAGTAAGAAAGTATAAAAAACAAGAAATTTAAAAAGAAACAAGAAGTAATGGGGCGAATGAAATTGAAAGAAAAATAGAAGCAAGAAAAGCAGAGATGACCAAACTGAGGTTTGTGAATAGTGATGGCCGAAGAGACTGCATAGGTGAACTTGACACTAATGCGACAGTACTATTTATGAAAACAAGGATAAATTACAAGAATTAAAAGAAAATTATAGAAACAGGAAGGATAAGGATACCCTTTGTGTTTTGTATAGGGAGGAAGAGGATACTACTGAGCATTTGGTCATGTCGTCCATAAAACTCGCACACTGGTCATTTTGGAGAATGATTAAGTCTTTAATTTGATAGACAAAGAGGTGTATTTGGGCGTAATATTTGTGGTATCCTTTAACGAACAAAGGCAATTCTATAACCAAGCATTTTTAGCCAGAAAGTTCTACCCTGAGGTGTTCTTGAGCTCTGGTATGTGCGTTTTAGCTATGCAAAATACCAATGATTAGTAAAAGGGGTCGATGTGTTGCTTTCTGTTCCAAGCGGTTATGCAATATTGGATGTTAAAATTGACTCATTTGTGTTAAGTAACTCGGTAATTTACTTACCTCATTAATTTAAGGTTGTAATTACAAACATGTCTGTACCTATTCATAGGTGTGATTACCTAGAAGTATCAACTGCAACAGCCTATGAATGCCACTTAATTCTTTTGTATGTATTTAGTTTTTCATGCCAGACCATAGGATTTTCTTTGGATTTGATTTTACCTGGAGCTACAAGAATACTGTTGGTACTTATATAAGCATCATTCAGAACCTACGGAAAAAAAACAAAAATAGAGAACAGAACCATTTGCTCTCTCTCTCTCTCTCTCTCTCTCTCTCTCTCTCTCTCTCTCTCTCTCTCTCTCTCTCTCTCTCTCTCTCTCTCTCTCTCTAACGGAATTGCCACTGTAAATGAAGAAGAAAATAATCTATAATTACTATGGTTTTTCACAATTTGCTATCTTTTCTTTCTCCCTCTAAATCTAATATTAAATGTTTGAGATAGTTTTCGTAGATATAACTGTTTTTATGGAAACTTACAACAGAATAGAAGAGCAGATCTTCCTGTTTACCCTTAAACATAATTAGAAATAGATCAAAGGTCATTATAGAATAAGAAGGATTAAAAATGCAACATTCATTAACATAGAAACTTAGATAAAGGGATGATATAGAATTAGTTTCATTTAGTCCCCCTCGAAATCCAAGACAGAAACGAAAGAAAACTGTGTTGCGAATTCTTCTATTTTCTGCAAAATCTACAGAAAATTGCATAAATTAATCATCATAATAGTCAACGAAAATAAAGTTCTCACGTTTGCATTCTATCATTCAGTTTCTTTACTTATTAAATACTGATGGAGCATGGAAGGCTTCCTCCAATCTCAGTGAACGGTTAATATTACGCAAATTCCCGACGAGTTTGATGAGACAGAAAAATATTTTATCATCAAAATGATGTGTTTTCGAATATTTTGGGCTATTTAACGTTTTAAGAATTTTTTTTCGTGTTTATAATTATTTTTGATAAATTTGAATGAAAATCTTCATAACATGTGGAAGATTCAGTAAAAATTTACATATATAGTTACAGAAAAAGAAATCAGAATCTAAAAAAGAGGCTGATCAAGTTGCTTGAATTAGAGGTTGTTACGTTGGTTTTCAGTATCATTTTAGACTTGATATTATTGAATGCCCTCTTGACGAGAGGGTTGACAAAATTTTGATTCTCCTAATCGTGATTGCTCAATTCTCTCGCGCATTGGGGAAACCGACGGACATGTCAAGTATATCACCATTCTAGAGTATGATTTTCCAATATAAGAACCATCTAGTTTACCCCAAAATAAGAAGCGAATTTTTCCTAGCAGTAATCAACAATATGAAACATGTTTTATATATACTATTGTATTAAATAGTTACTTTATACATTGTAATTGTATAACGAAGGCTTAATGTATCAATATACCGATAAATTATATAGGAAATAAAACTCATGCCAGAATGATTACCTTACATATAAGTATCATTTGAACTTTAAAATTTTGTTATATAAAATAAATTGTAATCAAAGTTTACTGAAAAAAATATAATTAGTTATAGAAAATATGTAAAGATTTCTGTGATTTCTCTAATCACTTGTGAACGAATTAAATCTTGAAGGTATTTTTAAAAACTTGTCTAGTGAAATAAGAAACAAGAATATTAATCTTTTGGCCAATTCATGAATGAAAACACCTTTACAATTTCTCTTTTTACATTTGAATAAAATCAATCATTAGAATTTTATCTGAATGATTTTATCCGCAGTTTTCATCTTGATGTTTTAAGAATGATAAAAATTGAAATATCTTGTTTCGTACTGTAAGTTTTTAGATCAAAATTTGTCAAAAAAAAATATCCATTTTTCATCAGTCTGGGTCTCCAGTACTAGGATGGCTTCTTGAGAGCTATCAGACAAAATACTCCCACCATCACCAATACATACACACACACACACACACACACACACATATATATATATATATATATATATATATATATATATATATATATATATATATATATATATATATATATATATATATATATATATATATATATGAAGAACAAGTATACATGGGTAGAGTGGCAAATGGAAGAGTAGTAGAAAGGACATTAATGGATTATGTGTTGATAACTAAAAGAATGTTTGGAAGATTGAAAGACGTGCACGTGTTTAGGGGTATGGCTAACGATATTTCTGATCGTTTTTTTGGTGGAAGGAAAATTAGTTGTAGCAAAAGAGTGGGGGAATAGAGTAGGTGGATGTAAAAGGGAGCTAGTGAGGGTTGAAGAGCTAATAAAACCGGGGGTAAAAAGTAGATATCAGAAAAGGTTGAAAATGACATATGACGAAGTGAGTGTAAGAGAAACTGGTAATTTCGAGGAGTAGTGGAAGTTAGTAAAAGAAAATTTTGTTGGGATTGCAAGTGATGTATGTGGCAAGAAGGTTGTTGGAGGCAGCATGAGGAAGGGCAGTGAATGGTGGAATGAAGGAGTGAAGGTAAAAGTGGAAGAGAAAAAGAGGGCTTTTGAAGAATGGGTGCAGAGTAATAGTATAGAGAAGTATGAAAAATATAGAGAGAAAAAGGTGGAAGTAAAGCGCAAGGTACGTGAGGCAAAGAGAGCAGCTGACGTGAGGTGGGGTCAGGGATTGGGTCAGTCATATGAAGAAAATAAGAAGAAGTTTTGGAAAAAAATGAAGAAAGTAAGGAAGGCTGGCTCAAGAATTGAAGAGACAGTGAAAGATGGAAATGGAAGGTTATTAAAAGGAGAGGAGGCAAGGAAAAGGTGGGCGGAATATTTTGAGAGTTTGCTGAATGTTGAGGATATAATGTTGAGGCAGATATAATTGCTGTTGCGGGTGTTGAGGTGCCGGTGATAGGAGATGAGAATGAGAGAGAGATTACAATAGAGGAAGTGAGGAGAGCACTAGATGAAACGAGAGTAGGAAAAGCATCTGGTATGGATGGTGCGAGAGCTGAGATGTTGAGGGAAGGGGGTGTGACTGTACTTGAATGGTTGGTGAGATTGTTTAATATGTGTTTTTTGTTGTCAGGGTAAGGGAGATGTGCATGAGTGTTGTAATTCAAGAGGTATTAGTTTGTTGAGTGTAGTTGGAAAAGTGTATGGTAGAGTAATTATTAATAGGATTAAGGATAAAACAGAGAATGCAATCTTAGAAGTGCAGGGTGGTTTTAGAAGAGATAGGGGTTGTATGAATCAGATTTTTATAGTTAGGCAGATATGCGAGAAATATTTAGCAAAAGGTAAAGAGGTGTATGTTGCGTTTATGGATCTGGAGAAAGCGCATGATAGAGTTGATAGGGAAGCAATGTGGAATGTGATGAGGTTATATGGAGTTGGTGGAAGGTTGTTGCAAGCAGTGAAAAGTTTTGTACCGACCGTGTTTCACACAATTGTACATAATTCCTTTTGTATATATTATGCTTGTATCTTCGCTCCTCCCTCGCACTAAAACGAACATGAAAATTCCTGTCTGGTTTTTCCTCATTGATATTGTCTGTCTTGTGAACTTGTCATGTCCTGTTGCCTTGAGGTTTTGTATATAAGGAGAGTGTTCCACAACAATATAACTCAGTCGTTTCCAATCTGCCTTTGATTTCACAACACCTCTCTCGGCCCGTCACATTGGTGACCCCGGAAGTCGACTTGCTCCCACCGCCTTCCACCCCCACCCCCTCGCCCCTTCATCGTTGGTACTATGGCGGACTCTACGGCAGTTGGTGCTGTGGCCGCTCCATTCAAACTTTCATCATTTGCCAGCGGAGAAGCGTTTACTTGGTTTCAGCGCGCAGAAGTCCAGTTTCGTATCAGGGGCGTGACTCGCTCAACCACCAAAGCGGATTATGTTCTCGCGGCGATACCCAAGGACACCTTCCCAGAAATATCCGACTGGCTTTGTGAACAAGGAGACACCCCAATAGCGTATGACGACCTCAAATCATACCTTCTGCAGCAGTACTCGCCGTCGCCAGCCGCCCGTATAGCAAAGCTTTTTCAGCTCTCGCAACAACCGTTGGGAGACCAAAGGGCTTCGCTTGCCCTCAGGGAAATGACCAGTATCGCTCGCCTTCAACCTGCCGCAGACGGCTCTCCTCGTGAGGTGAACCTACTCCGTGCCCTTTGGATACGCCGTTTACCTGAACCTGTGCGCGCTGCCATACCCGATGTCGATAGTTTACCCATAAAGGACTTGATGACCAAAGCCGACGCCCTTATGGACAGCCACTTCAAGATCTCCATCAACGCCTCCACCCCTGACGACGAGGATGCCTATTCAACGTCAACCGAAGCTGACATGAATGCCGTAGGACATACACGCCTACCCCGTGACGTGCTGAAGCGGCGACAAAGCCGCCCACCACCCACCAATCGCTCACGCCCCAACGAACGACTTCTACAGCCACTTACTACCTCCAATCCACCGCAGTTTTGCTACTATCACTTCAGATTCAGGGCAACCGCAAAGAAATGTGCCAAAGATTGTCAGTGGCCAAAAAACGTGTAAGTAGGCCATCGCTTGTTGCGGTGGCCTCCCATGTTTCTAATCTTTTCTTTTTACAGGATGCAGGAACGGGCGTGCGATTTTTGGTAGACACGGGTGCATGTCGTTCTCTTTTGCCAAGGAAACTCTTCAAGGCACAACGTAGTCTGTCTACATCTGCCGACGTCCGCTTGGTAGCTGCCAACGGATCTGCAATACCCACCTACGGTTACGAGAACCTCACATTATCGTTCGGAAACGGTAAATTCAATTGGAAGTTTCTCGCTGCTGATGTCACAATGCCAATCCTCGGTGCGGATTTCCTCTCTCATTTCCACCTTCTGGTCGATGTCGCCCACCGACGATTGGTCAACGCAGACTCGTACTTGTTGACACCTCTTCAACCCGCCCCCTCTAACCTCGCTCTCCACATCAGCGCACCCACGGATGCCTACGCCCACCTCCTCACGTCGTACCCGGAAGTTTTCCGTCCAGAACTTCGCCAAACGCCCACGGTTCCTGCCAAGCACGGTATTTATCACCATATCAAGACGACGGGACCCCCAGTCCTCGCAAAATTCAGACGTCTGGCACCGGAACGATTGGCAGCCGCCAAATAGACGTGCGCCGAAATGGAGAAAATGGGCCTTTGCCAAAAGGCCTCCAGCCCATGGTCGTCACCCTTACACATCGTTCTGAAGAAAGACGGCTCCCTCCGTCCGTGCGGGGATTACAGGCGCATGAACATGCAAACAGAACCGGATCACTACCCCCTCCCAAACATTGCCGATGTAACCTCCTACCTGCACAAAGCAAAGGTTTTCTCTACGCTTGACCTCCTGAAGGGGTATTATCAGGTGCCTATGAACCCAGAAGACATCCCCAAGACCGCCATCACCACTCCGTTTGACACATACACCTTCAATTACTCCTCTTTTGGCCTTCGTAATGCCGGGGCAACGTTTCAACGTCTCATGGATGGCATCTTAGGGGACCTCCCTTTCTGTGTATGTTATGTGGACGACATACTTGTGTTCTCCTCCTCAAAAGAGGAACACCTCCGTCACCTGCGCATCGTGCTCGACCGCCTGCAACAAAACGGCCTTGTAGTCCGGTGCGACAAGTGTACCTTTGGCGCCAACGAAGTGTCGTTCTTAGGGCACCTTATCACTCCTGAAGGAGTCCATCCCCTCCCTGAGAAGGTAGCAGCCGTTCAGAATTTCCCCACGCCCTTGACCGTCAAAGCTCTGCAGGAATTCTTGGGCATGATCAACTATTATCACCGCTTTCTGCCAGACATTGCCGCCACTCTTGCTCCCCTCTATGCGTCCCTCAAGGGCAAGCCAAAGGACTTGAAGTGGGGTCCCCTTCAAGAAGCGGCCTTCTGCAATGCAAAGAAGGCCCTATCAACTGCTGCGGCTCTCACTTTTCCTATCCCACATGCCCCTCTCCTTCTCTCCACCGATGCCAGCGATGTCGCTATTGGTGCAGTACTCGAGCAAGTGGTCAAAGGCTTGCCCCGCCCATTGGCCTTCTTCAGCAGAAAACTGTCCAAGGCAGAATCGGGTTATTCTACCTTCGATCGAGAATTGCTGGCGGTGCACTTGGCTGTCCGTCACTTTCGCCATTTCTTAGAAGGTACGCCCTTCGTCATTCGTACAGACCACATGCCTCTGGTGCACGCCTTCACTTGACAGTCTGACGCCTGGTCCGCCCGTCAACGCCGATATCTCTCCGCCGTGGCTGAATACAATTGCACCCTCCAATACGTCCCTGGGAAAATGAATCCCGTTGCCGATGCCCTGTCAAGAAACACGTTGGCTGCCGTTCAACTAGGATTGGATTACAACGCCCTGGCTGAAGCCCAACGACAGGATCCAGAGTATCAAGCTTGTAGGACATCCTGCACGTCCCTCCGTTGGGAGGATTTTCCCCTCGAAAACTCCAACACCACCCTCCTCTGTGACGTCAGTACTGGTAGACCGCAACCTTGGATTCCTGCTCCCATGCGCCGACAGATGTTTGATTTCATCCACGGCCTTTCACATCCCTCGTGCCGTTCTACTGCACAGCTGCTGAAGGCAAAGTTCATTTGGCACGGCATTTCTAAGGATGCTAAGGATTGGGTCCGTGCCTGTACTTCTTGCCAAACTTCCAAAGTACATCGACACACGGATTCAGGAGTGGGCACCTTTCCTCAACCTCAGCGTCGTTTCGCACACATTCACGTCGACGTTTTAGGCCCCCTACCCACATCACAAGGACATCGTTACCTGTTTACCGTCATCGACCGCGCCACTCGTTGGCCTGAAGCCATTCCCATGGAAACTGCAACGTCCGCCTCATGTACATCTGCCTTACTCTCTGGATGGATTTCAAGATTCGGTATCCCTGAGCATATTACTTCTGAAAGGGGAACCACTTTCACCTCTCAATTATGGACGTCATTAACGAATCTCCTGGGCATCACCCTACATCAGACAACGGCCTACAACCCCGCTGCCAATGGAATGGTTGAACGTTTTCATCGCACCCTCAATGCAGCTTTGATGTCCCGCTGCAAGGATTGCAACTGGTTTACTCAGCTTCCCTGGGTCCTCCTTGGACTAAGGACCACTCCTAAAGACGCCCTCGACGTCTCGGCAGCCGAAATGGCGTATGGCGACCCGTTGGTCATCCCTGCCGAGTTTTTTCCTTCTACAACCTCCTCCGACGATCTCCAGCGCATACGTCACGTCATGGGAAAATTTACTCCGTGCCGCCAGACTTACAAGCCCCCAGCGAAGCATCACATACCAACGGACTTGCACTCTGCAACGCACGTCTTCCTGCGCAACAACACCAGCAAGCCACCGTTAACGCCCCCTTACACGGGACCTTTCCTTGTGATCCGACGCAGTCCGAAAGCATTCCTCCTAAACATTCGGGGCAAAGAAGACTGGGTCTCCATTGATCGTCTAAAACCTGCCTATCTTCTGCCAGATGACCCACCTATAGTTCGCCTCTCTAGATCAGAGCGCCCTATTTAACATGTACAGTATGTCATTTTTAGGGGGGGAGCCATGTACCAACCGTGTTTCACACAATTGTACATAATTCCTTTTGTATATATTATGCTTGTATCTTCGCTCCTCCCTCGCACTAAAATGAACATGAAAATTCCTGTCTGGTTTTTCCTCTGTGATATTGTCTGTCATGTGAACTTGTCCTGTCCTGTTGCCTTGAGGTTTTGTATATAAGGAGAGTGTTCCACAACAATATAACTCAGTCATTTCCAATCTGCCTTTGATTTCACAACTCCTCTCTCGGCCCGTCACAGTTTCTAAAAAGGCAGTAAAGCATGTGTTAGAATAGGAAATGAAGTGAGTGATTGGTTTCCGGTGAGATTGGGGCCGAGACAGGGATGTGTGATGTCGTCGTGGTTGTTTAACTTGTATGTTGATGGAGTGGTGAGAGAGGTGAATGCTTGAGTGCTTGGACGAGGATTAAAACTGGTAGACGAGAATGACCATGAATGGGAGGTGAATCAGTTGTTGTTTGCAGATGATACTGTACTGGTTGCAGACACAGAAGAGAAGCTTGACCGACTAGTGACAGAATTTGGAAGGGTGTGTCAGAGAAGGAAGTTTAGAGTTAATGTGGGTAAGAGTAAGGTTATGAAATGTATGAGAAGGCAAGGTGATACAAGGTTGAATGTCATGTTGAATGGAGAGTTACTTGAGGAGGTGGATCAGTTTAAGTACTTGGGGTCTGTTGTTGCAGCAAATGGTGGAGTGGAAGAAAATGTATGTCAGAGAGTGAATGAAGGTTGCAAAGTACTGGGGACAATTAAGGGAGTAGTAAAAAATAGAGGGTCTGGCATGAATGTAAAGAGAGTTCTATATGAGAAAGTGATTGTACCATCTGTGATGTATGGATCGGAGTTGTGGGGAATGAAAGTGATGGAGAGAAAGAAATTGAATGTGTTTGAGATGAAGCGTGTAAGGAGCATGGCTGATGTATCTCGAGTAGATAGGGTTAGGAACGAAGTGGTGAGGGTGAGAACAGGTGTAAGAAATGAGTATGCAGCTAGAGTGGATATGAATGTGTTGAGGTGGTTTGGCTATGTTGAGAGAATGGAAAATGGCTGTCTGCTAAAGAAGGTGATGAATGCAAGAGTCGATGGGAAAAGTACAAGAGGAAGGCCCAGGTTTGGGTGGATGGATGAAATGAAGAAAGCTCTGGTTGATAGGAGGATGGATGTGAGAGAGGCAAGAGAGCGTGCTAGAAATAGGAATGAATGGCGAGCGATTGTGATGCAGTTCCGGTAGGCGCTGCTGCTTCCTCCAGTGCCTTGGAAGACTGCGGGGATAGCAGCAGTAGGGGATTCAGCATTATGAAGCTTCATCTGTGGTGGATAGCAGGGGAGGGTGGGATGTATCACCCTAGCAGTACCAGCTGAACTCGGTTGAACCCCTTGTCAGGCTGTGAGGAACGTAGAGAGTAGAGGTCCCCTTTTTATTTTTTTTTCATTTGTTGATGTCTACTACCCCCTAAAATTGGGGGAAGTGCCTTGGTATATATATATATATATATATATATATATATATATATATATATATATATATATATATATATATATATATATATATATTATCTTTCTTTTTTCCTTTCCTCATTGGACTATTTTCCCTGTTAGGGTCCCTGGGCTTATATCACCCCGCTTTCCCAACTAGGGTTGTAGCTTGGCAATTAATAATATATATATATATATATATATATATATATATATATATATATATATATATATATATATATATATATATATATATATATATATATATATATATACTTATTTCCTACTGCTATCTCTACAATAAAGGGGTCGTTTGCATATCAAAGGAATCAAGAAACACTTTTTAAATTCGAGGAGGGGATTAAACCATCTTTTGCTTTTGATATTATGCGAAGTCGTTTCATAAATATTGGTTTATAATCCTTTTTTCTAGTTCATTGGAAAAGTTTTTTTCTGTTTCATTAATCAACTATCCTTTTAATTTAGAAATAAAAAGAGGCTTCAGAAAATGAATGTATTCTTTCTGCACAGAGGTTGAGGTTGCAACACCCCCCCCCCCCAACATGCCTTCATTGCCGCTTTCCCACAATGAAAAGGATTTAGTCATCATCAGTTATTTCTGTTTATTTCCGTCCTCAATAAAATTTTCCTAGAAAATTAAAGTTGACCTTGTAAACACGTAACAGTTCATTTAATTTTTTTCCTTTAGAGTTGTGTCTACGTGGAGAACGGTAAGCAGAAGGAGGGATCATAATAAACACGCCTCCCCACCCGCCTAAAACCACCAGTTATACCATAATACACAGACACACACAAACACACACACACAAAAAGTATCAGATTAACCCTGGATAGGTACGGTCCTCGGACACCCCTTTAAGGGTATACTCGGACGCGAACGACCCCGACGCCAAAATAAATTCTTGAAAAATCAGTTTTTGCAGTAACCTCCTTTTTTCTTTTGCCAAAAAAAACTTCAATGAATGCTTAAAACAACTGTAAAGATAAATACTACTCATCTGCAGTAAAACTATTTATTATGAATATTTTAAAAAATTAAGTAGAAAAAAAAAGACCTGACATAAAAATTCATAAAAAAAAAAGTTTATACATATATACACAAATCCTTTTAGGAATTGATTCTTGAATGTTTAGGACACATCTTGATGTATTTTGGATGAAGTCAGACCCATGGAGGTGAAGATCTGAAATGAGAAAAAAAGGGTAACTTTTTTTGGCCAAAAAAAATTGTCCAAATTTCATGAATTTTTTTGTGTACCCAAATGAAATAGGAAGTGGCTAATTTTTTTAGGGAATAAACATATGTTATCCTAAAATAGAAATATGTAAAAAAATCTTCATTATTTTGTAAATTACATTTATATCAGGGGCCATATCTAAAGGTAATTTTTTGAGTACTTGGAAATTTCGTAAAAAAATACATATATTTAATATATAATATGATATTTATGCAGGTAAAAATATACCAAAATATCACAAATTCTATAGGGAACAAGAATATATATAGATAGGGCAGCTTACGCTTCGGATATGTCCAAAAAATGGCCGCCAACCACACTGACTCAGACTCCCTAATCTGCCACTTGAAATGTAGGAAGGGTATGTCAATTTCAAGGTGTTATTTACTAATCTAATTATTATTGGATATGCATAAAAATTGTATGGTGGGTTGCTGGATAATTGTCGATTATTTTACGGCTATAAAATTAAAATTCTGACCCAAAAAAATTTTTTTGAAGGGAAATAAAATCGAAAAAAAAAATGTAAAACAATATTTTAGCTAAAAAAATTTGATGATATTCAATCAAAAAAAAAGTAAACAAAATTTTCCGACAAATAAACATCTAGAGGAATCATTACTCTGTGATAGTTCCTTAGTACGTAGTAATTTTGAAAGAATTGGGAAAAAACGAAAAAATGGCAATCACCGGAAAATCGAACACATACCTATATATACGCCATATCTGGCTAAAAAAAGATAGGCATGGGTAGCCAGATCATCTAGAAACACTTTCCAACACTATAAAAATATAAGTTTTGCGACACTACTTGCCAATTCCTTACGGTAACATGACTAAGCAAAAAAATGCAAAACAAATAAAAAGGGGCACTCGTGGAAAAATGACCATTCTAATATACGGCATTTCAGAAAAAAAAAATTTCAGCCACGTGCTAGGCAAACCATCAAGGCATATTTTCCGACAAATAAACATATAAATGAAATATTACTCTGTGATAGTTCCTTAGTACGTAGTAATTTTGAAAGAAATGGGAAAAAACGAAAAAATGGCAATCACAGGAAAATCGAACACATACTTATATATACGCCATATCTAGCTAAAAAAAAAATAGGCATGGGTAGCCAGATCATCTAGAAACACTTTCCAACACTATAAAAATATAAGTTTTGCGACACTACTTGCCAATTCCTTACGGTAACATGACTAAGCAAAAAAATGCAAAACAAATAAAGAGGGGCACTCGCGGAAAAATGCCCAACATTCTAATATACGGCATCTCAGATAAAAAAAAAGACATGCACGTGTTAGCCCAACCATCAAGGCACACTTTCTAACACATAAACATGAAAAAAAAATCAATAATATACGGCAATTCCTTACTACGTAGTAAATTTTTACAAATATTGAAAAAAAACAGAGATTGGCAACCGCAGTTAAATACCCAATATACCAATAACTACGTCGTATCTGACAAAAACAAAATCACGCATGGGTAGCCAGATCATCTATACACACTTTCCAACATTAAAAAAGCAAAAGTTTTACGACACTATTTCGCAATATCTTACGGAAAAATGACTTGGCAAAAAAATTAAAAAAAATTAAAAAGGGACACTCGCGGTAAAATGCCCGACATTCTAATATACGACATCTCAGATAAAAAAAAAGACATGCACGTGTTAGCCCAACCATCAAGGCACACTTTCTAACACATAAACATGAAAAAAAAATCAATAATATACGGCAATTCCTTACTACGTAGTAATTTTTACAAATATTGAAAAAAAAACAGAAATTGGTAACCGCAGTTAAATACCCAATATACCAATAACTACGTCGTATCTGACAAAAACAAAGTCATGCATGGGTAGCCAGATCATCTAGACACACTTTCCAACACTAAACAAGCAAAAGTTTTACGACACTATTTGGCAATATCTTACGGAAAAATGACTTGGCAAAAAAATGAAAAAAAATGAAAAAGGGGCACTCGCGGTAAAATGGTCCTCGTGGTGATGAACGACATTTTAACTAAAAAAAAAAACATGCACATGGTAGCCAAACAATCCACCAAGACTTTCCACAACTGATAACCTATACAAGTTGCACCATTCTACGACAATTTCATAATACGTAATAACTTTGATAATTATGCAAACTACCTCAGAAGGGTAAACTCGGACGCGAACGACCCCGACGCGTCTCAGAAATCGGGGAAGGAGTACAGCTACAGCAATGCACATCTGGACACTACTAGAGCGTGTAGGGGAGACACCTCCTGCAGGTCGATCACCCACAAATTCAGTCACAGGGGTGAGTCACGTGAGAAAAACCTGTTTTTTTTTGACGCTCGGGGTCGCAAACGACCCACCGTACCTATCCAGGGTTAAACGTATAAGAAATAACTCTCTCTCTCTCTCTCTCTCTCTCTCTCTCTCTCTCTCTCTCTCTCTCTCTCTCTCTCTCTCGGAAGTGAAGCTCAAATTCTGAGAGCAAATGAAAGAAACAACAGTTATATATCCATATCTCTCTGCTTCATATTTGAACACTTACATAATTAGAAAACCAATGCATACGTACATAAGTACATAACGCACGAGTATACACACATGCATCCAAAAGTTAAAAGAATGTATACGTGGATGTATCAATTGAAATCAAGTGCTTGCAATCCGTTGGATTTGAAAAGGTGTTGTTTAGAAGGAGTTTGTTGACGTTTTCTTCAGCTGACTTGCAGCGAACTGACATCTCGAAGAAGAAGAAGAAGAAAAAAAAGTAGAAGAAGAAGAAGAAGAAGAAGAAGAAGAGAGAGAGAGAGAGAGAGAGAGAGAGAGAGAGACCCACGGTGTTATGTCAGTCACCCAGATGTTATATTAGTTATTTAGCAACGTTTGCATTAACATAACTTTAACCTGCTGATAAAAGCCATTGAAAAATCAATGTGCTCAAAGAACTATAATTTCTCAGTGAAGTATCTATTGAAAAGCTGGTGGCACACTGGATAGAGAGAGAGAGAGAGAGAGAGAGAGAGAGAGAGAGAGAGAGAGAGAGAGAGAGAGATATACTTTAATTTTATCTCTCTCTCTCTCTCTCTCTCTCTCTCTCTCTCTCTTCTGATAATCTCTCTCTCTCTCTCTCTCTCTCTCTCTCTCTCTCTCTCTCTCTGACAATGTTCGATAAAATTAGTCTCTCTCTCTCTCTCTCTCTCTCTCTCTCTCTCTCTCTCTCTCTCTTCTGATATTATCAGAAGAGAGAGAAAGAGAGAGAGAGAGAGAGAGAGAGAGAGTTCGATAAAATTAAAGTATCTCTCTCTCTCTCTCTCTCTCTCTCTCTCTCTCTCTCTCTCTCTCTCTTCTGATAACCATTGTAGTACACTGTTGCTCATACCCTAGTGATCTGGGATGCATATTAATGAGCATTCCTAAAAACACTATTAAGGGGCTGTCTGCGCTGTCATGCATTTTGTTTTCATAATGATTCAATATTAAACACCGAAAATCCGTCAAGGGAACATTGCCCAAAAACTGTTCGAAGGCAATTTGCCTCAGCACCCAAAACCCAAAACTTGAGGGAGTCCCGAGGACAGTTGTAGTTAGGGAAGAGTCATCTTTTACAAACTTCTATTTACAGAAACACAAGAACCAATATAGATACAGAATTTGAGTTTGTTTTTGCATTGCTGTTTATTCTTGTGATTGGTGTTATTTTTGTTGTTGTTGTTGTTTATGCACCTCAATCATAATTATAGAGAAAAAAATAACAACGATAGGGGGACGGTAGAGACTGAGTACCAAATTGATATTGTAAGGACATCGCTCCCTCCGTCGTTCCGCATTCTCATCCAATTCTCCATTTCATTTGAAATATCCTTCCGCTACACTGTGGCTAATTGTATATATTTGTTCCTTTCCCTCATAGCTACAATTTCATGTATTTCTCATTACATTGCATTATTTCATTAACTTGTATTTCGAGTATTTGTACGTGTGAAGGAACACACTTTTTGTGGCAGTTGGTTCTAGCCCGATTGGCGCCAGCGCGCATGCTACATTTCCGTCCGCGCCTTGTAATATATTCTCGCACCTGTTTGAATAAACCGTCAGTTGTTGGTGATAGCTCGTCTCACTGTCCTTATAATTGGTGACCACGAAGTTGAAGTAGCATCAGCGGTTTTGGCTTCTTTTACTCCGTTACCTTAGGCGTGAGCTTCGGCCTTTGGTTATCCCACACCTTGGTGCGTTTGTAAGGCATTAAGATGAGCTTATCCGACATTTCAACTTATCACCTCTTCGCCGACTCGTCGACTGACCACAATGATGGATTCAACCAGCCCATCACGCCCAACGACCTCGCCTCCACGCCCAAAGTCAAACTGCTGCCGTTTTCTCAACACAGCACCGCTTTCTGGTTCCTGAGAGCAGACGTACTCTTCCGAGTCGCTAGGCTCAGCGACTCCTGCGCCAAGGCTGACATCGTTCTCACCTCCATCCCAGAGGAGGTATTCAACCAGATTTCCTCATGGCTCGACCTCCAGGCTGGCCAAGATTCCTACGACAACCTGAGAACGAAACTAAGCGGTATCTACTCGCTCTCTGTTTCAGCGAGGGCACAGAAGGTCCTGGATCTCGACGGCTAACCCATGGGTGACACCTCTCCTGTCGAGGCGTGGGACGAGTTGACAGGCCTGCTAATGCTTCCCGAGACCGACAGCAACGGCCGAAGGCGCGAGATTAGCCTATCTGGCGAGATTTTTCTTCGACGCCTGCCGCAAGACGTAAGGGCCCAATTGACGGACGCCGACACGCTTCCGATGAACGAACTCCTGTCGAAGGCTCGGAAGCTCCATAAGGCTTCCAAAGCATCCCGCCCTGGAGCATCATCATCAGTATCGTCTTCGTTCTCCTCCTTCAGCTGCTCTTCCATAGACTCTTCAGCAACCCCTCCTAACGACGACGACGAGATCAACGTTCTGGCAAGGAGGAAACCACCGCAACCGACACATCCGAACCCTAGGCCTAATTCAGCGTGGTGCTTCTACCATCAGCAGTTTGGCAGCGACGCCAAGAAGTGTAGGGCACCATGCAATTCCCTTGAAGACGACACCAGAAGAAACCACCAACCACCATCGAATCTGCAGGAAACCAAAGCAAGAATGGTTTTTATATATTCGATACCGTCTCCAACCGTAGACTTATGGTCGACACCGGCGCTATGCAGTCAACGTTCCCGCCGTCACAAGCTGACCTAAATCGTGATCCCAGCAAAGACGCCGCCTCGCTTGTCGCCGCAAACGGGTCTCCCATACGGTGTTATGGGACTAGGGTCCTCAGGATATCTATCATGGGCCGTTTGTATTCCTGGCCCTTCACCATCGTTGACGTCATTCGCCCCCTCCTCGGTGCAGATTTCCTCGCTCACCACGTACTACTCTTCGACGTTGCTGGGAAACGCCTCATCGACACAGGAACCTGCCGGTTCCGCACCCTAAGAGCCGTCCGTATCCGCTGTAATGACGCAGCCCCACACCGACCTTCTGCAGAAATTTCCCGACGTTTTCAAGCCCAAGCTCCGCCAATCACCGGGATCCCCCTCCAAGCACGGAATCTACCACCACATCACGACGACGGGAGCTCCTGCACACGCCAAATTCCACCGCCTCCCGCCCCAAAAGCTGAGGGACGCCAAACGCGCCTTTGAGGACATGGAACGCATGGGTATCTGTAAGAAAGCATCGAGCCCCTGGGCATCTCCCTTCCACATGGTAAAGAAACCTGACAGGACCTGGAGACCTTTCGGCAACTACAGGCGCCTCAACTGCATCACAATGCCCAACCACTACCCTCTGCCCAACATGCAGGACCTGACGAATGTGTTGTATGGGGTGAAACACTTCACCAAGATGGACCTTCTCAAGTCTTACTTCCAGGTCCCCGTATTCCCAGAGGACATTCCGAAGACTGCCACTGTGACACTGTTCGGATCCTATACCCTCGCATACTCAACCTTCAGTCTATGCAATGCGGGGGCGACCTTCCGATGCCTAAGGGATAGCATCCTGGGCGACCTACCATTCTGCGCCTGCTACGTCGACAACATCCTGATATTCTCAAGGACCAACGAGGAACACTGGAGGCACGTTATGCCATTCTCAAACGCCTGCAGGAGAAAGGCCTGGTTGTACGTTTCGATAAATGCACGTTCGGCGCTGAAGGAGTGAACTTTCTCTGTCCTCGCGTGTCCTCGAGTGGGGTAAAACCCCTGACAACCCAGGTGGACGCCATTAGGAAGCTCCCGGCACCTACGACCACCCGCCAACTTCAGGAGTTCCTGGGGATGATCAATTACTACAGGCGCTTCATCCCCAACATCGCACAGACCCTGACCCCCCTCGACGATGCCCTGAAGGGAAAGGCGAAAAAACTTGAGTGGGGTTCCCCACAACAACACGCATTCACCAGGACAACGGACGCCCTCGCAAACGCCACCACCCTGGCTTTCTTCGACGACAACGCCCCTCTGCGACTGACGACCGACGCCAGCAATGTCGCCTTTAGAGCTGTGCTGGAACAGCTCGTCGATTGTTCTCCATGTCAGTCGGCATTCTTCAGCACAAAGCTGAAACCCACCGAAAGAAGATACAGCACCTTCGACAAGGAGCTCCTCGCCGTCTACCTCGCCGTCTGCCACTTCAGGTACATCCTGGAGGGCACACCCTTCACCATCACGACGGACCATCAACCCCTCGTACACGCCTTCACAAAATCAACAGACTCATGGTCCTCCCGACAACAACGCCATCTCGCAGCGATCGCCGAATTTGGGTGCACCATAAGCTACTTTCCTGGAAAGAAAAACCCAGTCGCAGATGCCCTTTCAAGGATTGAAATCGACGCAATCCACCTGGGAATTGACTACGCCGAACTCGCCTCCGAGCAGCGCACGGACCCAGAGGCACAGGATCACCTGACGGGGCCATCTGCGCTCAAGATAACTGCAATTCCCCTTGGGCCGGTAGGAGTAACTATCCTCTGCGACAAAAGCACTGGCCGCCCACGTCCCTGGATCCCGCTTCCTGCAGGAGGAAAATATTCAACATCATCCATGGAATTTCACACCCCTCGGGACGCACCACTGCTCGCCTCCTGTCTGAGAAGTTCATCTGGCCAGGGATCAAAAAGAACGCCCGGGAATGGGCGAAGACATGTATCAATTGTCAGACAAGCAAGATCAGCCGTCAAACCGAATCGGGGATAGGTGATTTTCCCCAACCGAAAAGGCATTTCGGTCACATCCACATCGACGTTGTGGGACCTTTGCTGCCTTCCGGATCTGCTTGCTATCTGCTGACAATCATCGAGGTGGTTGGAAGCATCACCGATGACCGAAGCTACAACCCAACCATGCGCCGAAGCCCTTTTGTCGAGCTGGGTGAACAGATTTGGCGTTCCTGACAACATCACGACGGACAGAGGCCCCGCTTTCCTGTCAGAAATATGGCTCGCTCTCCTGATGGGAACGACACTCCACAGCCCCACGTCATACAGCCCAGCAGCAAATGGCATGGTCGAGCGAACTCATCGCGCCCTCAAGGCGTCTTTGATAGCGAGCTGCACCGACGGGGACTGGAAATCTTGACTTCCTTGGGTACTTCTCGGCTTTCGAACCGCCCCTCGTGCAGATGGCGAGCCATCACTAGCTGAAAAGGTTTACGGTGAGGTGCTTACAGTTCCCGGCGAATTATTTCCCACATCAACCGACGACACTGTGCTGTATCACCTTATGGACATTGCCAGGAAGTTCAGGCCATGTCTTAAAACTTACCAGGACAGAACCAAGCATTTCAAGCCGAGGAACCTGAACGACTGTGGATATGTTTTCGTCGGTGTCGACGCTCATGGACAGTGGCTGACCAGACCCTATCGCGGCCCCTACCGAGTCATCAGTAAAACGACGAAAGCCTTGCTTCTCGACGTGCATGGCCAAGAGGACTGCGTGTTAATAGACCGTGTGAAACCGGCGTTTCTCGAAGGAAGCGAAAATGCCTCCGCGGGACCTGGCAGATCCAGAGTGCCACCTCAAAACAAGGCGTCCAATGAGAAGAAGAGCAACAAAGAACGGTGAGAGGTAGCTATCCGTAAGTCGACCGCCGACGCGCCCCTTCATTCAAACACAAGAGGAGCCCTCCGACGCCCGAAACAATACGAAAACTAGCCTCATCAGCCTTCTACGCCGCCTGATATCTTGCAGGGGGGGGGGATTACATGTAAGGATATCGCCTCCGCCGTCGTTCAGCCTTCTCATCGAATTCTCCATTTCATTTGAATTCTCCTTTCGCCAGACTGTGGCTAATTGTATATATTTGTTCCTTTCCCTCATAACTACAATTTCATGTATTTCTCATTACATTGCATTATTTCATTAACTTGCATCTCGAGTATTTGTACGTGTGAAGGAACACACTTTTTGTGGCGGTTGGTTTTAGCCCAATTGGCGCCAGCGCGCATGCTACATTTCCGTCCGCACCTTGTAATATATTCTCGCACCTGTTTGAATAAACCGTCAGTTGTTGGTGATAGCTTGTCTCACTGTCCATATACTATGATGCTGGGACAGAGGCACCATTAATGAGGCCGGGCTAGACGACGATGAAACTGAGCATTGATTTTATCACCCGGAGCCTAATAGTATAATTAGGCTATATGTCCAACAGAAAAAAAAAATATACATAAAAATGTATACTATAACAAATATTATTCTTTTTGGGCTCAAGCCATGTCGTCCTGATGGAAGTTCCTCTAAGGTAGCTTCCTAGGGTATATTACAACTACGGCGATATTCCCAGAGAATTTACCTTAAGGTACCCAGAATTCTAACTCTTGGAGCGAATATCCCTAATAAAAGAATCAGGGATATCGCAAAATATCAGCGGACGTATTCTTGACACGCCACATGGCAATCTGTACCCCGAACAGAGTTAACACTTCGTAGGGGTCAAATGGCAAGAAAACGAAAACGATAAGAAGGGGGGGAGCCGTTCGTAAGGCATCTCTCCTCCCCGTTTCGTAAGCGTGCCCTGCGCCGCTCGCGGCGCCATCTGTATTCCTTTTTGCGTAGCTATACAACTCGGTGTTTTCCCTGTGTTTCTACCAAAAATCTTGGATTTACTCAAGCTAATATGCTTTCTCCAACTTCTTCTGCTTCCGATAAGTTGAGTACCATTTCTTTTATGTATAAATGTAGGCTCTTGGTAGAATTTAAAGTAATTAAAAGAGTTATCTTTGATACAAGAGCTCTTGCCTGCTGGAGGCGTCCTGGACGCTGTAGCTCGCTAGATAGGACTTATTTGGTTAGCCAGAGCGACGTTCCTAGCCCCCTTTTCGCTTTAATAAATTTATCTGCTTAGCTTATTTAGGATTACTTTTATGATGCTGTAGTATAGTGCTTTGGCGAAGGATTTGCCTAGGCTGGCCTACGCTAGACCTTGTAGCCTAGTCGTTTGGCCCTTGTACTTCCTGTATGATATTTAGTCTTCCAAGTGTGGCTATTTAAATTTTATTGAAGCGTAAGGCAACGTTAGACATATAAGTTTATGCTGAGGTTTTTCCAAGATGGTATATGAGTCAGTTTCGGTGATTTAGGTAATCGATTCTCCCAGTGCCTAGGCTAGGTTGTCTTAGGCTATTAATATGTTCTCTTGTTCCCCCCGTTTGCTCCCTTCTCTTCGGGGAAGGCGCGCAAACCCTTTCCCTCTGCTTAAGCCTTGGGCTTAACCCTAGTGGTTTATCTGAATTAACTTTCGATATAACTATATTGGGGTGGTACTGTACCTTCCTGCTCCAGCTAGTCTGGTTCAGAGAGGGGCAGTACAGCAGTGTTTTAAGTCTGAGTCTGGGTTGGTCTGGCTTGGGGTAGAGTCTCCCTCGCTGTCTGACACAGACATAGGAGGTTTAGCCTCCTTCGGTCACTCTTGAAGGTTTCTGTAGCTATGATCCCTTCGTTCGGTGACCCTTCAGACTTGTCCTTGTTGCTGTTCCGGGTGTGGGGTGTGTCCCTTTCCCTGGAATAGCAATACCTTCCTTGCATTGGTTATAGGGAGGCAGCAAGTATTGCCGGCCTCCCTCCCCAGATTCCCCCTAGGCTGAGATGGGCTTTCTTGGCCGTGGGTGATCCTTAACCAGTGCAAGGCTGGACAGGACCCTCTTGTCCCTTTCCCTTCTGTCCTTTCTGTAATGTCATTAGTGTCTGCCTTCCTACATCCGTACCTAGCACAGGTTAGGATGGGGAGCTGACTTGGTTCCCTGCCGGCCGGCAGAGGACCTGTTACCTTGACTGCTGCCCGGTCCTCCCTTGGTCCCTCATCCACTCCTGTCTGTAGATCCAGTGGGCAGTGGTTAGGAAGCCTGAATTACATTCTCCCCTTCCTTTCAGCACTCTTTCGGGTGTTGGGCGTTGAGGTAGTATAGCCTCTTAGCCCGGCACCCATTCTGTTTTCTTCTTGTGTGTTGTACTCTGCCGACTGCCGGCCTAGTGGCCGGCAGCCAGGCAGTTGGTGTTCTCTAGTTCTCTTGCTGCCGGTCGGCGATGGCTACATGCCTTTGCCGGCCGGTCTCCTCGCTCGTCTGCCGGCCGCTAAGAGTGGCGGCCGGCAGCCGGGCGCTACCTAGCGTGGCTGCCGGCCGGCATGAGTTGTTTACCTCTGCCAGCCGGCCTTTACCTCGCCCTGTCTGCTGGCCACTGGGAGTGGTGGCCGGCAGCCGGGCGCCACCTAGTGCAGCTGCCGGCCGGCAGTCACTGCCGGCCGGCACAGACATCGGAACTAGAGTTCTGCCGCCTTAGAGTTCTTGAGTTGTATACTTGAGACCTACCTGTGGGGGGTGCCGGCCGGCGAGTGCCGGCCAGCACGCCACCCCATATACTGTATCAGTATTCCCCTGTATAGCATATACTGTGGGGAGAGGCTATGATATAGTAGGTTACAACACTGTATTTTCTAACATGCTTGTGTTGCTTTGCGCAGTCACTTGGTGTTGCCTTACAGAGATGGAAAGAGAGTTATTTCTGTCTTTAGCCAGTATGTTAAAGTCTCACCTTAGGTGTGAGCTACACCTATTTCCCTTGGGAAACATTTACTTTGGTTATTCTAGCAAAGATTAACCATTTGATATTAATTGCTGGAAGGCTACTGCAAGTGACTGTGTGGGAAACACAAGTGTGTGTCTTTCCTATAAACTTTGTACATGTTTGTATATACATGTGAATTGAAATTCACCTGATATTCATGGATATTTTCTTCTTTTACAGGAGGAACATTCGAAGTGCGGTAGCGTCTTCTGCAACGTCCGCAGTAAGAACTTCTGCGGGCATGATTTGTGTAGGAGGCACGCGGCTTGCGCAGCCTCCAAGGATGATCTCCGTTACTGGGACCCTCAGGTATGTTCAGTATGTACTAACCTGCTAGCTGAGACCTATGAATCCCCTAGGTCGGCGGAGTCAAAGGATGCAGCAAGGGAGAAGCTTCGTGTTTGGGTAAGGGGTTTCCAAAAGAATACCTCTGGACCTTATCTTCCAAGTGAGAATATGAGGGCTTACCTCTTTCCCAAGGCTTCTGCTGATGCTGTCGTCCCCCAGCCTCGGCCGTAGATCCCTCTCGTCCAGATCCCCGTGGATGCTGAAGTCGCGGATGCCATGCAAGACATTCAGCTGGACGACAAGATGTCGGACATGTCCGAACGGGCGGAAGAGGACCTCCTCGCAGGGGGCGAGGACGAGGATCAAGATCCGAACGTCGTGGAGGAAGAGGATGCCGTGCCATCAGACGCTCCGGTTCAGGCCCCTGAACCTATCCCCTCTATTTCGTCCACTCTTCCACCAGCGCTGGGACAAGCTCTCTCCTCTATTGTTGGCATGATACAGCAAATGCAGAAGGAGAACAATCAGAAGGCAGCTGCAATGGAATTACAGATGCAGAGGATTGCAGCATCACGTGGGCCTTCGAAAAAACTCAACGTGAAAAACCTTCCTGTGTGTTCGGACGCCAATCCGTGGAGGTATGCCGGGCACATGCCGATGACGGTCAGGAATATCATCATGTCGGAGAAGCTGGGTTCAGTTCCCCTTGAGGAGGTGGAATTCTGGCCCAGCAGAGGGGCCTATCCGGACTGTTACGTCCGTCTGATGAAGGAACCGGCCTCGAAGGAGGAGACGGAGCCGAAGGAGGAGACGGAGCTGAAGGAGGTGATCGTCTTGGATCACGCCAAGGCTCAAGCTTTGCTGGCGTCTGCAATGAAGGAGAGGGGCTTCTCGAACTCGAAAGTTGCTGCTTTGAGTAAGAAGCACTCTTCCTTCGTATCCTCTCCGGCTAGGGCCTTCTCCTTTCTGCAGAAAGGGTTCGCGGCCGTTCTGAAGGCAGTCGAGGCTGGCAAACCATGCCCCTCCTAGGAGGAATGCAAGCCTTTGTCTTTAGCCTTGCCGATGGACAACAAGGACTAGAAGGATGTCCATCTTACCTTTTCGGTTGGGAAGTTGGACGCCGATATCGCAGGTCGGCAGTTCGGTGAAAACCTCCCGAAGCTGTCTGAATTCCTTCTGCGAAGGGAGCTTGAGACAAAGGAGCGTCTGGCAGCCTCGATGTCTTTCCAGACAACCATGGAGACAATGGCAAGCGACCCCAAGGTCCATGAAATGTTCATGGTGGTGGCCAAGTTCCATCTGGCCACGGTGACAAAGGACCTCTATAGCTTTGTCAAGGCGAGGAGGGCCTGCAGGGAGTTTGTGTTCGCCTCGGCTACAGTGAGGCACGAACCGAAAAAATTGATCTCATCCAACATCTGGGGCAAAGATCTCTTCCCCAGTGATGTAGTTAAGGAGGTGGTGGACAAGGCAGCCACGGAGAATAGGATTCTTCTTAAGTGGGGCCTGTCCCTCAAGAGGAAGTCTTCCCCCGATGAGGGTCCCCAACCGAAGGGGAGGACAAAGAAATCTAGGTTTTCTCCCCGCCCAGCCAAGCCTTTCAGACCGCAACGTCAGCAGCAGCAACAATCGGCTTTGCTTCCGGTGCCCCAGATGGTAGCCCAGGCCCCGACCACCTTCCAATGGGTGCCCCAGGCCGTGTCCTCGCCATCCCCGGCATTCAACCCAGTGTTCGAAGGGCAGTCTACCGCCTTTCGAGCAAAGCCCAGAGGAGCAGCCAGAGGCTCGTCTAGACGCCCCTCAAGGGGAAGGGGATCCAGAGGTGGTCGTGGCCAAGGAGGCAAGACTGCAGGGCAGCAGTCAAAGTGAAGTGATGCCGGTAGGAGGGAGACTACAGTACTTTCGGGATCGTTGGACCTTCGATCCCTGGGCCCACAGCCTGCTCAAAAATGGACTGGGTTGGAGCTGGTACAGCACTCCGCACCCGTGCCCTCGGTTTTTCCAACACTCCACCCCCGTTTTGGAGGGGTACATTCAAGAACTGTTGGAGAAAAAGGTGATCCGGAGGGTAAAGTCCATCAAGTTCCAAGGGAGGCTGTTTTGTGTTCCCAAGAAAGACTCGGGGAAACTCAGAGTCATTCTGGACTTGTCGCCACTCAACAAGTTCATAGTGAACCACAAGTTCAAGATGTTAACGTTGCAACACATAAGGGCCTTACTGCCCAAGAGGGCATTTACCGACTTGTCAGACGCCTATTGGCACGTTCCAATCAGTCGCCGTCTCTCCCCCTACCTAGGATTCAAGGTACAACGAAGACTTTACGCCTTCAGAGCGATGCCTTTCGGGCTAAACTTAGCCCCAAGGATCTTCACGAAGCTTGCGAGCGCAGCGCTCAAACAGTTACGCCTAAAAGGGATCCAGGTGGTAGCCTACCTGGACGATTGGCTGGTGTGGGCAGCATCCAGGGCAGAATGCTTGCAGGCTTCCCTACAGGTGATCCAGTTCCTATAGTATCTAGGGTTCAAGATCAACAGAAAGAAGTCTCGTCTTTCTCCATCTCAGAGGTTCCAGTGGTTGGGAATCCACTGGGACCTAGTGTCACACCGATTATCCATCCCGACGTCGAAAAGGAAGGAGAAAGCAGGGTCTGTCAAGAGACTTCTAGATTCCGAGAGAATATCAAGACGTGAACAAGAGAGGGTTCTGGGCTCTCTTCAGTTTGCGTCGGTAACAGACCCGGTGCTAAGAGCACAGCTAAAGGATGCAGCTGGAGTTTGGAGAAGCTTTGCATCAAACGCGCGAAGGGACTTGAGGAGACCGGTTCCGCTCCGGCTATGTTCTCTTCTCAGACCGTGGTCTCAGGCCAGTCGTCTAAAGAGGTCGGTACCTCTTCAGCCACCTCCCCCGTCAGTGACGATTCACACAGACGCTTCAAAGGAATGGTGGGGAGGTCACTCTCATCGAAAAAAGGTCCAAGGGACCTGGTCCAAGCTATTCGGGACCTTTCACATAAACTTTCTAGAAGCTATGGCAGTACTTCTCACCCTGAGGAAAGTTTCCCCGCATCACTCGATCCACATAAGGTTGTTACTGGACAGCGAGGTGGTTGTGAAATGTCTGAATCGGCGGGGATTGAGATCCCCACCTCTCAACCAGGTGATGTTGGCCATATTCCGACTGGCGGAGAAGAAGAAGTGGCACCTGTCGGCAGTTCACCTTCAAGGAGTCCGCAATGTGACAGCGGACGCTCTATCCAGGGTTACACCGGTAGAGTCAGAATGGTCCCTAGACGCAGGATCATTCTCCTTCATCTCGAGTCAAGTCCCAGAACTGCAGATAGACCTCTTTGCGACGAAGGACAACAAGAAGTTGCCGCGATATGTGTCCCCGTACGAGGACCCCTTGGCGGAAGCAGTGGACGCGATGTCCCTCGATTGGAACAGATGGTCCAGGATCTACCTGTTCCCCCCTCACAACCTTCTGTTGAGGGTCCTCAACAAGCTGAGGTCCTTCAAGGGAGTAGCAGCGATAGTGGCCCACAAGTGGCCGAACAGCGTGTGGTTCCCTCTGGCTCTGGAACTACGACTGAAGTTTCTGCCACTCCCGGACCCAGTTCTGTCCCAGCGAGTCCAGAAGTCGACTGTCTATGCTTAATTACAGAACACCCGGACCCTGCAGCTCATGATTTTCTCTCCCTAGGGGTGAAAAAGCGGTTCGGGATCTCGAAAGACAGCATTGACTTCCTGGAGGAATATAAGTGCAGGTCTACTAGAAGGCAGTACGAGTCTGCTTGGAAAAAATGGGTGGCCTTTGTCAAAGAGAAGAATCCGCATGAGATCTCGACGGATTTCTGCCTGTCCTTCATCCACCTCCACGGACAGGGGCTGGCAGCTAACACGATTTCTACGTGTAAGTCTGCTTTGACAAGGCCCATTCTGTACGCCTTCCAGGTAGACCTCGCTAACGAAATCTTTAATAAGATCCCGAAGGCCTGCGCCAGACTTAGACCTTCAGCTCCTCCAAAGCCTATTTCATGGTCTTTAGATAAAGTCCTTCATTTCGCCTCATTATTGAATAATGAGGAGTGTGCACTGAAGGATTTGACTCAAAAGGTTATCTTCCTTTTTGCACTCGCGTCCAGGGCCAGAGTTAGTGAGATTGTGGCCCTCTCGAGAGATGAGGGCCGCGTTCAGTTCCTGGATGGGGGAGAACTGAACCTGTTTCCGGACCCTACGTTTCTCGCTAAGAACGAGTTGCCCACCAACAGGTGGGGTCCCTGGAGAATCTGCCCTATGAAAGAAGATGCATCTCTATGTCCCGTAGAATGCCTAAAGGTCTATCTTCGTAGAACTTCAGACTTCAAAGGGGGTCAACTGTTCAGAGGAGAAACATCGGGCTCGAATTTATCTTTGAAACAACTCAGGGCGAAAATTACATACTTTATTCGCAGAGCGGATCGCGACAGTTCACCCGCAGGTCATGATCCGAGGAAAGTTGCTTCATCCTTAAACTTCTTTAACTTTATGGATTTTGAACACCTTCGTTCATATACTGGCTGGAAGTCTTCCAGGGTGTTCTTTCGCCACTATGCTAAGCAAGTGGAGCAGCTAAAGAGGTCTGTGGTAGCAGTTGGTTGCGTCGTTAACCCTGCTGTTTAACTCTGCGAGGAACACTGGATTTAATTGGGACTATTAATTCCAGGGTGAGTGTATAGTTATATGCGGTGTTATAACTGGGAGTGAGGGCACCGGGTGCCCACAGTGACTGTTCCGTCTTTAAGGTGAATTTAGCATAAGTTCAGACATGTGTGCCGAGCGTTTTTGACGCTAATGTCAGTGGATAGTAACATGGACTTTTAACTTTGATACCTTGGTACGTGAAAAGTGGCTCTAATGTTTTCTTTCAGATAAACATATATCTGTTTACTACCATACTTGTGCAAATTATTGGTTATCCACCTATTTTATGTATATAATTGTGGTAACCATGTCTATTTATTGTTTATCAATAAACTTGTTCTCAGGAACCTTGTGTCTCCTTCACCTATGTCAATTTCTTATCAGTTATTGAGCATTCAGCCTATGTACGTTAATCGGGGATATCTATAATAGCCTGTTCCTTGATGCAAGCCTTGTTGCATTAGTTTATACTTTCCTTAGTGTAAAGGGCTCCATCCTTCTCAGAGGACAGTAGCGGCAGCAAGTTTATTCTTACACAGATATAAACCTTTTGTCCAACTCAGTTTCGACCATGGGTTTGGTCGATATTTCCTTTTGATGCTATAGTTCCTTACAGACTATGCTTTACTTCATATAGGGTGAGACCACCATATGGGCTTGCCAGTGATTCATACATAGGTATATGTACTCTTCGTTCCTTCCCAGAGTCTAGTAGGACTCTTCCCTGTAGGGGGCAGGAAGCGCTATCATGGTTTATGGTTAGTGAAAAGATGTATAACGGTAACATCTTAGGTCTCTCAGTCGAGTTGACTAGGGAAATATTTCTGAGGAGTGCGGCACGTTTTGAGAATCCACAGATACAGTAATGCTCCGGTACACTTCCATCAGGACGACATGGCTTGAGCCCAAAAAACGGATTTTGAGCGAAGCGAAAAATCTATTTTTGGGTAAGATGGCCATGTCGTCCTGATGGACCCGCCCTGCCCCTTTCCTTTAAAAAAAAAAAAAAAGGGAAAGGGCTGTAGGACCCCTCCCTACATACAGTATCTGTAGCACCTCGTGTATCGCTACAAGGAATACAGATGGCGCCGCGAGCGGCGCAGGGCACGCTTACGAAACGGGGAGGAGAGATGCCTTACGAACGGCTCCCCCCTTTCTTATCGTTTTCGTTTTCTTGCCATTTGACCTCTACGAAGTGTTAACTCTGTTCGGGGTACAGATTGCCATGTGGCGTGTCAAGAATACGTCCGCTGATATTTTGCGATATCCCTGATTCTTTTATTAGGGACATTCGCTCCAGGTGTTAGAATTCTGGGTACCTTAAGGTAAATTCTCTGGGAATATCGCCGTAGTTGTAATATACCCTAGGAAGCTACCTTAGAGGAACTTCCATCAGGACGACATGGCCATCTTACCCAAAAATAGATTTTTCGCTTCGCTCAAAATCCGTTTTTTATCACAAAGTTTCTTCTCATTGACGTAATCTTTTCTTGTTTCTTTGTCAAAAGCGAATTTGGTTTCACTAAAAGATTGTCATCTTTTTCAATGCTTTTTTATTATAGCGTAGTTTCAGTACTTGAAGAGAGAGACAGATGGGACGAATAAGTATTTATAAGGAAGTGTCAAAAGGAGAGAGAAGAAAAAGGAAGGATAAGGACATCATAGTGTTTTCTTCTACCCTCCTTCACTATAATTTGTTAACCATAATAACAACAATAGGGAAGTGGGGAATATGGGGAAAGGAAGAGTAACCCTGGATACAATCCAGTTTATAGCTCAAAGGCAGGTACTTAGGATGGGAAAGATTAAGAAAATAGGGAGAAAGAGAAGTACAGGAGAAGAATAAAAGAGAGGGTGTTATACGGTTGGATTGCCCCTACCGGCTGACTGCGCACTGGTAAGATATGTCGACTTGTTTTTTTTGTAATCACACAATGTCATCATTAAATGCATCACAAGTTTGTTGACACTAAACCAATCTTTTATCTAAGGAAGAAGAATTTAGCCACAATCAGTTATTGTGTGCCTGTCATGACAGGAATCAAACAAAACAAAAACAAAAAAAAAAAACAAAAAACAATCAACAGCATTAGCGTAAACATCCAAATAAAATAAACATGTTATTTATTCAAAATGTATTTGAGATTTATTACTGATCGATTAATTCGTTGATTCCATTACAAAAACCGAAATATGGATTGAATGAGGCATTGTTGGCAATGAATGTCGTCTCTGATAATGAAGTGAACCAAGTAATTCAAGGAGACTAATGAGTCTTCATTACCTTCACATTGAACAATACGACGCTATTTGGGGATCTCATAATCCAATACTGATCATCTGACTTGATAAGAGAGAGAGAGAGAGAGAGAGAGAGAGAGAGAGAGAGAGAGAGAGAGAGAGAGAGAGAGAGAGTTTAATGTTTGACTGACGCGTGTTCGAGGACCCATTCACTGCAGTCTGAAACTTCATATCTGAGAATATTATTATTAATCTTCCGTAACATTCAAATCTATGGCGTCTTCGTCCTTGTGAAGCTTTTAACATGAAACTTGTCCTTCGTAACTCGTGAGAATCATATTCGTTGCATGTTTATTTGACTTGATCGTTAATAGCCCGTGCTGTAATGATGGAAGTTGGAAGGAGATTAATGGGCTAGGACGTCGTTGCTTTGGGTTCTTATGCAATTCGGATAATGATGATATGACGTAAAAAAAGACAACAGAAGAATAATCACCTTTTCCTGATGGCGTTGAGGGAAGCGGATGGATGAGTGGTGTGAAAATCTTTGAAGTGTAACTTAGTTAAATGGAGAATCGTATAAAAGGTGTGGTAAAGATATGCATATTTAGAGAGAGAGAGAGAGAGAGAGAGAGAGAGAGAGAGAGAGAGAGAGAGAGAGAGAGAGAGAGAGAGAGAGCACGCGCTTTGTGCAGTTGCAATGTAACATTAGAACAACGCCCGACTCAGCTGCCCAACTCGTGTTATGATGTTTTCCCTCTCTCGGGTCGAGCAATGATTCAAACCTCGAAGTTTGGGATCATTCGAAACTGTGTTGCATTAGAACTAAGTTATAGATGCATGACTCTCTCTCTCTCTCTCTCTCTCTCTCTCTCTCTCTCTCTCTCTCTCTCTCTCTCTCTCTCTCTCTCTCTCTCTCTGTCTTTATCTAAATCTTTAAAGCTCAATCCGAAAGTTTCTTTATAAATATATATTCCGCAAATATCCCACACTTTTTCAATTGTGCAAAATTCGTAATTCTTGAAAGAATGTTTCTCTGTCCATACCGCAGAAATCAGGTGAAGGAACGCGACTCTTCTTCTTCTTCTTCTTCCAAAACTCGATTTTAAATCTCACCATCAATAACGAAGACTTTTATAGACATGAGACATCCTCAATATTTGCTAACATAACACTGGAATAAGTCTCTACCAACTAACTTTTGTTGCCATTAGTAATATGACAGATTGGAATTATTCTCATATGGAATCTCAATCATCTCTCTCTCTCTCTCTCTCTCTCTCTCTCTCTCTCTCTCTCTCTCTCTCTCTCTCTCTCTCTCTCTAAAAGAAAATCCCTTACTACATCGCAGTAGTCTCCCTATCCTGTGTCCAGATATCCAAATGGCTGCCAATGACTAAAGCGTTTTTCAGAAATGGCCTTTTAAACGACACCATTCAATTAATTGGGATGAAAAAGTAACCAGAGTGTCAGAAGAAGGAGAGGCTCAAGGGAAGGAAGGGTTGTGTGTTGGAAAGAATAGGAAAATCCAATGAAGATTATTCAATTAAATTTGTCTTCTTCACAGGTTGACTAGTTTGATATAGATAACAAATTCTGATGTATTTTAGTTTTTGATGGAAGGATCTCGGCTGTAACTTTTCTTCATTCAAACTCTGTTCAGAATTTTCTTTTCACAAAAAAAAAAAAAAAAAAAAAAGAAAGACGCAAGATTTCAGTAGCGAATTTCATTGGCGAAAGATAAATTCACAACTAAGGGAACTTGATAAAAGATCTTATGATCAGAAGATAAACTTCAACATCATTTGCAAACTTTACCTGGAGGTTTCCTTATTAAAGTATGGTTTTAGCGAAGTTTTCAAATGGATAAAAAAATTATCATTAGACGGTGTCGATATCTGAGATTAGATTTTCATGACAAAGAGTCAAATTGAATTAGCTTTCACTGAGATGAGAATTCCAAGGATTCCAACTGGAATTAACTCTCTAATCTTGTTACTTTGGTTTAATTAGAGAAAATCTCTAGGGAATGGAACAAAGCAATGAGTAGAAAGTGTCCTAAAAGACCATGAGGCATTTGTGTATTTGTTAAACAAAGGATAATAATTTTACTAAAACATTTACACGATAGAATAACTGAAGAGGAATCAATCTTGAAATGCCAAAATTCCTTTGAATGAGAATGTTAAAAAACACAAATATTTTCCATGCCATAAATATTATATAAATTCAGAATGCAAATATCTTCAAAATATAAAAAAAGAGAAACTGTTATTATCAGCCAACGAATTCGATAAAATGTATTTCAAAACGTCAATGGTTTCTTTGAAATCTGTTCTTCAATGGATGAATGAATTTCCATGAATGATTGTTTCCCATTACGCTACTTCGAATGTACAAATGTCTTCCATTTGATTCTTTTGGAAAGCATTAATCTTATGGCAACACTTCATTTATTAAATAGAGAGAATTGAGCGGAGTTGTCGATTATGATAAATGCAGTAATAAACATTTAAAGGATAGAAAGCGAAATGGGCTAATGCAAATTGAGGATGAATGTGGAAGTGTACTTTTCCTCCTGAATTCTTATATGGATTGATATTTCGTTTTACGCTTTAAAATACTAGAACAAACTCCCACTGAATATTCGTACAACGAAAATCTCCTTAATTAATCCATTTGTATCAGCATTGCATCCTTCCATCCACTTAATCTTCACAAGAAAATAATATTCCTTCCCAGATAAACCTTTGACGATACCAATTGCTTAACAACTCACCAATTGACCAATTTCCTCCTTCGATTGGCCATTTGAGCAACTGTGTAATCTATAACCGAGATATGTGATGAGTCATAAGTTTCGTTGAAGATGAGCAGCATTTCTTTGGCCGTCTTGATTTCACAGTAGAGTTTAACAAGTTGGATATCATCGTTGTTCGTTGTGATGAGATTTTATTTCAAAGTAGAATTTCTTTTCTGTTTAATAAAGCTTTATTTTCTATTTTCTTTTTCGCCTTTTTGCTTTGAAATATTTTTGAAGGAGAACTGTTGTCATGATCAACTTTATACTATAGTTAAGAGGCCTTCTTTTGCATATCATATTCTTAATAACCAAACAACAAGGTCTCCTGAATCTGCAGATCCATTTTCCCAAAGAGAAGTCTCATGGCAACAGAAATTATTCATTCCAAGTCTGGATAGTTTCGTATGAATAATCAAATGCTGAACAATGCAAAAAAATGCTTATTTTCCTTCTTACCTCATGTCATGGGTAAGTATTTTTATCTTTAATTCACAGTAAGTTGTGCAGATAAGTTTCCTGTTCTCTATTGTAAATTCATCCTTTACTGATGATGTCATAAGAATTAGATCAATGTTTGAAATGTCTCATTTACTTTTCTTCATTTTTTATGTTGAAGAAAATCAGCGAATAGTTAGTGAAAATTTTTACCTATTCAAATAGGTGGGTTCATTCTTCATTAGATTTCCATTTTATAAGGTAATAATGACATTGATTCTTCCATAACTATAAATTGTTGTTTTACAGTTATCGAAACCCTAAGCCTCTTTTACGATGATTGTGTCTTTGGAATTGATGGAATATTCGTTGAGTACACACACACTTATATACTTGCATACATGCGTTGCTGCTTACGCAGGAATATCATTTTCTATGATGAATAAGTATTAAGAAATTCTAGAAACAGCTCATACATTATATATAAATGATGTAACGCATAGCATATATATCAACTAGATGCAATTAAAACTCGTGTATGCTAAACAGAAAATGTGTCCTCTCTTCATGAACCTTTTAGTCTTGGGTAGTACCATAGCCTCTGTACCATGGTATTCCACTTTCTCGAATTAGAGTTCTCTTGCTTGAGGGTACACTCGGGCACACTATTATTTCTAATTTCTCTTACTCTTGTTTAGTTAAATTTTTTATAGTTTATACTGGAAATATTCTTTTTAATGTTGTTACTATTCTTAGAATGTTGTATTTTTCCTTGTTTCCTTTCCTCACTGAGCTATTTTCCTGTTGGAGCCCCTGGGCTTTTAGCATCCTGCTTTTCCAACCAGGGTTGTAGCTTTGCAAGTAATAATGATAGTTATATTAAACAAGAATAATGATTTCAAGCAATATTTAATTGTATCATGACTAATGACAAAATGTTAAATTGGAACAGTTGCTTATAATCATTAACTTGCATCCAGCACTTTATCAATTTAAAACGAGTTATTTTTATATACATAAATATTTCTCTTAATGCGTAAATGAATATATTCGTTCCGACACTCTGGAAAATGTAAATTCTTTAATGACTATTCCATTTCCAGAGTTTTCAAGAGAATATTTTTTAAATCTATACATTCGGCTCAATTCGCAAATATCCTTTTAATAGGATACAACTTCACATTACGCGTTGGAACAAATTAAAGATATTTCATATATCCTAATTGTACTATTATAGTATTTTCTTTGTTCTGTAAATTATACACCCTTCCTGAGTGGGGATACCTTAACTTGGTGAGAGTGTTTGAGAATCACCATGATCAGCAAAGCTGAGCTACCTAGGGCCCCATACTAGGGTGGTTTGCCGTGAGTCATCAGACAAAAACCTCCCACCATCACCAATAGGCAGTAGCCAGCTTGGAGATGAAAACTGGCCAATCCACATATATGACTTAAGGATATGTCTGAGGCCTGTGCTCTGCAGTGGACAGGGAACAATTAATTAGTTAACAACTCTGTCATTCGTAACATCTATAAGAAGATTTGATATCTGACTCACAGTAGGTCCAACTCCCTTTTTCGGTAACTATGTGTGAGACGAAGTAACTAAGAAATTATATGAAACTTTAAATTATTTAAAAACAAATGAATAATATACTGCATACTTAACATTTGTTTCTTCGTGTACAGAAGAACAACACATGGAAACATTTAAAACAACTGAAATAGATATAAATATGTAAGTTTTGTACTAGTGTAATACAGAGAATTAAATGAGTCTCTTTCTAAAGCTCCACATTACAGTAGGTAGCTGCGATGAGAAGCAGGTTTAATTTCATCCTAGGTTTCTTAAAAAGAATCTCGGAATTGGGTACAGACCAGGGCAGGTAGTACGGTACAGTTCGATTTGTTTTTCTCGTAATTTGTACCACGCATTTTTACCGTACAGTAATTTTGTACGGTACCTAAAAATTCATTCCGTACCATACTAGTACGATATTTTATCGTACCGTAATTTCCTACTTTATCCGTACCTACTTTTTTTTTTTTTTACATTGCAGTTCATATAGACATAACATGGCACTTTTACTACTACTACTACTACTACTACTACTACCACTACCACTTCAAGAAGATTTGTGTTATGTAATACATTAATGATATAATACAATTTTATTTTGCTAAGGTTACAAAAGGAAAATGTTCAGTTATACAGTATCAGGCATTCATACAGTTTTATGTGTTGCAGCGTAATAGCATTACAGCGTCAACAATATCCTCTTTTAGACCTAGTCTTAAATCATTAAGAATATAGCGCAACCCAGAGAATGTGCGCTCGACGCTCGCTTGAGTAACAGGCAGAGCAACTGCTACTTCAGCAAGATTTTTTAGTGCACTTTCTTGTTGATAATGCCACCTCTGTAAAATACACTCATTTTTATTGATACGTGAAGCTTTGGCGAACATTTTGATATGCTCAGCCACTTCACTCTCTTTGCTTACGGAATCAGTTGCTCTGCTTACATCACTGACTTGGAGTAATTGCTCTACAATATCTACTGACCCAAGTGCTGAGTCACCTTCACCATCACTTACGCCGCTCGTGAATGAGTCGTCTTTTGCCAGCATTAAGACTGACGACATAGCACTACTAGAAAAAAATGTTTAATTTTTTTCCAGAGTCCAGGAAGATGTATTTGACTAAGTTCCTTCTGTCAAGATACACAGCAGTTAGGAAAGCAGGGTTTCTAAGCAGAGAATCTTACCGTTTTTCCATGGCTTGAAGGAGGAGCAGTGCTGTGACTGCAGTACTTCTTTCCAAAACAACAAATGTGCTCATGGCATGCACAAATCTCTCTCTCTCTCTCTCTCTCTCTCTCTCTCTCTCTCTCTCTCTCTCTCAAAACTATCATAATTTTGCTTGAATTCTTTAACCCTGGATAGGTACGGTGGGTCGTTTGCGACCCCGAGCGTCAAAAAAAAACAGGTTTTTCTCACGTGACTCACCCCTGTGACTGAATTTGTGGGTGATCGACCTGCAGGAGGTGTCTCCCCTACACGCTCTAGTAGTGTCCAGATGTGCATTGCTGTAGCTGTACTCCTTCCCCGATTTTTGAGACGCGTCGGGGTCGTTCGCGTCCGAGTTTACCCTTCTGAGGTAGTTTGCATAATTATCAAAGTTATTACGTATTATGAAATTGTCATAGAATGGTGCAACTTGTATAGGTAATCAGTTGTGGAAAGTCTTGGTGGATTGTTTGGCTACCATGTGCATGTTTTTTTTTTTTAGTTAAAATGTCGTTCATCACCACGAGGACCATTTTACCGCGAGTGCCCCTTTTTAATTTTTTTTCATTTTTTTGCCAAGTCATTTTTCCGTAAGATATTGCCAAATAGTGTCGTAAAACTTTTGCTTGTTTAGTGTTGGAAAGTGTGTCTAGATGATCTGGCTACCCATGCATGACTTTGTTTTTTGTCAGATACGACGTAGTTATTGGTATATTGGGTATTTAACTGCGGTTACCAATTTCTGTTTTTTTTTCAATATTTGTAAAAATTACTACGTAGTAAGGAATTGCCGTATATTATTCATTTTTTTTTCATGTTTATGTGTTAGAAAGTGTGCCTTGATGGTTGGGCTAACACGTGCATGTCTTTTTTTTTATCTGAGATGTCGTATATTAGAATGTCGGGCATTTTACCGCGAGTGTCCCTTTTTAATTTTTTTTAATTTTTTTGCCAAGTCATTTTTCCGTAAGATATTGCGAAATAGTGTCGTAAAACTTTTGCTTTTTTAGTGTTGGAAAGTGTGTCTAGATGATCTGGCTACCCATGCGTGATTTTGTTTTTGTCAGATACGACGTAGTTATTGGTATATTGGGTATTTAACTGCGGTTGCCAATTTCTGTTTTTTTTTCAATATTTGCAAAAATTTACTACGTAGTAAGGAATTGCCGTATATTATTGATTTTTTTTCATGTTTATGTGTTAGAAAGTGTGCCTTGATGGTTGGGCTAACACGTGCATGTCTTTTTTTTTTATCTGAGATGCCGTATATTAGAATGTTGGGCATTTTTCCGCGAGTGCCCCTTTTTATTTGTTTTGCATTTTTTTGCTTAGTCATGTTACCGTAAGGAATTGGCAAGTAGTGTCGCAAAACTTATATTTTTATAGTGTTGGAAAGTGTTTCTAGATGATCTGGCTACCCATGCCTATTTTTTTTTTAGCCAGATATGGCGTATATATAAGTATGTGTTCGATTTTCCTGTGATTGCCATTTTTTCGTTTTTTTCCCATTTCTTTCAAAATTACTACGTACTAAGGAACTATCACAGAGTAATATTTCATTTATATGTTTATTTGTCGGAAAATATGCCTTGATGGTTTGCCTAGCACGTGGCTGAAATTTTTTTTTTCTGAAATGCCGTATATTAGAATGGCCATTTTTCCACGAGTGCCCCTTTTTATTTGTTTTGCATTTTTTTGCTTAGTCATGTTACCGTAAGGAATTGGCAAGTAGTGTCGCAAAACTTATATTTTTATAGTGTTGGAAAGTGTTTCTAGATGATCTGGCTACCCATGCCTATCTTTTTTTTAGCCAGATATGGCGTATATATAGGTATGTGTTCAATTTTCCGGTGATTGCCATTTTTTCGTTTTTTCCCAATTCTTTCAAAAGTACTACGTACTAAGGAACTATCACAGAGTAATGATTCCTCTAGATGTTTATTTGTCGGAAAATTTTGTTTACTTTTTTTTTGATTGAATATCATCAAATTTTTTTAGCTAAAATATTGTTTTACATTTTTTTTTCGATTTTATTTCCCTTCAAAAAAAATTTTTTGGGTCAGAATTTTAATTTTATAGTCGTAAAATAATCGACAATTATCCAGCAACCCACCATACAATTTTTATGCATATCCAATAATAATTAGATTAGTAAATAACACCTTGAAATTGACATACCCTTCCTACATTTCAAGTGGCAGATTAGGGAGTCTGAGTCAGTGTGGTTGGCGGCCATTTTGTGGACATATCCGAAGCGTAAGCTGCCCTATCTATATATATTCTTGTTCCCTATAGAATTTTTGATATTTTGGTATATTTTTACCGGCATAAATATCATATTATATATTAAATATATGTATTTTTTTACGAAATTTCCAAGTACTCAAAAAATTACCTTTAGATATGGCCCCTGATATAAATGTAATTTACAAAATAATGAAGATTTTTTTACATATTTCTATTTTAGGATAACATATGTTTATTCCCTAAAAAAATTAGCCACTTCCTATTTCATTTGGGTACCCAAAAAAATTCATGAAATTTGGACAATTTTTTTTGGCCAAAAAAAGTTACCCTTTTTTTCTCATTTCAGATCTTCACCTCCATGGGTCTGACTTCATCCAAAATACATCAAGATGTGTCCTAAACATTCAAGAATCAATTCCTAAAAGGATTTGTGTATATATGTATAAACTTTTTTTTTATGAATTTTTATGTCAGGTCTTTTTTTTTCTACTTAATTTTTTAAAATATTTATAATAAATAGTTTTTCTGCAGATGAGTAGTATTTATCTTTACAGTTGTTTTGAGCATTCATTGAAGTTTTTTTTGGCAAAAGAAAAAAGGAGGTTACTGCAAAAACTGATTTTTCAAGAATTTTTTTTGGCGTCGGGGTCGTTCGCGTCCGAGTATACCCTTAAAGGGGTGTCCGAGGACCGTACCTATCCAGGGTTAAATAAGGATGAGAACATTATTCGAGTCTTACCTTATGTATGATCAAGCTTCCCTACTGAGTACTGCCTCCGTAGCACAAAGCAGAGTGCAGCGGCAGTCTTGTGGGAAGCAGTCCGCAGGCCTCAGTGTCCTCACGGCGTTAGTGTCCTGACCTGAGCTGATGTAGTGTGCAGAACAAGTACTGACTGATGAATGATGATGAAGGGAGGGGTTAAAAATGCGTTTTCACGTGTGTCAAGGCTGGGTCAAGGGTAGCCGGTTGTAACTGTTAAGAGCTAGCTAGGCCAAAACAGAGGTCAAAACGGTCGCAGTAAAAGGTATTACCAGTTACCAACTCATTTAAAGGGGAAAATGGACCTTCTCACCTGACCTGAGCGATAAGCCGATAAGTAGGTGGGGTCCCTGCCCAGCCTTGATGTGACGGCGGACGGGGCAAACCCCACTGAGATATGCTTTAATTAATACCCCAGTGAGAAGACCTCTGCTAATCCTTTATGGAGACACACCTGGTTGACTTGGGTGGTGAGTCACCGCCAAAGTCAGCCAAGTGTGTGACCCTGGGCGGTTGGGCAGTAAGGGCTTGGCTGCTTGCGACACCTATCTGAATTTGGTACGGAAATGGTACGATTAAGTACAAAAAAAAAAAATTGTACTTTCGTACCGTACCAGACTCGAAGGGAAATATCGTACCGTAATATCGAACCATACTTACATCTCCAAAAAAAACCGTACCGTACCGTAATATCGTACCGAACCGTACCGTACCGTAATATCGTACCGAACCGTACCGTACTACATGCCCTGGTAGAGACAGCGATAGAGAAAGAGACAGAGACAGAGAGAGAGAGATATAGACAGAGACAGAGATAGAGATAGAGACAGAGACAGATATAGAGACGGTGATAGAGACAGAGATAGAAACAGATACAGAGATAGAAACAGAGACAGAGAAAGAGACAGAGATAGAGACGGAGACAGAGACAGAGATAGAGACAGAGACAGAGGCAGAGACAGAGACAGAGACAGAGATAGAGATAGAGACAGAGACAGAGATAGAGATAGAAATAGAGACGGAGATAGAGACAGAGACAGAGATAGAGATAGACAGACATAGAGATAGAGACAGAGATAGAGACAGAGTTAGAGATAGAGATAGAGACAGAGATAGAGATAGAGACAGAGACATAGATAGAGACATAGATAGAGACAGAGACAGAGATAGAGACAGAGTTAGAGACAGAGATAGTGGCAGAGATGGAGAGAGAGACAGAGACAGATAGAGACAGAGACAGAGATAGAGATAGAGACAGAGGCAGAGACAGAGACAGGGGCAGAGGTAGAGACAGAGACAGAGATAGAGACATAAATAGAGACAGAGACAGAGAGAGAGGCAGAGAAAAAAATAGAGACAGGGTTAGAGACAGAGATAGAGACAGAAACAGAGACAGAGAAAGAGACAGAGATAGAGACTAAGACAAAGATAGAGATAGAGATAGAGACAGAGAAAGAGATAGAGACAGAGACAGAGACAGATAGAGACAGAGATAGAGACAGAGACAGAGGTAGAGACAGACACAGAGACAGAGACAAGTGTCATATCAGATTCCAGTTTTAAAGTGACTAGATAAACTAGAGGGGCCCTCATTACAGCGCAGACCTCAGCTACGGTAGCTTATTTCTCGACGTTTTACTCGACCCTGACCTTTACCTTTACCTTTGACATTGGACTTGCAAAATAGAACCACTTTCATGTCTCATCATAACGATTAATCCTTGAAAGTTTCATTACTCTATCAGTAAAATTATGGCCAGGAAGTTGTTCATAAACAAACAAACAGACAAACAGGAGCGAAAACCTAACCTCCTCCCATCTTCTTTGGTGAAGGTAATAAAATGCAACTGACTTCACTCTTCATTACCTTTTCTAAGGAAAGCACTTCTTTTGAAAGACCCAGGCTTTCCTGTTCATTATGATAATATATCCATACCATTATAGGCTAAAACCCTATTGCCGCTCGTACTAGGTCCTTGAGATACGTTGTAAATCAATGTT
>NC_090749.1:27567906-27607906 GCF_036898095.1 Palaemon carinicauda | reverse complement strand
TATATATATATATATTTATATATACATGTATATATATATATATATATATATATATATATATATATATATATATATATATATATATATATATATATATAGTATATAGCATATAAATATATATTAATAAACCAAATCTCTGACCTTGTTTATGCATTCATTCTCACTATATTCTTCAGAGTGATGTGAAAATTTTCACCAAGTTATTGTATATATTTTACTGTAATTTATATCAACCAACTCATTTAATGATGTTATTTAAGAAATGTACATGGATTTTGTGGAAAAAAAAGTCCAGTATAATATGAACATATAATTATTAATCAGTCCTGACAAGAACAAACTATTTAGAGTTTGATACAAAATAAAATATACATATGATTGAAAATAATCTTGATAAAATCATTTGAACAATTTATCAAATAAGATATAGAAATGAATAGATTGATACTCATATAAATATCAAATAATCATGGCATAATATATAATTATGATATTATTTTTTACAAGGAATCTAAAATATTTTTGACATCATATTTCAGTTTTCTGTTTTAACATTAAATAAAAGTGTTCTGTATGAGAAATCGTTCCAATAAAATATACAAAAATGCAATTTAAATATAAGAATTACGAAAAAAATCATGAAAAATAAATTAACAATTTACAATACAAGATTTAGACAAAAAAAATCATCTTGTTAGAAAAGTGAAGAATTGAAACATATTTATTTGGAATGCTTTTTTTTCTGAAAAAAAAAAAAATCTAATATTTAACTTTATAATCAACTTTTGTGTCATATAACATAAAACAATTTTTTGGATGCAACGCTGGGTTACCAGGACAAGTAAGACAGCAATACGCAGCTTTCTTACGACCACCGGGCCCTTAACGATCGCTGCAAACAGCACAATCTCTTAGAAGATTATCTGGTATACAGTTCATTATATGGCATTTATCATTCCTTAGTCTTTCTGGTACTTCATGTCTGTTGACAAGAGATCTTTTTCCTCCCAATTTTACTCTGAAATCACCAACAAGTTGTTCACATAGCTCTTTTCTATAATTACGATGGTTTAGTGTTTTCTCTTTTTGGGTGTCCATATGTATTTTGTACAGGAGAAAACTGTTGACAATAGATATTTCAAAAACAAAAAAATATAGCTTTCTCCACCATTTTATGGACTTCTGTATAAAGGCATAAGAAGAACAGTAGTGATCAGCCCTATCAATACCACCCATATTTGCAGTATATTCGCTGATTACTTTTGGCTTTGTTATTTCTTCCAGCACATTTCTTTTTGCAAAACGACGGACAGTTTTAGTTGATGATGAATGGAACGTTGTAAGCATCGTCACATATCGTTTATCACGCCAACTAAGAACGTGATAGCGGTTACTCTTGCAAAATGACACGTGTTTACCAGGAGAGAGTTTTATCTTGCCTTTTTTTATATTATTTGGGAGTCCTGCCCGATTTGTTTGAATAGTCCCGGTCAGATGAATTTTTCGCAGCAATAGCTCTTTAGCTAACTGAAGATTGGTATATAGTCTATCAGTAAACACGTGGTATCCACTGGATTTCGTTGATTTTGTAACCATATCAACTAATTCCAGTATGATTCTAGTATTGAATTTATGGTTAGCATTGCCAAGAATGTCTGTCGTTGCTTTGCCATAATACGGTATTAGCGCTAAAACATATCCAGTCATTGAGCAGGCTATATCGTACACTTTTAGACCCCATTTTGTAGGTTTCATTGGATTATACATTTTGAATCCAATGCGACCTTTGAATGGGACAGTGGACTCATCGGCGGACAAATTAGCTCCTGGGTGATAATACTGAAGAAATCGAGGCATTACGTAATCTATCACTTGACGAACCTTTGCTCGCCGACCTTCAAAAATGTCATTAGATTCACTCGGAGGAGACACATGTAGGGCCCAGAAAATTTGTAAGAATCGTTTTCTGCTAAACACAGATTTTGTGAATTCCCTGGAATCAACTTTTCTGGCACTAAAAATATCACTGATAGAGATCTTCCGAAGCAACCCAATTTGAATGAGCAATCCATGAAATGCCATTACTTCTTTTGCTGTTACGTCCTTCCAGTCTTGCCAAACAGAATATTGCTGAAGAGGACGTTTTACGTTGATCTTTTGCCTTGCATAATTATTTGTTTCATCGGCAATCAATTGAAATAACTCCAAGGAAAAAAATAAATGGAAAAAATCTAGCGGGGTACGCATCCCAGCTCTAGGGGGAAAAAACTGCTGTTTCCCCGTATGAGAATATTCTTTTAGTTTATGCACGTCTTCATTATATTCTTCCCATTCATTTTCTTCATCGTCACTGTCACTACCTTCATCATCGTTCACTTCTAGAAATTCTCGTGGAGGGTCGTAGAGCCTCTCGTCAAAGTCACTGCCAGCGTGCTCAGAATCGGAATCAGATGAAGCATTATTTTCCATGTCCATGTAAACCCCGTTATAACTAACATCACAATTTTCCTCATTGTCGTCGATGCCTACAAAATCATCTTCTGAAGAACACATATCAAGACATTCTAAAATTTCCGACGTAGTTCGCAAAAACTTTTTTGAGGAAGCCATTATATAGGATAAGTGTTTGAAAAGCGATGATCTCGGAAATTATCTGATGAGACGGGAGTCGATCACAATCGGTACTTGCTGCTGAACGAGGCCCAAACGCACTGAGAAATGGATATCGTGAGTGTCTGCCTTTATTTATTAATCTAACTCGTCTTTGGGGGAAAAGGGGGGAGAGGATTAATTAAGAAAACGAGGAAAATTAATCTTTAAGAACTACAGAAAACGAAGCAACGGTTAAAACAGCGAATAACTTTAATTAATAGAAGCAGTTTATGAATAAATAAGATCTTTTCGGTGGGCTACCAGAGGTAGCCCAAGTACTAGGACGACGTATTTTACTTGGGCTACCACAGGTAGCCCATGGAGTGGAAAGGGTTAAGAGAGGTTACTTGAGTGCCATATATGGATGAGATCATTGTGAAGGGTAGATGGAGATGGTTTGGGCATGCTCTTCGCACTCCCCAAGAGAGATTAGTCCACCAGACGTTCAACTGGGCTCCAAAAGGCACTAGAAGATTTGGAAGACCCAGGCCTACAGGGCTGAGGACTATGAAGCGTAAGTAGGAGATGATGAATGGAGAAATATTGAGTTAAAAGCTCAAGATAGAGACGATTGGCGAAATCTAACCGAGGCCCTTTGCGTTAATAGGCGTAGGTGGAGGTGATATATATATATATATATATATATACATATATATATACACGTGTGTTCTAATAAGCCAAAAGTACCCCTTAATATCTAATTGGCCTTGCATATACATTCAGACCTCTTAAGGATATTCCTTTAATGATGAATATTTCTGCCCGGTCAGACACTTGAACTTATGTCTGAGAGAAATAATGATAAACATCAAACTGTAACGACCCTTTAGCCAGTCTAAACAAACTAATGTTTATCATTATTTCTATCGGTCATAGGCTCAAGTTCTTGGTCGGGCAGAAATATTCATCATTAAAGGAAATTCCGTAAGAGGACACAGGCCAGGCCAATTCGATATCAAAGGATATTTATGGCTTATTCGAAAAATCACGAGTGTTAGTGATAAAATCATCATATATGTGTGTGTGTGTAAATTATTGTGTTTGTATTTGCGCATACATATACCGTATATTCGTCTGAGTAAGTTTCATTTGCCTGAAACATAACCGTGGCTTTCTGTGAGCTACCATCACCCATTGCTACTGAACAGTCATATAAGGAGACTCTCCTTGAATCCACTTGTATCATTATTGCATCCTTCCATCCACTTAATCATCTTAACATATCGGAAAGTAATATTCCTTCCCAGATGAACCGTTGAGGATATCAATGCCTCAATAACTTACCCACTGAATAATTTCCTTTTCAATTGGCCATTTAAGAAGTTGTTGTCTAACAGAAGGAAAAGTGATAAATCAGTAAAACGATTCCCTCAAGATCTGCTGCATCTCTTGAACAGTATTAGTTTTGTAGAGCATTTATTTACTAATTTGGAATCTACCATTGTTTTTTTTTTTAATATGGATCCATTATAGATTGGATGATTTTGGAAGCAAAGCTTATCTTTTTTCCCACCTTTCTTTTAGAAATATATATCTTAAGGAATTTATTATGTTCAATCATGGAGTAAGATTTCTAGAAATGAATTGGTCACAAAATTAAAATATCATGGGATTCTAGTCTTTAGCAATGTTTCTTAAGTTTTTGCACAGTGAGGGAAATTAAAAGATTTCCATCAATATATGATAGAATTTTTCGATTCCTGGACCCAGCATAATAATGCGATCCTGAAATGCGCCATGAAGTGAACGGTTAATTGGTAGGTTTAAATGTTAATCATGAATGGCATTGACAAGGGACAGTGGCAATGCTCTACCAGTACATTACCCTAGAAAGTGACCTTATATACATATTATCAGTGCCTAGGACCAGGGAGGACCCGACAATGGCTGCTGATGACTCTGCAGGAAGACATATAGGGTCCTCCATACGCCCAGGCAGGAATGTTTCCAATATGTAACAATATATTGTCCGCATAACAGAAAATCAATGTACCTGTCTTTTCTGTTTTCATTGGTGTCTTAACCTAAAGGCTGGAGAAATGCTGCTTTCAGTAAGACTCAAGTAGCAGTGCCACGTGAGGTTTAGAGAGCTGTGTTCACCCCTGTCTTATAATACCAAAGGACTACAACACTCTGTGAGAAGTATATGACAACATGGCACCAAATAAAGTTACAGAATCATGCTATGTTCAAAGTTTTAGGAAAGGAAAGGTTTCAAGGCCCCATTTATGTCTGTTGAAAAGTGATTAATCAAAATCACAAACGGGAGGAGGGTAGGTAGAGATTTATTGTGTTAATAATCTCGATATTAATTTTTATTTCATGCATTTTAAATGCAAAACTAAGTTTGAAATATTTTTTTCATTTCAACTGATCAAATTAATTTGTCCAAATATAGACGAGAATTAGGATTATTTGCTGTGACAGTCAAGCACAAAATTACTCTGTATTTGTTTATGTCAAATTGACGTCATTATAATCACTTGTTTTGGTATTCATAGACGATTTTTTATTCACAGGTATACACATTGCTAGACACAGTTTGTGAGAATGAAGTGAGCAAGATGGAAGTTGACATTTTCAGGTATTTTCCTATAATAGATGGAGTTATTCTTTCGCGCATTTACGAATTTTCAAGAATCAAAATATTTTCTTTTATTTAAAATTTTTATTTATACAGTGATTTAATATGGCTTCTTTTGCCATTTAATGGGAGAAGCTTTACTAAGGCTTTCAGTAATCGAAAGTATTCTGGATTGTTTTCCTTTTAGTGTTAATAAAATATATTTGAATTTTTTTACTTCTTACAGTTGAAGATATTAGATATTATCATTACCTATTGACATGAATAAAAATAATGAGGACGACTTTCCGAAGTCAAAACTTTTAAGATTATTTTTGTCAATATTTATGTTTATCTAATATAAATATAAAAGAAAATAAAAACCAAAACGGGATTTTTTTTTTCTTTTGCAAAATAAATTTCCACTCATTTCTCATTCAACTTTAAACAACTGTAGGAAAAGTTTTGAGTCTCTTTATTACTTGAAGCAATTATGAAGGTTTGAAGTCGAGAAAATGTTAAAAGTTCATGAATGTTTAGCTGTGTATTACCATAACTTCAGAGGACAAAATGAATTCCTATTTCGTCTGTAATATTTAATTACAAATTATTATGATTAAATTAATATTAATTGAGTGCAAATCCAGCTCGTAATTCCTTATTTTTTTAATTCTTATTTGCTCATCTGATGACATATCTAACGTTTAGGGTTCTGGCACAATTTCTCGCTAAGTCATTTCTTTATTATCTACATATCAGTCTATACAGTATAAATATATGCTTACATATCAATGTAAAGTAAACTTATTTAATAGATCTTAATTATCTGGAAGCGCACACTCATTGGCTATTGTAGTAACATACTATAATTTCTCTCTCTCTCTCTCTCTCTCTCTCTCTCTCTCTCTCTCTCTCTCTCTCTCTCAACTTGGATGTCACTGAAACGCTTTATATGTTTAATTCTATCCTCTTACGCCTCCTTCTCTCTCTTTTGTCTCTCTATTTTAAATAAAGAGTAGAAGATGCCGTGAATAGAAAAATGTCCTAAAACCTAGCAACAATATTTACTAAAAGAGAAAAAAACTGCTCTTCAACAAACTTAGATAGAGTTCGCCATTAATTTCTTTTCTTATTGTAATTTTACTTGTTTGGGAAAGGACAGCTGCTTCTCAAACTGATGGGAATGAGTCCTCCCCTGAGGTGGTTAGTGTCTCGACCCAGAACGACCTCACTGAACGCCTAAGACAGGTTTCGTTTTTCCAACTGTTTGATATATTTTGCAGCTTTTTCTTTCAACTTTGAACTCGATATTATGTCTATTCTTTTACATTCTGGTTTTCTTTTTCCAGGAAAATGTTGCATTTATTTTTTGTAAATGCGATCATGGTGATGGGTAGGTGGAGATTGGTTGGCCATGGTCTTTGCACTCCCAAAGAGAGATTAGTTCACCAAACGCTTAACTGGGCTCCACAAGACATTAGATGAGTTGGAAGATCCAGCCCTACATGGCTGAGGACTATGAAGCGCGAAGTAGGAGATGACGAGTGGAGACGTATTGAATTAAAAGCTTAAGATAAAGACAACTGGCAAAATCTAACCAAGGCCCTTTGCATCATTGGCGTCGGAGGAGATGATGTGGATGATGATATTTAGAAAGAGAATGGTGGCTCTAAACCCTTCCTAACCCAGGACAAACCCTTATGCCTCACAAGGGGTTTACCACAGTGTCAAAACAGTTCGGCCTCTCCAAACAACCATTTAAATCAGACACTCTCACCGGGTAAAGCTTCCTTATTTATTGGTGTCGCCTGACGTCAGATGACGAGCACATTTAATTATTCATTAGAATAGTAGCAAGGTAGTTTAATCCACCTTTCTCTCTCTCTCTCTCTCTCTCTCTCTCTCTCTCTCTCTCTCTCTCTCTCTCTCTCTCTCTCTCAAGCAAAAGCCATTTTGTTTCATGTAATCCCCTCAAAACGTGAGTGATCGAGGGATCCAGGCTTTGTTTTGCACATGGGTCAATATTCGTTTGATTGATGAAAGGCAAAACTGATTTTTGTCTGAGAGAACAACTCGTTGCAGGAAAAAAAGATTGCAAACAACATTTCCGTTCTTCACAGTGGGAAAGATATTGATATATCTTAGAAAAGATGGCTTATGAATATATTTCATATTTTAGGTAGCATGTTTAAAAAGGATGAAATGAAGGTTGTTAAAGAAGAAAGTGAGGCAAATGAAAACAGGAAATCAAGTGAAAGTTCTTCTCTTTCCTTAAAAGGAACATTTCACATTCAGTGACTTAAAAACAAAATTCTTATAATTTATATTTTCATGCTATCCAATCGATTTCACTTCATAAAAGAGGCTTATTCTGTACAAGATTCCCTGTTCCTGTGATAATACCATATCCTTATATGTACAAGAATCACACATCTCATAATATATATATATATATATATATATATATATATATATATCTTAGGTTTAATAGTGGCTAATATTTCACTTTCAATGTACCCCATACTGTATAGAGATTGATTGAAAGTGAGGGTAACTGCCAATTCTACATCCGATTTTTTAATCTGGTAAAAAATAACCATTGAAAGAAAATGTAATATTAATTACACATAGTTTAATTAACATGGATGTTTTCTCAATTCCAAGAAGGAAACGATCTTCGTAAGGGTTTAAATTTTCAATTAAGAAACTTAAAGCATCATTTACCGGGACCTTTGTAAATAACTATTTTGTATTATTTACTGGAATATTTAAAATACTTCTGAATAAAGTCCTCTGCATATTTAACGTTTTGTGGAGGAAAAAGTCCTAGGAAAGGAAGACAGAAAACCCGTCTACAATTATGATATTTTATGGAACAAATGAAGGCTTCTTTACAAGGAAACAGTTGGCCTATCGTCCGTCTCAAACGTCCTAAGATCAATCATATCTTTTTTTTTCCTGTAACCATGATCGAATTGTTTGTAAAGCTAAGAGAAAAAAAATTGTCTGCAGTAATCAATTATCACTTATGGTGATTAACCACAGCTTCAATACTTAGCGTACTCTCTCTCTCTCTCTCTCTCTCTCTCTCTCTCTCTCTCTCTCTCTCTCTCTCTCTCTCTCTCTCTTGTGTGAGGCTTTGCATGAATCTTTTTGAGAGTAACAATTCCCTAAAAGGCAATAACCCATTTAATGCTGATATGCAATTTCCATAACCACATCGGAAAACCATATTGCCCATACAACCTTCAATAAGGATTCTTATTTGTATGGGATCGACGCTATGGGTAAAAATAGAACCTTATTATAGGTCTATAGGTTTTTTGCGAAAGTTTTCCAATACATTGAAATACACAATTCAAATCAGGTTGTAAAACGTAGGCCTAAGCAACAAAGAAGATTTTCTTCCACTTTTTTGCTCTTTCTTTCTTTCCCTGAAGTGGTCAAGATCCTTCCTCCTCCGTCCAAAGGATTTACTGCAGAGCTTCAGTGGAGGCAAATGGAATTGGATAGCGCCAGGAAACTACACCAAGCTCCTAAATTCTGTTAACCTTAGTAAAGAATCTTTAATCTGGCAGTTACTCGACTGTGGTTAATAGCAACCACATGAAGATATGAATGGGATCAATTGTCTGGTCCCTAAAGATTTCGGTGAATGAAAGAATCATTAACTGTAAACGGAAATGGAAATTTGATTTGATTTCAACCCCAAATAATCATTTGAGTGTCATAATGGCTCCTCTCTCAAACCTCTGCAAAATGTATTCGCAATTGAAGAGTGTTCGTCTTCCCAATCATTATGTAATTAATATTTTTTTTTTTTTTGCTGGGTTTCAACCTTAGTAAAGGAATAAAATTTAATCACTTTTAAATAAAATCCTTCGATGAAAAGTCAAAATAGTCATTCTCTCTCTCTCTCTCTCTCTCTCTCTCTCTCTCTCTCTCTCTCTCTCTCTCTCTCTCTCTCTCTCTCTCTCTCTGTATGTATGTAAAATTGTGTGTGAAACATGTTACGTAAACTTAAGAAACCATTCGAGTATAGGAAAGAAAATTGTGATCTCAACTGAATTAAGTCAGTTTTGTTTCGTTTAACTTAATAATAATTTCTCTCCCAACTTTGTTATAATTCTAAAATTAAAAATCGAAGGATTTTGAAAGGATTAGATTAATTGCTGCAGATTTCCAATAATACGTTTCGATTTCTCAGGATCTGAAGGTGAGAGAGAGAGAGAGAGAGAGAGAGAGAGAGAGAGAGAGAGAGAGAGAGAGAGAGAGAGAGAGAGAGAGAGGTGTCTGCATTTGAATAATATAATAGAGGACGTTAAGTAAAAATAATATTGGACATTCTCTTGACTTCATATGAGATCTATTTCGCTTATAAACGACGTTGAGGTAAACACTTTCACATTTAAAATCTTACTATTTATAACATATACATCATTGTATATTTATATGAATAACTCTTTATTCCAAATATACTGTATTTACAATTGCAATTATTACTATTTTTCTAAATATTTTTTTTTTAAATAATAAAATATATCGACTCGTGAATACTTTTTAATAGAAGTTTTAAATCCTATTTTATCTACATTTACATTTGTCATTACGTTTGCAACTCTTATCTGCCCTAGCAGTTCACCCCACTGGGGGAGTAGAGGCCTCCCCATCCCCCTCGACTATTGTATAACTTGTGGTGGTTTATTGAAAAGAAGAAAAAATGGAGATTTGAATTCACTGTATCGTTATCCAAAAGTAGCATTAGATAGATCTGAGACTTTCAATCTTTATTCTTCACACTTTTTCTCTCTTCGGGGATTGTGTTGGAAGGTGAATATAAAGGGAAAAATTACTCTGTTCCTTGATTGCCAACCATCCATTATGACTAGGTTCTGTTTACACTGAATTATACACCTTTAACTATATTAGTATAATGGAAGATAAATGTAGCTAGAGCATAAACGACATTTATTTCTTGACCTCTTAACAGCCAAGACAACAAGAGGATCAATTTAGAATATTCAAAGTAGAATTTTTTTTTTCTCTAGGAAATTACCATCCCTGACTTCTACTAAGACTTTTCTTCTTAAACTCTTCTTTAAGCAAAATAATAAAGTTTCTCTTGTAAAAGGCCCCTAATCAGGAAACGTGGACTTTGGGACGATTGAAAATTGCCCTTTGATTACACTCTTTGAATATTAATCTGAAGTCTTTTTTTCAGTATGAGGAGACTGAAATAGATTTAATTATGTAAAGAAGCAGCCCTTTTAGAGATTATATCAAACTTAAAATTAGTGAATATAGATTTGCTATAAGCAAAATATGTATAACTTATCATCACTAAACTGTGACTTCAAGTTATGTTTTTAATTATAGCTATATTACTAGTATTCTTTTTTCATGATGTATATATATATATATATATATATATATATATATATATATATATATATATATATATATATATATATATATATATATATACATATATTTAATTAAAATGTATTATATATTATTTTCCTCTAATTGTTCCATGAATCTGTTCTTCGAAATGATTATTGTTTTACAGTAAAAAAAAGGACATATATGAATGAAAATGCATTTCTTATTACAAGAAAACTATTAAGCATTTTATGTTTAATTATACAGTGATACTGAAATCTGTTCGGAACAAGATCAAAATGTTTGAAGTGTTTGTTTTTTAGTTGGGTTTTCACATGATATCAAAATAATTATATGATTTGATTAATTGATTGATTTTTCGTTATTTGGCATTTTGAAATCTCTTATAACTAGAATACTGCATCTTTGTAAGAAAGGGGAAAGGCTACAGAAGATGTGAAAATGAATGATATATAAAGGGATATTCATTTACATACATGATTTGATAGAATGTAAAATGTCTCAGTGTGGTAAAATTGGATGTATTTTCCAGAGAGAGTTAATTTTGCACATTCAACTTCCTTCCTTGGGGCCAATCCTTGCCCATTTCAGAGGGAGGGAGGAAGAAGGAGAGAGACTGTCAGGAGGAGGGAGTTGGCAGAAAACATTTGACAGTGACCTCTCTCTCTGTCTCAAGTCCATCCCTACAAAAATCTCTCACCTTGATTTGTTTGTCATTGTTGAAATCTTCTGTAAACAGCATTTTTATCAATATTGACAGTTTATCGAAGCAATCCTTCCTCTCCTGCCAAACGTCACGATTTGTTTTTTCTTTTAAATCTTAAGATAAATTTTTTTGTTCCATTTCAATGAACGTCAAGACATAGATGAGTGAATCCATTCAATTTACTAAATATGAATAAGAGGAAATGAACTATATGACTTAATGCATTATGTGTGGAAGACAAAAATGACGTCAATAATTGATTATAATTAATTACTTCTTGGAAAGAGTGATAAAGGACAAAATGCCTTTGTAGATGAGGCACTGTTTTGTAGCTCCTCTGTACCTTCTTGATTTATGGTTCTTTGCAATGTTTCCGGTTTACTAATATTAATGATTTTTATTCTATTTTGAGTCGAGTCTTTTTATATATCTTCTATCTGATTATCCCCTCATTTGAATAATAATAATAATAATAATAATAATAATAATAATAATAATAATAATAATAATAATAATAATAATAATAATAATAATAATAAATCTATAGTCGTTTGATCGAATTAGTGATGACGTCAAGACTTTTGTCATAATCCATTATATAAATGAGTTCGTATTATTCCACCTTTAGAATGAAATAAAGCCACAGGGAAATCGGAACATCAGGAAAGAGAACCTAAACGATACCTCATTATCTTAAGGTTAAGCAGGTCATTTTCAGATATTAATTACCGGTGGTGGCCTTAATGGGTCGTTAACACAATAATTGTGGTCATGGTGAATTCTTTTAAAGAATCGTGAGAGAGGAAACTGTGTAAAATGAATAACGAAGGAAACATAGGACAGTTTTTTCTATTTGGAAGATTATGGGTTATGGGGGCTTATTACAAATTTCCTTGCCTAGCAATCTGTTTTGCTGGGATTCGATTCCCTCTCTGGCTCGATAGTTTCTTGTAGTCTCTGACACCTCGTTATCTTTTTGAGCTAAGGATGGGGTCGGTTTAAGGGGAGCCTATACGGTAGGTCTATCTGCTGAGGAATCAGCGGCCATTACCTGTCACTCTCTGGTCCTAGCTTGATGGTGAGGGGTCTATGGCCTAGACCATATGTCTCTAGTGCATTGTCCTACTAGAGCATGATCAGTATCCCTAGCCTCTGCCATTCACGAGCGACCTTTAAACCTTTAAAGGTCATCAGATTAACCGTTAGATTAATGGAGAAAAATCTCTCGTCTTCGGAGAAGTACGTTTGAAAAAATTCCATAATGAGTTTTCATGAGATTTCAAAGACAGTTTTTATTCCATGAATCATCATAAAGGTTTAGAGAGAGAGAGAGAGAGAGAGAGAGAGAGAGAGAGAGAGAGAGAGAGAGAGAGATACTTTTGTAGGAATCAACTGTGCGTGAGATGTCGCTCATTGAAAACTTTTGTTTCTCGATAGATATTTGCAATTTCCAGGACATGTTTCCTTTCTCGTAATATAAAAATCGATTGTTCCCTGATATTACAAACTTAAATAAATATAATATCCCATACTAGAATGATTTCCCCCTTATGATTTGGACCTGATATTCTTACTGAATAGTATGACGCAAGGCTTAGATACTCGGTTAGAGTATTTTAGCAAATGTTATTGATATTTATTTGAAGCAAATTATTAATATTCATATTTTTTTGATGGCATAATTCCTAACATCTAACAGAAAGATCTTTAACATCGATAGAATACGATTATAATTTTCAATTTAACTAAGTAGCACAACGCCATCTGGTGCCTAACTATTATCAATGGAAATTATGATAATAACAATGTCGAACTTGATGCAAAAGTAGGCAATCTTAAACACACTGAGTCGGGCCATCGCAGTCAGCCACACAGTGCAAAAGTTATTGTTGACTTTGGAACTTAGAACCAGAAATGGATTCCATAGCTTTCCAAAATTCCGAATATCCTGGAAACTTATGTATCCCTGAGAACACTGCGGAAGATTTCTGGTGCTTTTGGCTTCCAGACATTTTGGAAAGTTGTCCTTTGCTGTCTTTGCATAAACATTGGAAGGATCCAAAGGAATCTCCAGAACTTTAGCAATTGATGCAGATTTGCTTGGAAGAGTAAACGCAAGTCTCATCTTCCCACGAGTCTTAATGAATGAGTAGGTTTGTGCGTGTGTACGTGTCAATGAAAGTTCTCTTACAATTCAGGATATAAATGTGGTCTCTTTATTTTGCACAATGCATCCATGTACTCATATCCTTGTTTATAAACGAAAACAACTCTTGGACAATGGTTAAGGAGGTTTGTGGGTTGGGACATTGGCAGCCACGGCCTGGACTCCCTTGTCCTTACTTGGGAAGTGCAAGTATATATGTTCGATCTCTCTGACATTTTACATTTTTCGCTCATGGGAGGTCTTGAAAATGACATTAATGATTTAATGGAATGCGTGTTTGGTTATCTTATATATTTCTAGTTTCTTGCAACTATATATCGTACCTACAAACACATTAGCACCCATACACATAGGATACACATAACACGAACTCATACATAACAATAGTTTGGACAAATGAAAGAAAATTGAAAGGGACGAAAAACCCCATTTGTGTGTCTTTATCAAATCTGCGCATTGCGCTGCAACAGACTCACTGGAACGCGAGGGACCAAAACGCAGGGAGAAAAGCTTATCTCTGTTGGTGAAGTATTTCATATTCATCTGAGATAACTTCATAAAAATGCTTCCAAAACTTCAGTAGATAAAACTTCCACAAACTGCCAAAGTCTTCAAACAATAAACATTAATAAGAACTGAATTTCTACCAAGCGACCTTGATAAGTTCCCGAGTCAAGACGGCTGCTGTCTAAACGTATATGAGCTTGGTTTATGAGGCACTTATAAGGACATCGTTTCCCCCATTGTGTTTCCTTCCCCCTGAGCAAACTTCTCCAAATTTTAATTTTATTGTTTGCGCCATGCAGTGGCCTTTGGTCTTATGATGCGGCGCTCTTTGAGAGCTTTGTTTTAATGTACATAATTGTATATTTCCTTAGGCTACTGCCTTATTGTTTGATGATTTGTCTCGTGCAAAAAGCACAATGAATTTGACGGTTGGAGCAGTTTCCCTTCCGGGGCTACTTATCCGTCCGCACTTGGTAACTTAGTGACCATTGCAAGTTCAATAAACCGTCAGTCTCTCCATTTCCCTTTCTGTCTTCACAACTGGTGACCCTGGAGATTTTGGTTACACAGCAGTTTTGGCTTGCCATTAACGGACTAATTACGGCTGAGTTACCTTCGTATATCTCCTTTTCCCATTAACGTTTAACGACATCTTTTGGCTTTATCACACACCTCATTTTTTTTTGTGAGGTAGCAACAATGAGTATATCTGACATAACCAGCTCACACCCTTGGCCTGATGCATCAACGGACCATGACGAAACCACCCAACCCATCATGCCCAGCAACCACTTAGCTGCGGCCAAAGTCAAGCTACCACCCTTCTCACCGCATAACACTGCCTCCTGGTTCCTAAGGGCGGACGTACTCCTCAGGGTGACCAAGCTAATCAACCCTCGTGCCAAAGCTGACATTGTCCTGACCTCCATCGCTAAGGCAATGTTTGACAAGATCTCCCCATGGCTCGACACTCACTCCAGTCAGGTATCCTGCGACGACCTGCGAACCAAACTAATTAATATATACTCACGTTCCGTTTCAGCAAGGGCACAGAATGTCCTTGATCTTAGCAATAGACCCATGGGCGACACCTCCCCTGTAGAAGCGTGGGATGAACTGGTTGGACTTCCCATGCTGCCCAAGACCAATGCCAGTGGACTACAGCGCGAGATCAGCCTATCTCACAAAATATTCCTTCGACGCCTTCCGCAGAAGGTGAGAGCCCACTTGACCGATACCGACACCCTGCCAATGAACAACCTCCTGTCGAGGGCACAGAAGTTATACGAAGCTTCTAAAGCCTCCCACTTTGGCACATTATCCTCCTTCAGCTGCTCATCCCTTGGCTCCTTGGTGGCACCCTCTGTTGATGACAATGAAATCGTCGCCCTGATGAAGAAGATACTGCCGCAGCAGATGTAGCAGAACCATAGACCGAACCCGACTTGGTGCTTCTACCACCAGCAGTTTGGTAGCAACGCAATGAAGTGAAGGGCCCCCTGCAAGTTCCCGAAGAAACATTAACGCCAGCCACCGCAGACATCGACTGTGGCCTCAGTAGATGATCGCAGCAAGATCGAATTCTACATCTTCGACGCCGTATCCAACTGTAGGCTTATGGATGATACCGGCTGTATGCAGTCAACATTTCCTCCCTCACCAGCCAACCTAGACCGTGCGCCTAGCAGTGATGCTCCGAAGCTCATCCCCAACGGATCTCCCATACGGTGTTATGGGACTAGGGTGCTAAAACTCTCAATCATGGGCCGATTCTATTCTTGGCCCTTCGCCATCGCTGACGTCAGACATCCCCTCTTCGGCACAGACTTCTTGCCTCACCATGGTCTACTCGTCGAAGGAAAATACCTCATCGACACCGGGACATACCGAACCCGCCCACTGAGAGCTGGTCCTGGTATCACACCCATCTCCTGCATCGTAGCATAGCCCTACACCATCCTTCTTCAGGAGTTCCCCGATGTCTTCAAGCCGGAACTTCGACAGCACGCATGCCAAAGTACGCCCCCTTCCGCTGAAGAAGCTGAGAGATACTAAGCTTGCCTTCGAAGACATGTAATGTATGGGCATATGCAAGAAGGCGTCCAGTCCTTGGGCGTCTCCTTTCCACGTGGTGAGGAAACTGGATGCGACATGCAGGCCCTGCGGCGACTACCGATGCCTTAACCTCATCATAACGCCACACCACTACCCTCTGCCTAACATGCAAGACCTCACCAGTACTCTACATGGTGCAAAATTTTTTACTAAAACGGACCTTCCTAAATCATACTTTCAGGTTCCTGAGTTCCCAGAGGACGTGCCTAAGACCGCCATCATAATGCCGTTCAGCTCATATTCAACCTTCGGCCTACGCAAGGCTAGGGCCACGTTTCAGCGATTGATGGACAGCATCCGGGGGGACCTGCTGTTCTGTATCTGCTACGTGGATGACATCTTAATCTTCTCCAGGTCAACAGAGGAACACTGAAGACACGTCCGCGCTGTGCTGAAACACCTTCAAGAGAATGGTTTGATTGTGCGCTTCGACAAGTGTACATTCGGCACCGAGAGGGTGGACTTCCCTGGACATCAAATATCCGCACTGGGTGTGAAGCTCACGTCGACCAAGGTAGACGCCGTGAAAACCTTGCCAACCCCAACGACCATCCGGCACCTACATGAGTTTTTGGGGGTGGTTAACTACTACCGTCATATCATCTCCAACATCGCCCACATCCTGACTCCCCTCAATGACGTCCTAAAGGGAAAAGCCAAGAAGCTCATTCAGGGTCCCCTGCAGCAACGCACCTTTGACAGGACGAAGGCAGCCCTAGACGAAGCCACCACCCTTGTGTACCACAACAACAGCGCCCCCCTTAAGTTGACTACCGACGCCAGCAACGTCGCCTGCGGTGCGGTCCTTTAATAGATCGTCAACGGTTCCCTGCACCCCTTGACCTTCTTTAGCAAGAAACTCAAAACTGCAGAAACCAGGTACAGCATGTTCGACAGGGAGCTTCTCACTGTCTACCTCGCTGTCCGCCACTTCAAATAGATGCTTGAAGGTAACCCTTTCACCCTCGCGACGTACCACCAGCCCTTGATCCACGCTTCACAAAGTCTTCAGATGCATGGTCCTCTCGCCAACAATGACCCCTGGCAGCCATCGCAGAATTCGGATGCACTATTAACTATATACCGGGGAAGAAGAACCCTGTCCCCGACTCCCTCTCCAGGATCGAGATCAACACAGTCCATCTGGGGATCGACTACGCCAACCTCTCTGTAGAACGGCAGAGTGACCTTGAGGCCCAGGACTATCGTACGACAACATCAATGCTACAGATGTAGGACATTCCCCTCGGCCCGGCTGGGGAAACCATCCTCTACGGCACCTATCGATTCCTGCTTCCTGTAGAAGGAAGATCTTCGATGTCATCCATGGATTATCATACCCCTCGGGTTGCACTACGGCCTGTCTACTATTTGAGAAATTCATCTGGCCAGGGATCAAGAAAGATGCCCGTGAGTGGGCGAGAACTTGCATTAACTTCCAAATGAGTAAGGTCAACCGCCATACTGAGTCAGGAATCGCCAATTTTCCCCAATCCAAGAGACGATTCGGACACATCCATGGGGACGTCATCGGACCTCTGCCACCTTCAGGTTCTGCAAGATACCTCCTGACGATCGTCGACTGCTCCACTAGATGGTTAGAAGAAACTCCGATGTCCGAAGCCACCACCCATGCCTGCGCTGAGGCTCTCCTGTCGATTTCGATCAGCTGCTTCAGTGTTCCCAACGATATCATGACGGACGAGGTTCGTCCTTCTTGTCAGAGATCTGGCTCTCTCTGACAAACCTGATGGGAATGACACTCCACAGTACCACGGCATACAACCCTAAAGCGAACGACATGATCGAGAGAACTCATTGCACCCTCAAGACAACCTTGATGGCGAGATTTACGGGCGTACATTGGAAAGCGCAGCTCCCATGTGTTCTCCTTGGTCTTCACACCACTTCCAAGGCAGAGGGTGAACCTTCCCCTGCGGAGATGGTCTACGACGAGGCGCTTACAGTCCCTGGCGAGTTCTTCCCTGAAACTACCGACGACAGAAAGCAAAATCACCTGAGAGAGATCTGTGGGAAATTCAGGCCATGCCTGAAAACATATGATGACAGGACTAGACACTTCATGTCCAAGAACCTAGACGACTGCGACTACGTCTTTATCCGGGTCGATGCTCACCGCCAGCCTCTGACTAGACCTTATCGCAGTTCTTACAAAGTCAACAAAAGTACAGCCAAATCTTTTATTTTGAACATTCACGGATAAAAAGATTGTGTGATGATCAACCAATTAAAACCATCATTCCTTAAAAGCAGCAAGATCACCTAAGGCTCTGGTAAACCCAAGATTCCGCCTCAGAACAAATTATCTACCAAGCGGGACAAAACTACGCAATGACAGAAGAAAATGATTCCTCCGATGCAGAGTAACCTTCCCCTCCGTTCAAGCACGAAAGGGGAACTACTTCGCCCTCTACAATACAGGGATTAATCGCATCAAGCATCTTCGATGCCAGCTGTCTGGGGGGGCGGGGGAAGTACTTGTAAGGACATCGTTTTCCCCATTGTGTTTCCTTCCCCTGGACACACTTCTGTAAATTGTAATTTTGTTATTTGTGGCACTCAGTGGATTTTTGTCTCATGATGTTGCACTCTTTGTTTTAATGTATATGATTATATATTTCCTTAGGCTACCACCTTATTGTTTGATGATTTGTCTTGTGTAAAAAGCACAATGATTTTGACGGTTGGAGCAGTTTCCATTCCAGGGCTACTTATCCGTCCGCACTCTGTAATTTGGTGACCATTGCAAGTTTAATGAACCGTCAGTCTTTCTCCGTTTGTCTTGCTGTCCTCACACACTCATTATAAGATATCTATAGAATACATCTAGTGTGAGGGTGAGGCTGTAGACCATATTCGTAATGTATTCCAGAGTGTCATTCCCTCTCTTCATTCAAAATCCCACAGAGTACAATGTTGTTACACTTGCCCTTGGACTATACAGCCTGGATATTTTTTTTCCATATTAGCATTGGGAGAAACATCGATGTCAGCATTTTTTTGAATTCTTGACTCAGCAAATATCAGGAAATAAAGTAGCTGCACTATCTAAAATCACAATCTTGTTGCGCAAATTATCTGTGTAGGAGTAGGGTATTTACCAGTATGATATGACATTTATAGATATTTTATCCTTCGCATTCATTTTCCTATAATTACCGCTTATTTATGATATTTCCCCATCTTTAGACAAGTAAACCTTAAAATATTTACAGAATATTTCCGCATGTAGGGATTAACCTCTATACCTACCACATTGCAAATCTCGGGTTTGACTGAAACCTGGTTGTGTCCAAGAAGTGCACACATATCTATAGAGAGGCTCACCGCTACATCCCCAATATAGCAACGGTTTGTAAAATTCAAACTAGCATTCATTGTCAGATTCGTATTTGAGCAGTGTATAAATGAAGAAAGGTGAACCCAGTGCGAATGGGTCTCCAATAATAGTTATGATATGCTCCGTGAGCACTAGCCATATCCGACTTGAATTCTTGATCCAGGTCACTTTTTTTTCTAACCTAAAATTATGTTCTAGCCACATATATGTAAATACTACTATTTCAAACATTTTTTTTTAAAGAGCATTCAATATTTTAATAATATTGAAAAAATATATTTTCAATTTGTTAAAAAACAAATTTATATAAAAACACGATTATTGGTATAGAATATTTTTCCAACTGATATAAGCTTAAGACAGAAACTCTCAAGGACATTGCGAAATATTAAGTGATCATATATTAAAATTCTTTACTGTTCCATCATTAAAGCATAAAACACAGAACGATAGAATAAATGATACAAACAGTGTTATAGGTGACTGCAATGATTTCAACTTTTCAAAAAATGATGTAGAAAATATAAGAACTCGTAAAAAGTTTCCTTTAGTTTTCTATTATGTAATTCGAGGGGGAACTGAATGATATATACTTCATCACTCTATCTTTATCTAAGAGTCTACTGTATCATAAAGGCTAATGTTCTTATTTTTTCCTATTCTATACTAACTATCGACCTTTTTCATTATAACTGAAAGAGCAACAGGAAGCCTTGATCATGAGCTTTTAGATTTACTTCAAGCTGAACTGTTGCAATTTCAAATAATACCACATCTTTTACAGAGTCAAGGTTAACTGACTCAAGCAAAAAAAAAAAGAAAGAAAAAAAAAACCTTTCCGAAGGAGTAAGCACTTTGAAATTAGCTCAAACTAATACTTAATTGAATTTGATTACAATGAAAAAAAAAAAAAACAATAATATTGATAATGGTACAATGGATAAAAGTAACGAAATTCAGCATATGTTTATCTTGGCGAATAATTTGAGATTGATTGATTGATCGATCTAAATTCATCTTGATATTGCAACAGAAATTGGGATTCTGGAATTTGTGGTAGTTAGTCGATGTAATATACATATGTAAATATGTATACTAGTATATGGTTACACACACATACACACACAGACACACACACACACACACACACACACATATATATATATATATATATATGAGTCTTAATAAACCACAGAACACCAGCTATTTACAACTCGAAGAGGTATAAAAAGAATAATGATGGTTTAAGACTGAAAAAAAAGACCAACATGGATACGAGAACAAACGAAAGTAGAGGATATTCTAACTTGTAAGAAAAAGGAAGGGACATGGACAGGACATTTAATGAGAATGAGAGATAATACATGGACATTAAGAATAAAATATTCGGTCCCAAAAGATTGTAGAAGAAACAAGGGAATATGATGAACTGAAGAAGTAAGAACATTTGCGGATACAGAGTCTCATAGTTAGACCATAAGGAGACTTGAGTGGAAGGGCATGTGTGAGGCCTTTGTTCTGTAGTGGACTAATAATGGATGATATATATATATATATATATATATATATATATATATATATATATATATATATATATATATATATATATATATATATATATATATATATATATACATATATATATATCATATATAGGGTCCAGACGCGGGCGCGATAGGTGAAAATCCGCGAAGTAGTGACATCATATTTACCTATTTATTTAACACGTATATTCGGACTTTTAAAACCTTCCCTTGTACGTAGTACTGTTAACAAACCACCCTTTAATGTACAGAACACTTATCCCTTTCCACTCCATGGGCTACCTGTGGTAGCCCAAGTAAAATACGTCGTCCTAGTACTTGGGCTACCTCTGGTAGCCCACCGAAAAGATCTTATTTATTCATAAACTGCTTCTATTAATTAAAGTTATTCGCTGTTTTAACCGTTGCTTCGTTTTCTGTAGTTCTTAAAGATTAATATTCCTCGTTTTCTTAATTAATCCTCTCCCTCCTTTTCCCCCAAAGACGAGTTAGATTAATAAATAAAGGCAGACACTCACCATATCCATTTCTCAGTGCGTTTGGCCTCGTTCACCAGCAAGCACCGATTGTGATCGACTCCCGTCTCACCAGATAATTTCCGAGATCATCGCTTTTCAAACACTTATCCTATATAATGGCTTCCTCAAAAAAGTTTTTGCGAACTACGTCGGAAATTTTAGAATGTCTTGATATGTGTTCTTCAGAAGATGATTTTGTAGGCATCGACGACAATGAGGAAAATTGTGATGTTAGTTATAACGGGGTTTACATGGACATGGAAAATAATGCTTCATCCGATTCCGATTCTGAGCACGCTGGCAGTGACTTTGACGAGAGGCTCTACGACCCTCCACGAGAATTGCTAGAAGTGAACGATGATGAAGGTAGTGACAGTGACGATGAAGAAAATGAATGGGAAGAATATAATGAAGGCGTGCATAAACTAAAAGAATATTCTCATACGGGGAAACAGCAGTTTCTTCCCCCTAGAGCTGGGATGCGTACCCCGCTAGATTTTTTCCATTTATTTTTTTCCTTGGAGTTATTTCAATTGATTGCCGATGAAACAAATAATTATGCAAGGCAAAAAATCAACGTAAAACGTCCTCTTCAGCAATATTCTGTTTGGCAAGACTGGAAGGACATAACAGCAAAAGAAGTAATGGCCTTTCATGGATTGCTCATTCAAATTGGGTTGCTTCGGAAGATCTCTATCAGTGATATTTTTAGTGCCAGAAAAGTTGATTCCAGGGAATTCACAAAATCTGTGTTTAGCAGAAAACGATTCTTACAAATTTTCTGGGCCCTACATGTGTCTCCACCGAGTGAATCTAATGACATTTTTGAAGGTCGGCGAGCAAAGGTTCGTCAAGTGATAGATTACGTAATGCCTCGATTTCTTCAGTATTATCACCCAGGAGCTAATTTGTCCGCCGATGAGTCCACTGTCCCATTCAAAGGTCGCATTGGATTCAAAATGTATAATCCAATGAAACCTACAAAATGGGGTCTAAAAGTGTACGATATAGCCTGTTCAATGACTGGATATGTTTTAGCGCTAATACCGTATTATGGCAAAGCAACGACAGACATTCTTGGCAATGCTAACCATAAATTCAATACTAAAATCATACTGGAATTAGTTGATATGGTTACAAAATCAACGAAATCCAATGGATACCACGTGTTTACTGATAGACTATATACCAATCTTCAGTTAGCTAAAGAGCTATTGCTGCGAAAAATTCATCTGACCGGGACTATTCAAACAAATCGGGCAGGACTTCCAAATAATATAAAAAAAGGCAAGATAAAACTCTCTCCTGGTAAACACGTGTCATTTTGCAAGAGTAACCGCTATCACGTTCTTAGTTGGCGTGATAAACGATATGTGACGATGCTTACAACGTTCCATTCATCATCAACTAAAACTGTCCGTCGTTTTGCAAAAAGAAATGTGCTGGAAGAAATAACAAAGCCAAAAGTAATCAGCGAATATACTGCAAATATGGGTGGTATTGATAGGGCTGATCACTACTGTTCTTCTTATGCCTTTATACAAAAGTCCATAAAATGGTGGAGAAAGCTATATTTTTTTGTTTTTTAAATATCTATTGTCAACAGTTTTCTCCTGTACAAAATACATATGGACACCCAAAAAGAGAAAACACTAAACCATCGTAATTATAGAAAAGAGCTATGTGAACAACTTGTTGGTGATTTCAGAGTAAAATTGGGAGGAAAAAGATCTCTTGTCAACAGACATGAAGTACCTGAAAGACTAAGGAATGATAAATGCCATATAATGAACTGTATACCAGATAATCTTCTAAGAGATTGTGCTGTTTGCAGCGATCGTTACGGGCCCGGTGGTCGTAAGAAAGCTGCGTATTGCTGTCTTACTTGTCCTGGTAACCCAGCGTTGCATCCAAAAAATTGTTTTATGTTATATCACACAAAAGTTGATTATAAAGTTAAATATTAGATTTTTTTTTCAGAAAAAAAAAGCATTCCAAATAAATATGTTTCAATTCTTCACTTTTCTAACAAGATGATTTTTTTTTTGTCTAAATCTTGTATTGTAAATTGTTAATTTATTTTTCATGATTTTTTTTTGTAATTCTTATATTTAAATTGCATTTTTGTATATTTTATTGGAACGATTTCTCATACAGAACACTTTTATTTAATGTTAAAACAGAAAACTAAAATATGATGTCAAAAATATTTTAGATTCCTTGTAAAAAATAATATCATAATTATATATAATGCCATGATTATTTGATATTTATAAGAGTATCAATCTATTCATTTCTATATCTTATTTGATAAATTGTTCAAATGATTTTATCAAGATTATTTTCAATCATATGTATATTTTATTTTGTATCAAACTCTAAATAGTTTGTTCTTGTCAGGACTGATTAATAATTATATGTTCATATTATACTGGACTTTTTTTCCACAAAATCCATGTACATTTCTTAAATAACATCATTAACCCTGGATAGGTATGGTGGGTCGTTTGCGACCCCGAGCGTCAAAAAAAACAGGTTTTTCTCACGTGACTCACCCCTGTGACTGAATTTGTGGGTGATCGACCTGCAGGAGGTGTCTCCCCTACACGCTCTAGTAGTGTCCAGATGTGCATTGCTGTAGCTGTACTCCTTCCCCGATTTCTGAGACGCATCGGGGTCGTTCGCGTCCGAGTTTACCCTTCTGAGGTAGTTTGCATAATTATCAAAGTTATTACGTATTATGAAATTGTCGTAGAATGGTGCAACTTGTATAGGTTATCAGTTGTGGAAAGTCTTGGTGGATTGTTTGGCTACCATGTGCATGTTTTTTTTTTTAGTTAAAATGTCGTTCATCACCACGAGGACCATTTTACCGCGAGTGCCCCTTTTTCATTTTTTTTCACTTTTTTGCCAAGTCATTTTTCCGTAAGATATTGCCAAATAGTGTCGTAAAACTTTTGCTTGTTTAGTGTTGGAAAGTGTGTCTAGATGATCTGGCTACCCATGCATGACTTTGTTTTTGTCAGATACGACGTAGTTATTGGTATATTGGGTATTTAACTGCGGTTACCAATTTCTGTTTTTTTTTCAATATTTGTAAAAATTACTACGTAGTAAGGAATTGCCGTATATTATTCATTTTTTTTTCATGTTTATGTGTTAGAAAGTGTGCCTTGATGGTTGGGCTAACACGTGCATGTCTTTTTTTTTATCTGAGATGTCGTATATTAGAATGTCGGGCATTTTACCGCGAGTGTCCCTTTTTAATTTTTTTTAATTTTTTTGCCAAGTCATTTTTCCGTAAGATATTGCGAAATAGTGTCGTAAAACTTTTGCTTTTTTAATGTTGGAAAGTGTGTCTAGATGATCTGGCTACCCATGCGTGATTTTGTTTTTGTCAGATACGACGTAGTTATTGGTATATTGGGTATTTAACTGCGGTTGCCAATTTCTGTTTTTTTTTTCAATATTTGTAAAAATTTACTACGTAGTAAGGAATTGCCGTATATTATTGATTTTTTTTTCATGTTTATGTGTTAGAAAGTGTGCCTTGATGGTTGGGCTAACACGTGCATGTCTTTTTTTTTTTATCTGAGATGCCGTATATTAGAATGTTGGGCATTTTTCCGCGAGTGCCCCTTTTTATTTGTTTTGCATTTTTTTGCTTAGTCATGTTACCGTAAGGAATTGGCAAGTAGTGTCGCAAAACTTATATTTTTATAGTGTTGGAAAGTGTTTCTAGATGATCTGGCTACCCATGCCTATTTTTTTTTTAGCCAGATATGGCGTATATATAAGTATGTGTTCGATTTTCCTGTGATTGCCATTTTTTCGTTTTTTCCCATTTCTTTCAAAATTACTACGTACTAAGGAACTATCACAGAGTAATATTTCATTTATATGTTTATTTGTCGGAAAATATGCCTTGATGGTTTGCCTAGCACGTGGCTGAAATTTTTTTTTTCTGAAATGCCGTATATTAGAATGGCCATTTTTCCACGAGTGCCCCTTTTTATTTGTTTTGCATTTTTTTGCTTAGTCATGTTACCGTAAGGAATTGGCAAGTAGTGTCGCAAAACTTATATTTTTATAGTGTTGGAAAGTGTTTCTAGATGATCTGGCTACCCATGCCTATCTTTTTTTTAGCCAGATATGGCGTATATATAGGTATGTGTTCGATTTTCCGGTGATTGCCATTTTTTCTTTTTTTCCCAATTCTTTCAAAATTACTACGTACTAAGGAACTATCACAGAGTAATGATTCCTCTAGATGTTTATTTGTCGGAAAATTTTGTTTACTTTTTTTTTGATTGAATATCATCAAATTTTTTTAGCTAAAATATTGTTTTACATTTTTTTTTTCGATTTTATTTCCCTTCTAAAAAAATTTTTTGGGTCAGAATTTTAATTTTATAAACGTAAAATAATCGACAATTATCCAGCAACCCACCATACAATTTTTATGCATATCCAATATTAATTAGATTAGTAAATAACACCTTGAAATTGACATACCCTTCCTACATTTCAAGTGGCAGATTAGGGAGTCTGAGTCAGTGTGGTTGGCGGCCATTTTGTGGACATATCCGAAGCGTAAGCTGCCCTATCTATATATATTCTTGTTCCCTATAGAATTTGTGATATTTTGGTATATTTTTACCTGCATAAATATCATATTATATATTAAATATATGTATTTTTTTACGAAATTTCCAAGTACTCAAAAAATTACCTTTAGATATGGCCCCTGATGTAAATGTAATTTACAAAATAATGAAGATTTTTTTACATATTTCTATTTTAGGATAACATATGTTTATTCCCTAAAAAAATTAGCCACTTCCTATTTCATTTGGGTACCCAAAAAAATTCATGAAATTTGGACAATTTTTTTTGGCCAAAAAAAGTTACCCTTTTTTTCTCATTTCAGATCTTCACCTCCATGGGTCTGACTTCATCCAAAATACATAAAGATGTGTCCAAAACATTCAAGAATCAATTCCTAAAAGGATTTGTGTATATATGTATAAACTTTTTTTTTATGAATTTTTATGTCAGGTCTTTTTTTTTTTCTACTTAATTTTTTAAAATATTTATAATAAATAGTTTTTCAGCAGATGAGTAGTATTTATCTTTACAGTTGTTTTAAGCATTCATTGAAGTTTTTTTTGGCAAAAGAAAAAAGGAGGTTACTGCAAAAACTGATTTTTCAAGAATTTTTTTTGGCGTCGGGGTCGTTCGCGTCCGAGTATACCCTTAAAGGGGTGTCCGAGGACCGTACCTATCTAGGGTTAAATGAGTTGGTTGATATAAATTACAGTAAAATATATACAATAACTTGATGAAAATTTTCACATCACTCTGAAGAATATAGTGAGAATGAATGCATAAACAAGGTCAGAGATTTGGTTTATTAATATATATTTATATGCTATATACAATATATATATATATTTATATATATATATATATATATATATAAATATATATATATATATATATATATATTTATATATATATATACATATATATATTTATATATATATATATATATATATACACATATATATATATATATATATCATCAACTGACGAAACAAATAAGGGATAAACATAAAATCCTGTACTTTGTAATAAACTTTTTTTTTTTCTCATCACCATCAAAATAAAAAGCATGAAAATACAAATAAGGCAGTTAGTTGTCTACTGCCGTAGGCTGTTCATTTCCTGGGAGAGAGAAGAGAGTAATCTCTACTGGATATTTGGCCAAACAAGAAGTAGGTCTTTACCGTAGGCCTATTAATCTATTTCCACAAAAATTAGTATTATCTGTAAAAACCTACTGTTGTCCTTGTAAGAATATTATGAGTTTGTCTGATTTTTATTTCTCGATAGAAAACAATTTCAACAACAATTATAGCAATGTCAGATTTGACTAATATTGAAATAGTAAAATAGAATAATTACCGATAAATTTTGTGGAATATAAAAGGCGAAAGGGAGCAGGAGAGGGAAAGGATAAGTCACCCACGGGAATGGTGGCTGGGATGATGGAATTGGTTGCCCTTCAAGGTCAAAAGTAATAATCCCCATTGGAATGTGTGTGCAAATCCTATAAATGCCGATTCTTCCTACGGCGTTTAGTTTTACAAGTAAAGGCATTTCTATTTGATGACGATGTCGTTTGTTTATCCGAAGTTTCATAGTCTCAACTCTAAGCTGTGTACTACGTTAACGATTTAGAAAATATTATAAGGTACACATTCCTAGAATGAACTGCCATACTATCATTTACTGAAACACACACACACACCCTTATATATATATATATATATATATGTATGTATGTAGTGGTGAGGGTGAGAACGGGTGTAAGAAATGAGTTAGCGGCTAGAGTGGATATGAATGTGTTGAGGTGGTTTGGCCATGTTGAGAGAATGGAAAATAGCTGTCTGCTAAAGAAGGTGATGAATGCAAGAGTTGATGGGAGAAGTACAAGAGGAAGGCCAAGGTTTGGGTGGATGGATGGTGTGAAGAAAGCTCTGGGTGATAGGAGGATAGATGTGAGAGAGGCAAGAGAGCGTGCTAGAAATAGGAATGAATGGCGAGCGATTGTGACGCAGTTCCGGTAGGCCCTGCTGCTTCCTCCGGTGCCTTAGATGACCGCGGAGGTAGCAGCAGTAGGGGACTCAGCAGTATGAAGCTTCATCTGTGGTGGAAATGTGGGAGGTTGGGCTGTGGCACCCTAGCAGTACCAGCTGAACTCGGCTGAGTCCCTGGTTAGGCTGGAGGAACGTAGAGAGTAGAGGTCCCCTTTTTGTTTTGTTTCTTGTTGTTGTCGGCTACCCCCCAAAATTGGGGGAAGTGCCTTTGGTATATGTATGTATGTGATGTATGTATGTATATATATATATATATATATATGAATGTATGTATATATATATATAAATATATATATATATATATATATATATTTATATATATATATATATATATATATTTATATATATGTATATATATATATATATATATATAAATCAATAGTTAGAAAAGACCAATAAGACTGCCAGTAATCTAATGCCGTAGCCTGTTCATTACCACGCAAAAAGAGAGAGAGAGAGAGAGAGAGAGAGAGAGAGAGAGAGAGAGAAAATAATCTTTACTGTCAATACCTTGTGTATAAAAAAGTGTGTACAAACCTACAATTTTTATTGTGAGAATATTATCAATAACTGGTTTTAATTTTATGATGGAAAGTGTGTTACAAAATAATCTCACCCAATGTTTGATTTGACTAATATTTAAACAGTAAAATAAAATATTTGCCGATAATTCAGTAGAATGGAAACAACGAAAGGAACCATATGAAGAAAATGATAAGTCAGCGAGGTGATTAGTGGCCTGGACTAGGAATAGTGAACCGTTCCAAGGACATCTCGGGCTGGACCTTTCTTGGTCGAAAGTGACCAATATAATCCACAGTGGAATTTATGTGGGATTATCCCATAATTGCTGCATCTTCCTTCAAGTGTTTTGGTCTACAAGTAAAGACATGTCTATTTGATGGCATTCTACAGTTACAAAACTTTGTTGTATAAGGAGCAAATTGAGAAATATCACACGGTATACACATTCATATAAGCACCCGTATACAACTGTTATATGATCTATCAGATATACAGACGTGTATATATATATATATATATATATAAATATATATACATGTATATATTTCTATAGGCCTACATATGTACATACATACATAGAGTATGTATATATTATGCATACATACAGTATATATATATATATATATATATACACGGTATGTATATTTACTTATATATAAATGTCTGTATATATTATGCATACATACAGTAGGCTATATATATATATATATATATGTCTGTATATATTATGCATATATACAGTAGGCTATATATATATATATATATGTGTGTGTGTGTGTGTGTGTGTGTCTGTCTGTCTGTCTGTGTGTGGGTATGTGTGTTTGTGTCGCCATAAACCACAAACAACACAATGTACTGTGCTCTACGCACATTCCTACTCGATATGTAAATACTATTTTTTTCTATATGGGTAGAAATCTGTCATCCTGTATGAAGGTCTCATACGATTATGAAAACTGATAAAGGGTAGATGACATAAGTCTTTTTAGTAATTGCTTATATGTATATAAAAATACAATAAAAATCAGTAATTCTAATGCACGAGTATCATCGGCTTGACCCTCTCTCTCTCTCTCTCTCTCTCTCTCTCTCATGTCGAAGAGATAGGTGGCTGGATTTGCTATAGGTGTGTTTTGCGTGGATGGTATGGATTCGGACACCGATTGTAAAATACCTCTGAATGTTCTAAAGTTGCCATATCGTTAGAAATACTCATAAAATCCTTATTAGCTTCATTTAATCTTCCTTTAATGGTTAATTCTTTATTTATTTCTATATCATTTTTACCTGATATACCATAATCTAATTAAACCTTCAACTATATCATGTGTTTTAACAATTTTAAGTAATTTGTTTCTATTTTGGTAACTGGCAACCCATCCATTAATATTTCTGAGAAGTGCGCAAGCGACCTCGATAGGAAATGAACGTCGCCAAATTACGCTTAGATATTTGGATTTCTTAACAAAATTGTTTAAAACGTGAGAAAATAAACTCGAAATCAGTTTACTAAATCATCGAGATGGGCACTGATGCATAAGCTTTTTGCGTGAAAACTTTGTACGATGAAAAAATAAAAGGTAACTGTATTATTGGGAATTAATGACCGGGAAAATTCCTATTTCCGAATGTTTTTCTGAATTATAACACAAAGTTTCCTCTTCCTGTGTGATAAGTATTTGTAGTACGTCTATTAAAAAAGTAAAGTGAAAAAGAAGAATGATTTACCTTCCCAATGATACCATAAAAATTAATTGAATCGTACTAAATTGTTAATAATAAGACATTTTCAAGGAGTCCATGCAGGGTTCATAGTCATTGTGATTCATTGAGCAGCACCACTTGGAGTAGCAGGTACTGTCTTTTCACCGGAGTAGAGATCTCCGGGTGATCGGAAAGGGTTAATGCATGTATTACAGCACCCTAAACTAAAACAGGCACAAATATTAAAGGCGATTTTATATCATGCGTTTCCTAAACACCTAAAAAGCACGATAAATAATGGCAACCAATGTTTTTTTTACGTTCATCTCTGATCATAATGAAGAAACAAACTCATTTATTGTACACATATATGTATAGGTTAGTTTTTGCATCGATTATATTGATTATACAGTACTGTATGTTGATTTTTTTATTACCAATGTTTTAGTTTACGTATTTTTCTTAGGACTTCCAAATGAAATGTTTTTCTTTATGACGCCGCCTGAAACGACGGCGTGTAGCCTATGCTCAGTAAACAACCACGCTCAGAACAAACAAGGCATTTAACGCGCATGATGATAGTGATAAATAATGATACAGTACATACAGTATTTACAGTAAAAGCATTTACAAAATATGTTACCTTACAAATATAATTTATACAGTATTGTACGTAGCAAAGCAGGAAAACAATTTACGAGAGAGAGAGAGAGAGAGAGAGAGAGAGAGAGAGAGAGAGAGAGAGAGAGAGAGAGATTGTTTTACGTACGTAAATGTAAATTTTAAACAAAAAATATGATAGGTTACAACATGTAGACTTTTAAAACCTTCCCTTTAACTTAATGCATACAGTACGTACAGAACTAAACTATAAAACAGGCACAAATACAGTTTTAGAATGTACAGTAAGAATATTAAAGTAAAAAATAAAGATTGTTACTGTACTCACCACGAAAGAAGTTGAAGAAAAACTTGAATGATGATGGCGATGAATTTGCTGCACAGTAGAAATGATGATGATGAAGCTGATGATGTGTTCTACTCTGCAGCCAGGTAGTATTTTACGTCTCTTCAGACGGAGGTGTCTTTTCCTGGGACACCTCTTCAACTTCTTCCTGGGAAACTTCTTCAATTTCTTCCGAAGGCGTACTAGCAGGAGGAACTGGCTCTTTTTTGCGAGGCTGGAAGAACATTGTGATCGGAAGTTGTTGCCGCTGCTTCTTTTTACGATCCAAGAGCATTTTGTAGGCAGTCATGTCTTCATCGATCTTGTTGCAGAATTGCATCGAGCGAACCATATCCTCGTCCCACTCTTGCAAAATTTCTTTCAACTCCTTCGCATGGTTGCAGGCCTTGGCAAGCCGTTCTAATGTTAAGCCGGTTTCTTCGACCTTTTCTTGGGTCTCTTCCTGGGTATCACTCTCTTCTTCACTTGCCGATTTCGTCAGGTCTTCGAGGTCTGCGTCAGTTAGGGGCTGGGAATGGCAGTCCAACAACTCGTCGACGTCTTCAGTCGTCATGTCGCCAAACCCGTCACCTCCAATTATGGCAGCCAACTGCACAGATTTGCGTATTGCAGAGTGTTGGATTTCCGACGGAGTAAATCCCTTGTCTTCGTAAACAATATCGGGCCACAACTTCTTCCAGCTCGCATTTACGGTTGCATGTTTCATCTCTTGAAGTGCCTTCTGAATATTCTGCAGGCACGTGGCTATGGTGTACTGCCGCCAGTACGCATTCAAGTTAAAATCTTAATCCTCGTCTTCTTGGGCAGCATCCACACACGCAACGAGGTCCGCCAAGGTGTTCTTCGTGTAGAGGGCCTTGAACGCCCTGATAACCCCCTGGTCCATCGGTTGAATTAATGACGTGGTGTTGGGTGGCAGGAACTCAACCTGAATGCCCTCATGCGACAGGTCAGTTGCGTGTCCACCAGCGTTATCCATAAGGAGAAGGATCTTGAATGGCAAGTCCTTCTCTAAGAGATATTTGCTGACTTGCGGGATAAAACACTGATGGAACCAGTTGGAGGTCAGCATCTTCGTAATCCATGCTTTTTGATTATGCATCCAGTACACGGGAAGGAGATTCTTATTTTTATTTTTCAAAGCGCGAGGATTTTTCGACTTATAAATAAGCCCCGGCTTTAACAAAAATCCAGCAGCATTGCCACACATCACGAGGGTAACGCGATCCTTGAATGCTTTAAAGCCAGAGGCTTTGGCTTCCTCTTTGAACAGGAAAGTTTGCGACGGCATTCTCTTCCAAAACAAGCCGGTCTCATCCATATTAAAGACTTGTTACGGCTTGTATCCACCTTCGGCGATAATATTCTTGAACGTCTGGTTCACGTAAGTTTCAGCAGCGGCAGTGTCAGCGGAAGCAGACTCCCCATGCAGGGAAACGCTTTTCAGGGCGAAGCGTTTCTGAAACTTCGCGAACCATCCTTTGCTGGCGGAAAAACGTTTCTGAGGCTGGGAATCAGTGGATGTCCCTGGTTGAGGATCATCTGCATCATCATCATCTTCAGCATGGTTGCCGTCGTCGTCTTTAGGTTCCTTTGCAGCAAAATTCTCATATAAGCTCAAAGCCTTTGTTTGGATGGTGTTCGTATCCAACGCTATGGTCTTCTTCCGGCAGTCGGCAATCCACACAGCTAAAGCACCTTCCATGCGTACGATCGTTTTATTACGCGTTGTAACGACTCGCATCGCTGATCTGCTAAAGGTGATTGCAGCCGTCTTTCTAATGTTCGCCTCGTCCTTCTTGATATAGCAAACAGTAGATTCGTTGATGCCAAAATGGCGGCCGGCGGCCGCGTAACTTCTACCATCTTTTAACATGTCGAGAAGCGTAACCTTCTCAGCTATCGTCATCATCCTTCGGTGGCGTTTAGGCTCACTACCAGCCTTAAGAGAAGCAGAACGCTTGGGAGCCATTACAGTAGGATTTACAGTAACAAAAAGTTCAACTTAAAAAAGTCGCACACAGCAAAGATTCACACACTTAAGAACGTCTACTCAGCGATACGCGGTAACAGAGAGTGGACGATCCAGCCCCGCGAGAACTTAGATGCTGCGGGTAGGAGATGCGGGCAAAACACCAATCACAGGCTAGATAACAAAACTTGAGTTCTGATTCGTCATCTATCAGCGCTTGAACCAATCACAACCCGTCTTACAGTACTATGATGCGTAGGTTACCTACTCATAGAAGATGCCCCGCGCATACCGAACGTACGTAGAATAAGTAAATACCGTAATAATAATAAATAATGATAATAATACTGTACAGTAATAATAATAATAATAATGATAATAATAATAACAATAATAATTTTATTAACAACAACAACAATAATAATAATAATAATAACAATAATAATAATACAGCTTTACGTACGCCATTTTACGCCTCTCTCTCTCTCTCTCTCTCTCTCTCTCTCTCTCTCTCTCTCTCTCTCTCTCTCGTACGCTTATTCAAAATGTGATTTTTGCAACAAAGAATATTATTGGATGCAGTACTACGTACGTATACATACAAAAGATTCATGGAAAAGAAGCACACCCATTACAGTACACCATTCTAATATGGTATGACTGCATCTGATTTGCGTTTCATGTTCGATTTAATTTTACTACGTACTGTATACAGTACTGAATTATCGTATGATCACATTCTCTTTTCGTGTTCTATTTCTTTCTCTGCTGAATTATATATCATATGTAATGCAATGAACAATCAGTAAAAACAGATATTACTAATTACAGTATTAATGGAATTACAGGTAACAAAATATCGTATTTGGTTGTCTTCAGATTTCGCGGTATTTTCGAATTTTCCGGAAAATCCGCGATATGTATATATATATGGGTTATGGGAAAACCCCGCGAAGTGGTGAATCCGCGATTGTCGAACCGCGAAGTAGCGAGGGCTCACTGTATATATATATATATATATATATATATATATATATATATATATATATATATATATATATATATATATATATATATATATATATATATATACGGATTTTGAGCGAAGCGAAAAATCTATTTTTGGGTAAGATAGCCATGTCGTCCTGATGGAAGTTCCTTAAAGGCAGCTTCCTAGGGTATATTACAACTACAGCGATATTCCCAGAGAATTTACCTTCAGGTACCCAGAATTCTAACTCCTGGAGCGAGTATCCCTAAAAAAGACCTTAGGGATATCGTAAATATCAGTGGACGTATTCTTGACACGCCTCATAGCAATCTATACCCCGAATAGAGTTAACACTTCGTAGGGGTAAAATGGCAAGAAAACGAAAACGATAAGAAAGGGGGGAGCCGTTCATAAGGCATCCCTCCTCCCCGTTTCGAAAGCGTGCCCTGCGCCGCTCACGGCGCCATCTGTATTCCTTGTAGCGATACACGAGGTGCTACAGATACTGTATGTAGGGAGGGGTCCTACTATCCTTTTCACTCATATTTATTTTGAAAAGGAGCAGGGCGGGTCCATCAGGACGACATGGCTATCTTACCCAAAAATAGATTTTTCGCTTCGCTCAAAATCCGTTTTTTGGGCTCAAGCCATGTCGTCCTGATGGAAGTATACCAGAGCATTACTGTATCTGTGGATTCTCAGTACGTGCCGTACTCCTCAAGAATGTTTCTTAGTCAACTCGACTGACAGACCTAAGATGTTACCGTTATACATCTTTTCACTAATCATAAGCCATGAGAGTGCTTCCTGCCCCCTACAGGGAGGAGTCCTACTAGACTCTAGAAACGAACGAAGAGTACATATACCTATGTATGAATCACTCGCTAGCCAGTACCATATAGTGGTCTCACTCTATATGAAGCGAAGTCTTACGGGACTACCGTATCCAAAAGAAAAAGTCCCGACCAGCACCCTGGTCGAAGTAAAAATAGACAAAAGGTTATATCTGCGTAGGATTAAACTTGCTACTACCACCGTCCTCAGAAAGGGGTGGAGTCCTTATTGCTAAGGAAAGTATAAACCAGTATAATCCAGGCTTTGCATTAAGGAATAGGCTATTATAGATATCCCCGATTAATATACATAGGCTAAATGCTCAAAAAACAATATGAAATCAAAAAATATAGGTGAAGGAGACGCAAGGTTCCCGAGAACAAGTTTATTGAGAAACAATAAATAGATATGGTCACCATAAATATGTACATATGCTAGGTGGATGACCAACAATTTTCACAAGTACTGTAGTGCATGGATGAATGATTATCTGAAAGAAAACATATGTGTCACTTACACATACCCCGGTATCAAACTTAACGTCCATGTTACTACTTTGCTGACAATAGCGTTGGCAAACGCTTGGCACCCTGTCTGTACTTATGTTACCATCACCATCACGTTGGAACAGTCACTGTGGGCTCTGAGAGCCTACACTACCAGTTATATCAACATATATAACTAACTATTCACCCAAGAATCCAAGTCCCAAATGATTCCGCTGTTCCTCGCAGAGTTAAACAGCAGGGTTAACGACGCAACCAACTGCTACCACAGACCTCTTTAGCTGCTCCACTTGCTTAGCATAGTGGCGAAAGAATACCCTGGAAGACTTCCAGCCAGTGTATGAACGAAGGTGTTCAAAATCCATAAAATTAAAGAAGTTTAAAGATGAAGCAACTTTCCTCGGATCATGACCTGCGGGTGAACTGTCAGGATCCGCTCTGCGAATAAAATATGTAATTTTCGCCCTAAGTTGATTTAAAGATAAATTCGAGCCCGATGTTTCTCCTCTGAATAGTTGGCCCCCATGGAAGTCTGAAGTTCTACGAAGATAGACCTTAAGGCATTCTACGGGACATAGAGATGCATCTTCTTTCAGAGGGCAGATTCTCCAGGGACCCCACCTGTTGGTGGGCAACTCGTTCTTAGCGAGAAACGTAGGGTCCGGAAACAGGTTCAGTTCTCCCCCATCCAGGAACTGAACTCGGCCCTCCTCTCTCGAGAGGGCCACAATCTCACTAACTCTGGCCCCAGAAGCAAGGGCAAAAAGGAAGATCACTTTTTGAGTCAGGTCCTTCAACGCACATTCCTCATTATCTAGTAATGAGGCAAAATGAAGGACTTTGTCTAATGACCATGAAATAGGCTTTGGAGGAGCTGATGGTCTAAGCCTAGCACAGGCCTTTGGGATCTTATTAAACATTTCGTTAGCGAGGTCTACCTGGAAGGCATATAGAATGGGTCTTGTTAGAGCTGACTTACATGTAGAAATTGTGTTCGCCGCCAGCCCCTGTCCGTGGAGGTGAATGAAGAAGGATAGGCAGAACTCCGTAGAGATCTCGTGCGGGTTCTTATCTTTGACAAAGGCTACCCATTTCTTCCATGCAGATTCGTACTGCCTCCTAGTAGACTTACACTTGTATTCTTCCAGGAAGTCGATACTATCTTTCGAGATTCCGAACCGTTTCTTCACCGCTAGGGAGAGAAAATCATGAGCTGCAGGGTTCGGGTCTTCTGTAATGAAGCGAAGACAGTCGACTTCTGGACTTGCTGGGACAGAACTGGGTCCGGGAGCGGTAGGAACTTCAGTCGTAGTTCCAGAGCCAGAGGGAACCATACACTGTTCGGCCACTTGTGGGCCACTATTGCTGCTACTCCCTTGAAGGATCTCAGTTTGTTGAGGACCCTCAACATCAGATTGTGAGGGGGAAACAGGTAGATCCTGGACCATCTGTTCCAATCGAGGGACATCGCATCTATTGCTTCTGCCGCGGGGTCCACATATGGGGACACATATTTCGGCAGCTTCTTGTTGTCCTTCGTCGCGAAGAGGTCTATCTGCAGTTCTGGGACTTGACTCAAGATGAAAGAGAATGATCCTGCGTCTAGGGACCATTCTGTCTCTATCGGTGTTACCCTGGATAGAGCGTCCGCGGTCACATTCCGGACTCCTTGAAGGTGAACTGCTGACAGGTGCCACTTCTTCTTCTCCGCCAGTCGGAATATGGCTAACATCACCTGGTTGAGAGGTGGGGATCTCGATCCCCGCCGATTCAGACATTTCACAACCACCTCGCTGTCCAGTACCAACCTTACGTGGATCGAGTGACGTGGGGATACTTTCTTCAGGGTCAGAAGTACTGCCATAGCTTCTAGAAAGTTTATGTGAAAGGTCCCAAATAGCTTGGACCAGATTCCTTGCACTTTTTTCCGATGGGAGTGACCCCCCCACCCTACCTTTGAGGCGTCTGTGTGGATTGTCACTGACGGGGGGGGGTGGCTGAAGAGGTAGAGACCTCTTTAGACGACTGGCTTGAGACCACGGTCTGAGAAGAGAACGTAGCCGAAGTGGGACCGGTCTCTTTACGTCCCTTCGCTCTTTCGATGCAAAGGTTCTCCATACTCCCGCTGCATCTTTTAGCTGTGCTCTTAGCACAGGGTCTGTTACTGATGCAAACTGAAGAGAGCCCAAAACCCTCTCTTGTTCGCGTCTTGATATCCTCTCGGAACCTAGAAGTCTCCTGACAGACCCTGCTATTTCCTTCCTCTTTGACATCGGGATGGAAAGACGGTGTGACACTAAATCCCAGTGAATTCACAACCACTGGAACCTCTGAGCTGGAGAAAGACGAGACTTCTTTCTGTTGATCATGAAGCCTAGATATTCCAGGAACTGAATCACTTGTAGGGAAGCTTGCAAGCATTCTGCTCTGGATGCTGCCCACACCAACCAATCGTCCAGGTAGGCTACTACCTGGAACCCTTTTAGGCGTAACTGTTTGAGAGCTGCGCTCGCAAGCTTCGTAAAGATCCTTGGGGCTATGTTTAGTCCGAAGGGCATCGCCCTGAAAGCGTAAAGTTTTTGTTGTAGCTTGAATCCTAGGTAGGGGGAGAGACGACGACTTATTGGAACGTGTCAATATGCGTCTGACAAGTCGATGGAGACGGTATATGCCCTCTTGGGCAGTAAGGCCCTTATGTGTTGTAACGTTAGCATTTTGAACTTGTGGTTCACTATGAACTTGTTGAGTGGTGACAAGTCCAGAATGACTCTGAGTTTCCCCGAGTCTTTCTTGGGAACACAAAACAGCCTCCCTTGGAACTTGATGGACTTTACCCTCCTGATCACCTTTTTCTCCAACAGATCTTGGATGTACTCCTCCAAAACGGGGGTGGAGTGTTGGAAAAATTGAGGGCACAGGGGCGGAGTACTGTACCAACTCCAACCCAGTCCATTTTTGAGAAGGCTGTGGGCCCAGGGATCGAAGGTCCAGCGATCCCGGAAATACTGAAGTCTCCCACCTACCGGCGACACTTCACTTTGACTGTCCTGCAGTCTTGCCTCCCTGGCCGCGACCACCTCTGAATCCTCGTCCCCTAGAGGGGCGTCTTGATGACCCTCTAGCTGCTCCTCTGGGTCTTGCACGAAACGTGGTCGACTGTCCCTCGAACACGGGATTGAATGCAGGGGAAGCTGATGACATTGCTTGGGGAACCCATTGGAAGGTGGTCGGGGTCTGGGCTACCAGTTGTGGAACCGGAGGCAAAGCTGGCTGTTGCTGCTGTGGTCTTTGCTGTTTGAAGGACTTGGCTGGACGGGAGGAAAACCTTGACTTCTTCGCCTTTCCTTTCGGCTGAGGGCCCTCATCCGGAGAAGACTTCCTCTTAAGGGACAGGCCCCACTTCAGGAGAAGATTGCGGTTCTCAGTGGCAGCCTTGTCCACGATCTCTTTGACCACGTCCTTGGGAAAGAGATCCTTACCCCAGATGTTAGATGAAATTAGCCTCTTGGGTTCGTGCCTCACTGTGGCCGAGGCAAACACAAACTCCCTACAGGCTCTCCTTGCTTTCACAAAGCAATAGAGGTCCTTGGTTACTGTGGCCAGATGGATTTTGGCCATAACCATGAACATCTCTGTCATCTTGGGGTCGCTAGCCATCGTCTCCATGTTGGTCTGGAGAGACATCGAGGCTGCCAGGCGCTCCTTTGTGTCCAATTCCCTCCGAAGAAGGAATTCCGACAACTTGGGAAGGTTTTCGCCGAACTGCTGTCCTGCAATGTCGGCGTCTAACTTCCCAACCGAGAAAGTAAGGTGCACCTCCTTCCAGTCCTTGTTATCCATTGGCAATGCCAGCGATAGAGGTTTACATTCCTCCAAAGACGGGCACGGCTTGCCAGCTTCAACTGCCTTGATGACGGCCGCAAACCCCTTTTGCATAAAGGGGAAGGCCCTAGCTGGGGAGGATACAAAGGAGGGGTGTTTCTTGCTCAAGGCGGCAACCTTCGAGTTTGAGAACCCCCTCTCCTTTAAAGCAGCTGTCAAGGTGGCTTGAGCCTTGGAGTGATCTAGGATAATCACTTCCTTTGGTTCCGTCTCCTCCTTCGAAGCCGGCTCCTTCTTCAAACGGACATAGCAGTCCGGGTAGGCCCCTCTACTGGGCCAGAATTCCACCTCCTCAAGGGGAACTGAACCCAGTTTCTCCGACATGACGATCTTCCCAATCGTCATCGGCATGTGCTCGGCATATCTCCACGGGTTGGCATCCGAGCACAGAGGAAGGTCCTTAACGTTGAGCTTCTTTGGA
>NC_090749.1:27422906-27562906 GCF_036898095.1 Palaemon carinicauda | reverse complement strand
AAGGGCAAACAAACTACATCCAAGTGCTCAAACTGCTCCAGGCCTCACCATATTTGGAACAGGCGCTGCCCAGAGCGACTGGAGAGGATAGCAGCGATGAAGAATACTTCCTCTCCTAGACAGAAGAAACCAGCTTCAATCAAGCCACCCAAAGACCAGCGACCTCCTTGCCAGAGGAGACAGCGACAGCCGCCCACTGCAACTGTTCCTGCAAGTACCGCCCAGCCGCAACCAGCACCAATTTCTAAACACACATCCTCCAACCCACTTCAATCACTGGCTCAACAAGTTGAGTCTATGTCCTTGGAAGACCCTATCCCAATTGCCTTTAAAATCCTCACCCGAGTCCTTTCCTCAACCAAAACTCCCACCTTCATGCAATTATTGCAACAGTTCCAGTTCCAAACCACCGAGCAGGGATAAGCTATTTTGCTTAAACCTTCTCCCTTTCTCTCTGATTGAAGAAAAAAAAAAACTTCTCTCCTCTCCCAGTCTCTCCTACTTACTGGGACTTGCTGCTATCAACACTTTTTCTCTAACTTAAACTTTCCTTTCCTGGACCTAAAAAAGAGTCTCCTTTTTCGGGTTACTTCCCTCTCTTTTATATCTATGTCAAATCCCTGCTAAAGTCAATAATCCTCCAACTTTTCATGTTCCAGATACCCTTTGCAAAACCAACCCTTGCTCTCTAATGTTGCAATTTTGGCCTCCTTTGGAAACCTCCTCTTTTCAGAAATGATATCCTCTCACGCGCTGTCCAACGACAAGAGCCAGTGCCATACTACAGGCATGGCAATCTTCACCAGACCAGACCAACCAAGGGAGGACATATATTTATTCCGTCAATAGAGAGGTGCCTTAGTGGGCCCGTGGCCAGTGGGTGGGCACCTGGGTGGGTACAGTAATCTCGTGGCTGTGCACGTGCCCACCCATGTCCACCTTTACCTACGCTATGGATCATAAAGTTTAATGTTATATTCTTATTCTTTCTTATTTTATACTGACCATTAATCTTTTTCAGCATAACTGAAAGAGCGAAAGGAGGCTTTGCTCTTGAACTTATACATTAAGGCAAATCGACGTATAGGCTACTCATTTTCATAATCAGTTCAGAGAGAGAGAGAGAGAGAGAGAGAGAGAGAGAGAGAGAGAGAGAGAGAGAGAGAGAGAGGGGATTTATGAAACAAAACTCAGTTTTTATTACTATTATTACTTTTTATGCTATAATGCTAGTTGGAAAAGCAGGATGCTATAAGCCCAAGGGCTTCAACGGGGAAAATAGCCCAGCAAGGAAAGGAAATAGCAAAGAAATAAACTATAAGAGAAGTAATAAACAATCAATATAAAATATTTTAAGAAAATAACATTTAAATAAATTATTTATATAAAACTTTAAAACAAGAAGAAGAGAAATAAGATAGAACAGCGTGCCCGAGTGTACCTTCAAGCTAGAGAACTCCAACCCAAGAGAGTGGAAAAACATGGTACAGATGCTATATGGCACTACCTAAGACAAGAGAACAATGGTTTGATTTTGGAGTATCCTCCTTTTCCTAGAACACCTGTATACCATAGCTAAAGAGTCTCTTCTACCCTTACCAAGAGGAAAGTTACCTTTGAACAAAGACATTGCTGAAGTTAACCCCTTAAGCAAAAAAGAGTTGCTTGGTAATCTCAGTGTTGTCAGGTGTGTGAGGACAGAGGAGAATGTAGAAGGAATAGGCCAGAGTAGTTGGTGTAAGTGTAGCCAAACAAAAAATGAGAAGTAACTAGAGAGAGGGATCCAATGTAGTACCGTATGACCAGTCAAAGGACCCAATAATTGTCTAATGGTAGTATACTCTTAGATACATTTCTAACTTTTAACTCAAGTATATATGACCATACATATACCGTTATGATATGGCGAGATTGCAAAACTACTATAATCCAAAGAGAGCATTAACCTCATTTAACCTTAACCAGGATACCTTCTTTTTAATCAGCAAACATCATATTTACTTTGAGCAGCAAATATCATAGTAACTCTGAGCGGTGCCTTGGTAAATATAGATTAAACTACCCAAGTATCCCATTACTTTTTAGATAAACAATATTTGGTGCAGAAGTCTTTCCAAAGGCGAGAAGTGAAATTCATTCAGGAATTTTATACAATAGCTCCACCACTAATAAATTTGATTTTTTTTCCTTCTGATGAATTACTTGGTGCTTTATCTAAAGCTGACATCTTTTTAGAGGAGGAACAGCAGTTTTACCTTAATTGTTAACATTTCTAATTTTGGGGGACCTCCAGTGGAAAACCGGCGTTTTTGGGTGGGGAATGAATTAAAGAATCCATTTTAACATACAAATAATGGCATGTGTAGAATTAGCAATAAACAAGGCCACCAGCTATCCAAAAAAGTCAACATAGCCTAACCTAACCTAGTGGCTGCATCCTTACCTAGCGTGAATGTAACTCACCCCTTTCACAGCCATATTGAATATGTCAGCCTAAAACCATTTGTGTACTTATTTAGGTTGGAAGGTAAAGGCAAGCTGCACCTTTTAGACTCAATACCCAATGCACAATAACCTCACGAATGAATGAACAACAATCATTTATGGTTTTGTGAGAGATTTTTAATTTATTTTGAACAAATTTATAATCAAATTTAATAATAATATAATTATATACAAGTAACAAATTAGATTTTATACCTAAAGGAGACTTTTCAAACCGAGTTCTCATAAAAATCGATACGTAAAAACTATATAATTTTTTATTACACTTTCTTCTTGTTTTTCAATACAACATGCCTTCTGTCACACCCAAATGCTTAATGTTAATATCAAGTGGGCACTTAGAACCACAGGTTGGGCATATAGTGTCACTTTCACTCTTAATAACATCGTCATCTTGTTAGCACTTTATTATGTTTTTGATGCTTCCACAATAACAAAAAACAAAATCTTTATTATTCAAATAACAATTGAGACAAGAACTTGGGGAAATTGATGTCAAAGTAGGTGGTAAAGGAGAAACCACACCAGAACTGAATGTCCACATGACTCCATGGCTCTCAAAAGACTGAAAAATTTTGGAAATTGTGTGAACAGTGTCGGAAAGTGTTAGTTTCCTATTAAAACTGTCATTTGATTGAATATTTAAGTCACATGATTCAAGTTTTGTTAAAATGCTAGTCCCAAGTAAAATATGGCTAATCATCATTGGTTAAAAACTATGACTTTTGGGTGACGTCTTGTTATGTAGAATACAGTCGATGATGTAATAATGACATGATGTATGTTTTTAACGTACAAACAAGAGCTCAGTCTGAAGAGAAATTTGAGAGAGTTATGAATTTGAGGTACCTTGTGTTTTTTCAGGTGGGTCACATTTAATTTTAAATTTTAAACCACTTCCAGCCCTGGCACCGCTTAGATTTATATATGAAACAAAACCTTGGACTTCCCTCTTTATAGTGAAAGTACTCAAATTTGATAACTTGCTGGCGGTGCTATTGTATAGAATTTGCCATTCATTCTGCCCACACAACTGTTGTAAACATTTACTGTTTAATGGTTTAAATCATCAAAATTTAGTGTTGTTATCACGACTCGCCATTCAAATTAAGGATGTTACCACCCACATTAAAGCAAGACACACCAAAATCCAATTTCTCATTGAAGCATATGAATATTTTGATAGAGACTGTTTAAGATTAGAAGAGAATCTGGAAGGTTTCTAGACTGTCAGACACAGGCTAACTCGAGCACCAATTTGCTATATCCAAGAGATATCTGTTAATATACGATGGTTCTACACAAAATGTATCTACATCTGAATGTCATTTGTTAATGACACCAGAGATTGTGTATGTATACATATATACACATGGTTTTAACACATGTTAATATAACTCTTTCGGCATGTTAGTTTAAGCAATCTTTTACTTACCAATTGACTGTCATCCATACAATTCTTCCAAGAAATGCTTCATTGTTCTGTAAAGATAATTAATCTTTTAGTTAATATTCCCTGAATAATGGAACGTAACATTAGCCTGTAAAGTTAAGGGGGAAGGCAGTTGCTATCACACGTAAGGACACAAGTTTCTGTTATGGGTTTCTAAGAATAGTTAGGAATAGGCTAAACCTGTACAGAATCCCAAGGTTTCAGAGATACTTTACATCTACATTATGACAAGCGTACTTACAATCTCAAGTAATCTAAGAGGAGCTCGCCAATATCCATATGGAAGCGTGAGGGAAGAACTTATTTGAATCTATCGCCCCCAGATATTCTCATCAAAATCCCTATCTTACCGTAATAGAAAAAAACGCTGAATGTATACCTACAATAATTGTCATCTTCGTAAAGTGCAATTCAGTTTATTGACAGCGTTGAATTGCAGATTTGTTATCGTAACGTCTATCGTCTACACAACAATTATTGAACAATTTAGTCAACAAACATTTGGGAGTGTTTGCAGACGTCTTAATATATATTTATTTCTTTTATCTCTTTCTTACATTATTTTTCTATATAAAGACTGATGATATTTAGTTAAATATTTTTTTATATAATATTTATATTCAATAGAAAAATTCAATTATAGAAAAGAATATATGTACATTATTAAATTAAATAAATATATGAGAAACTCCTCTCCCTTTGCATTCAAACGAGTTCACAAACAGTTTGAAAACAATTAAAGCTTAATCGTAATGTATGTCAACAAGCGATCACTAAGAAACAAAAGGAAATTATGGATACGAAATTCACAGCATCAACAATAAGACTTTTTACAAGGAGTGAAAACCATCCTGTGTTGTTATGACAAAAACTATTGAGTTGTTTTATGATGAAAGTCATAGTTATGTTTACTTTTACCCACTTCACCTTAACGGTTGTTTTCCTGGTCCTATCACATAGAGAAACCTCCTTACTTTACAGGACCTGCAAGATTTGTTTGTCATATACATGCTTTGGTATTTTGAGTACCACACAATGTATTCCATACTAATTGTCAAATCCACAGTGCCAAGGTATCTAAAAACAAGAAAGTCTTTTTTCTTAAAGGACTTAATATTTTCTGTCTTTTGTAAGTCTAGTGAAAGCATACCTATTTGACACTTGAGTATTTGATAACAACGGAAAACAAGACTTTGTCCGGTATGGGTTCTACATTGTGAAGTATTTCCTTCACTCGCTCTTATTTACATTTCCTTTTCATCTAGCTTATGTAAAAGGTCGTTTCGTTAGCCCTCTGACATTTTCGTTATTATCAAAAAGAGCAGCAACAAAAATTTTTACCCACAGTTGGAAGAATCGAACACTGGTCTTTCCATATGTGTCAGTATGACATTACCACCATACCACAAGACACCCTTGGGAATAAAAGAATGTCAAGGGAACTATGTGTGCAGGAGAGTTGTGCATGATCAGTGAGTGACTCACAGTCCGAGATGGGACGTTCCGGGCCAATATCAGTCAGGGGAACAACATATGTGGAGAGTGACTGTATCTGGTCAGTGACTCACAGTCATTCGAGTTGGAACTTCGTTTTTCTTCCTTCCATCATATATCGAAGGGATATATTCTCAAATTAACTTCCTTGTTTCCTTTCTATTGTCTCTCACCTTTATTACCTCCATCACTTTGCTTCTAAATGCATACATCCTATAGTAAAATCTCTCTCTCTCTCTCTCTCTCTCTCTCTCTCTCTCTCTCTCTCTCTCTCTCTCTCTCTCTCTCTCTCTCTCTCTAACTAAATTGCTGCCTTGAATAAGGAAGAAAAGATTCTATACTTGCTATAGTTCTCCACAACTCGTTATCTTTTCTCTCTCCCCCTAAATTTGATATTAAAAATTTGTGAGATAGTTTTCATATATATAACAGTTTTAATGAAATATTACGACAGAATAGAACAGCAGATCTTCCCGTTTTCCCTTAAACTTAATTAAAAAAAAGACAAAAGGTCATTATAGAATAAGAAGAATTAAAAATGCAACATTTTTTATCATATAAACTTTAATAAAAGTATCATAAAGAATTGGTTTTATTTAGTCCCCCTCGAAAGTCCATTTTGATACAAATATTCTGATTTCTTTAATGGGTCCAGAGAATTATATATTTCAAGAAAAAAAAATTCCTTTGAAACCATTCTCTTTAAATTTATGTGCATACTTTGGCAATCTAACTGTTCCATAAAGAAAAATGCGAATCTCTCTCTCTCTCTCTCTCTCTCTCTCTCTCTCTCTCTCTGCTAATATTTGTCTTTTTCTCTATTATCGCTAAATTCTATTTTTTTATTATATAGAACAAGAAAGTTTTCTTGTAAAACCTTAATAAATGATCTGGAAAAAAATCTTTCAAGAACTGCAATTGTCTCAAAACGTCTCCGTCTGTCTACCAAAAACAAAACAAAAAAAAAGTTCAAAATAAAATTCGAGGCATCGCTCCTAACTTCCATTGTAGGACTAATAATAGATCCCGAAAGTAAGCCAAGGCTCTTTATAAACTGTAATGAATCTATACTCTTAAGTCTTACATGTTACGCTAAATTTATGTACATTGTATTACAAAACTTGTGAAAATGGATTATTTTCTATGTATGTTGGTGTAATAATAAAATATTTCTTTTTATTTCATATATGTTGATGTCAAAATAAAAATAAATTATTAATTTTCATATATGTTAATGTATTTGTAACTCAAAATATCACTGTGTTCTTCTCATAACTACTGTACTTTGGCGCCGGCCGTCTGACTAACGTGAGTTCAAGAGGATGATTCGAGAGTGGGTTCCTGGAGCATCGTTATTGCGTAATGTTAGTCTTGAACGATCCAGAATTCTCTAGAGTATTGTTCCCAATATAAAAAGACAGGTGCATGCGTGCATGCATAGATTGCCCGGATATTATTCCATGATGGGGCTCTTAGGCAGTCAGTCATAGCCCCAAAGGAGGAAGACCCAATCAATGTGGTCAGGGTCTTACCAGATCTTGGCTCACGACAATCTGCTCAAGTGTATTGCTCTGACCAGAGCAATATTAATTTTCAAAGTTACTAGACTCATATGCAAGAGAATCAGCTCGCCCAAGAGCATACACAACCAAGACATACCCTCAGAAAGGACGTACAGTCGCTCAGCCACACCGTGAGCAGACAGAATGCCTAAGGACAGAATGCTTAAGGACAGAATGCCAAAGGACAAAAGGCCTAATTCCTCAATGCGGACAAATTACCTAACAGACATAATGCCTAATTGACAAAATATCTAAAAAAAGGATAAAAAAGTGAACTAGATAGCTTAGCACTCTGTAGAGTGTTGACCTCGGCCAAGGCGGCTTAGTTTATTTCATACTGCCATGAAATTCAATGACTCTTTGTTGAAGTTTATCTAGCATGTATTTGGCATTAAGGAGGACTCATAGATAACATGTTTATAAGATAGGAAATATATAAAGGACTCAAGGATAAAAAAAAAAAAAACTTGTAACAAAAAAGAGTTTTTATTAAATAATTAGTCTTTACAAACATAATACACACTAAATAATCCTAGTTTTCTTTAAAAACATTCAACAGAATGAACATGAATTTATCTAATCATGAATAGGTTATTTACCAGAATTGAAGAAAATTAAAAAATTAGGAGCCATAGCCCTTAGATAGGATAAACCTTCATCGTTTTTGCAAGTTTGATTTTTTTTATCCGTTCATTTACTTGAATATATTTCTAATTAACTTTTTCAACATTTGCACTCAGAACTTGCTTGCTGAGTTTTGATTTTTTTACAAGGTTAGAGAGAGTTGGGTGAGTGATTGAAACTCTCTTGTTAAAAGCATGGTATCATCCTCCTAGAGTTCGTAGTTTGATTCTATGCTAAATAAAATGAACAACAGTTGTTAGGTAGTTATATGGGTTTTATCTGTAAGATCTTTACTAATCTGGAATAATTCATTTAAAAATGCAAAATAAGATAATTTTTCCTGGAAGGCGTTTTGTCCATTAAGCATTTTGTATATTATGCATTTTGTCCATTAGGCATTATATCTGTTAGGCATTTTGTCCGTGTTGAGGATATAGGTATTTTGTCCCTAGGCATTCTGTCCTTAGGCATTATGTCATTAGGCATTGTGTCATACTACACAGCCCCACGAGCAGAAATGTGCGCATGGAGGTGCCGTCGCTCAGCCCCATGAGCATGACCGCAGTGACACGAGTGGGGGTGACTAGGTCAGGATTAGTGGAAGTGTGACATGGAGTACTGGAACGTGGAGCTTTGGGTCTTAGGTGGCTGTGGTGGGGCAGCTGCTGCAATGGTTGGTGGGACGGTCTGTAGGCTAATGCTATCAATCTTCTAAATTGCTCTGGACACCTCCTATTCCAGGCATGGTGTGATCCACCACAATTGGGACACTTCGGATGGGTCTCTAACCTGTTCTTGTGGGTGTCAATACATTCTTGGGTGGGATCCCGGCGGCTGCAGACTCCACAGACTGTTGGGCTCCTGCAGTTTTCCTTGAGGTAGCGAAAACGTTGGCAGTTGAAGCAGCGTAGCGGGTCGATGTCTAAGTCCTCTATGGGGAAAATTTCGCACAGTCCAAGATCCTGGTAGGCTTCTTATGGCTGCCAAAATGGCGTTCAGCATAGGCAACATTATTGCAGTGTTATGAAGGACAGTGGCATCTTGACACAATAGTTGGAGACAACTGCTTTCCTCAATTTCCTGGCAGGGTCAAGATAGGCCAGGGAGGTTTCTCTGTGGGAAAGGCTGGCCCTATCCTGATCCTTCAGGTGCAATGATCATGTCACCCTTTAGATTGGCCCTTTATTCCTTTGTTCGAGGCTGCAATGGCAACAACTGTTGCATAGGAAAGTACGCCTTCCACGGCTGGTAACTTGAATTTTGGCTTGTGCTCTGGATTCATAGAGGTGGGCTATGGTTCTGGAGCAGACTGAACAGTTGGAGTGAGTGTGGCAGTGGCTTTAGCAAGTTCTGGAGTAAGCCCAATAGTTGGAGTGAGTGTCACAGTGACTTCATCAAGTAGCTGTGTTAGGTTGGATGTGCAATTGCAGTCGGGCTGATGTGCCTCAGCTAATTCAGGAGGGCGAGTGCCTTTGGAAGGATCCAGGTCCATGGCTGACGCTTCTTTTTCTGTTGTTGGAGTGCTAGTAGATAGTGTGGCATTGGAGGTGGTAGTAGGTGGTATCACTGTTGTTTTACTCTTTTTCTTCTTGGCAGGTGGCCTCTTCACTGGTTGAGGAGAGCGGTCAAGAACAGGAAGACCCCGTTCCTGATAATATCTATTAGGTGCAGACTTCATGCAGTCGATATCTGGATTCGGTTTAAAACTAAGCCATTTAGGTGGCCTGCCAAGTGTCCTTAGCATCTTCTGGAGAACTCCTGGGGTATAGAAGTGTGGGAGCTCAATGTTGATGAGCTTCAGTTGTAGGGCTTTCTAGCGCAATGGAGGCTCCCTATTCCTTCTATTGACTGGTCGATATACGATGTCGTGGTACAGATTCCAATCAATGCATCTGCACCATATCTTCTGCTGGACACAATCCTAATCAAGCTGCAAGCCCAGCTCTGCAGCCAGCTTGAGAGCAAAGAACACAAATTTTCCCTTGTGATCATAGTATGCAGTGCATTCCTTGCATTTTTTCCTGTCAAAATGACAGAAGTCATGACAGTGCTGGTGCTCCTTTCTATAGTAGAAACACCAGATTAAAGTTTCGCTATAAGAGCTTATTGGAAAGTCAACAGTGTAGGTCAGAGCTGAAAATTTCTGCCACCAAACTGACAGGGAGCTTGGTGTTTTCCTTGTACCCAATAGGAGAGTTCTTGAGCTGGCAGAAAGATCATTGGTTGCTTTTAAGAGTATACAGCCTTGTGCTGGACACATCTCTTACATTTGCAGCCCATTTTAGAGATCAGGGGGAGGCAGAAACGAGAGACACTTGACTAAACACTCCTTGTGTTGGACATATTCTTCAGTTACACCCTCCCTCTGTAACTCTGGACTTTAGTGACTACACACACTGATAAAGTATTTTGAAGAAGACAAAGAAGACTGAATCAGTATTCATCATTAGAAGAAGGAGCCATATTTCTTCCTGTCAACATTTTATATCTGAAACTACACACGCCATCTGTCCCTTGCTTTATAAAAGTTTGGAAAGTTAACTCATCCTACTTGGTAACAACTTTCGTTTGTTCGTTGTATTGTAGCTAACAATTCCTGTTGGTACCAGCCTTTCCCTTGTTCGGCCCGTAGGTAACCTATAAAATACAGGTTGGTTGTTAAACAAAAGGAAATTTGAAACGTTATTAGTTGTAGAGACAGATGCAAACAGAAGGAAAGATGATGGTGATAGTGGAAGGGGTCCATCTTGTCACGGACAGTGGTAGTTTGAAGGGGTTGTAAGGCCTTTGAACCGTAGAAAAATGTTGCAGATGGGGTTGTCCAACCCTTTACTCCCCAGGGGGCCTGCGGAATATTTTAGATATTTTAGGAGAAAAAGCTATGGAAAAATAAAAGGGATGATGACGTTATGGCCTTCCGGTGAGGGGATGAGATCGATTTTGCTGAGGGTTTCAGAGGTTGGTAGGTTTGACAAAATTTTCTGTGGAGATCTATGTTTTCGACATTTTCTTTTACCAATGTGGCTGCAGTCTGCCTGGCATGTTACGAGTTGATGTCCACTTGAAGGTTATCCCTCAGTTATGCTGTTTCCCTACAATCTAGCAGGTAGTGCTGAGGGCCTGTTGTGGTGTGACGTCACAATATTCACAGGGTCTTTCATTATTATTTTCCAACATCTCCCAATTTGCTTTATACCCCAGCCTGAGTCTGTGGATGCATATAGCCAGCTCTCTTGGCTTTTGTCTGTCAATGGGGGAGGCACTAGGTCCATGGCCCATGTGTATCTATACTCTGTCTATGTGTCTGGTGCTTTTAGCTAGCTCATCTGCTTTCTCATTCCCTGGTATTCCAATGTGACTGAGAATCCAGTTGAGAGTCACAGGTCTGCCTCTTTAATTGTGTTGATATAGGAGTGCTATGATATCAGCTGGTAGAGCCTTGGTTTCCTTGTTCTTTTCCTGTTGAAAGGCATACAAAGAGGCTCTTGAGTCAGTATTGATGACTACAGGTCCTACTTCATTTTCAGTGGAGTCTCTTAGTACATGTTTTATTACAACAAACTCTGTCTGCATGGTGGAGGAATTGTTGGATGTTCTCCAGCAGGCCAAAAAAATAATGGAATATACTGCAGCTCCTATTGTCTGAATATTAGGATCTACAGTACTATCAGTGTACAGTAGTAGGTCTGCTCCCCTGCCGTTTTTGTACTCCTGACTGCTTCCTGGGCTGCAGTTCCTAGTTCCTCTATTGTCCAGTACATATATCTATCTTTGCTTGCTTGCTTGCTTGATAGATTGCCCAGCATTTTACTGGACACGGGCTCTTGCGCTAGCAGCCCGTCAAAAATGTGTATCCGTTAGTTTTGGTTTGCTGTGAGTGTTCTGTGAATTTTTCAGTAATGCTGTAAATATTTATTTTAAATCTTGAATATAGTTTTATTTACTATTTGCTGTATAATATTTTCATATTGCTGTTAATTTTTTGCTATTGTTTAGAATACTTCATAAGGAGATTTTGCCTAATCTACGTCGTGTACAATAGATGAACGTAACAGAATTGGCGGCCTGGCTGGGATCTGAATTGTTATTCTGTATGTAATTCCAACATCATTTGTGAAGTAAACGTAGGTTGTTACTTGTATAAAATAGTCAGCAAACATGTCAGAGTTTAGTACCATCAGGTTTTTTGACGAATTTTGTGATGATCCACAAGTTGAGAAGTTAAGTGATCTCAAGAAATCTAGCTTAGTGAGTTTATGCAAACATCCTGAGCTTAGTGTTAAAAGTTCAATGAAGGAAAGGGATATCAAACATATGTTAGTTAAACATTTGGTTAAAGACGATGTGTCACCTCGGGATGTCTTAGATACATTGGATAGAGATTCAGAGTGTTCTGATTTACCTGCGGTGGAACTTGAAAGTCTTAGAATAGAAGCTTGTTTAAGAGCAAAAGCGTTAGAAGCTCAGGCTGACCATGAGAGAAGAGAAGCAGAGTTTTTGTGAACAATTAGAAGCCAAGAAGGGACTCAAAGATAGGAAAGCTCAGATAAAGCTTCATAAGCTTAATGTTTAAAGAGAGTTAGAACTTGAAAAAATTAAGCAGACTAGTTCTAGTGATCCAGCTAAATCTAGGTAAGTAATTTTTTTTTTTTATGAAGATCGAGTTGTACCTCCTTTTACTGAATAGGATTTAAATTAATATTTCGTCTGTTTTGAGACAAAAGCTAAGAAATGTAAGTGGCCAGCAGACACTTGGTTGTATATGTTATCAGAGATTTTGTGTGGTAGGGCACAAAAAGTTTATGCTTCTATTCCTGAGTTTATAGTAGGCCTATATGATTATGAAATCTTGAAAAATACTTTTTTACAAGCTTCTGAATTAAGACCCAAAGCTTATAGGGTGAAGTTTAGGAGTTGGACAAAGCAAAATAAGCAGACATTTGTAGAATTTAATATAGAACAATCAGACTGGTTTGATATATGGTGTGAAGCAGGAGAATGTAGGCATGATTTTGATAGATTAAGAGAAATTGTTTTAATTGAACAGTTTAAGAATAGTGTTGGTGAGAACATTAAGGTTTACTCAAATGAAAGAAGGTTATCTACCCTTTGCAAAAAGCCGTATGTGCTGAGGGCTATGTACTGGCCCATAAAGAGTATAGGTATAGTGATAAAAGGTTTAATAGATCAAAAGACTATAGGAATACAGATAAGCATACAGGTACTGATGATGTAGATCAATTGTCTAATTCTGATTCACATGTCAAGTCTCAAAGCAGTTTTGATTAATACTAATTCTATTACTAGCAGTTAAATAGTCTGTAAATATTGTACCAAACCAGGTCACACAGTGTCTGAATGTTTTTGGTTGTGGAAAGAAGAATATAAAAGTGTGACTCTTGTAACACTACCAAAGTCTCGTTATGGTGTGCTACCAGTAGAGGTTAACACTAGAAATTACCACATTTTTTACAGGATGACTGTCAATTCCAGACCTGTTGATAGGGTTCACAACCCATGCACTGCTAAGGGGTTTGTTGCTGCTGATGGTGGTTCACTACACACTGTTTGTATCATGTGTGATACTGGTTGTGCCCAGTCACTCGTTTTGAGGGATCATGTCCCTATGACTGAGCATTTGTTTATTGAGAAGTATGCTTCCGTTCGTGGGGTTTGTGGTAATCTTGTAATCTTAGCATTCACTTGCATCGTATGGATCTTCATTGTGACTGGTTATTAGGGCCTGTTGTTGTTGGTGTGGAATGGAAGTTCTAGATACTCTCATAACTACTGTACTTCAGGGACGTGCAGAGAGTGGGTGGGTACTAGGGGTGTCCAGGCGCCTGCCCCGTTTGTTACTGTATTAAAAGTGCCCTTTTGAGAGTGATGTATTATAGGTCCGCCGCCTATGCCGGCTATCTGTGTCAATGATAATACACACATACATATACCAAGGCACTTCCCATATTTTGGGGGGTAACCGATATCAAACAAATGAAACAAAAAAGGGGACCTCTCATCTTTACATTCCTCCCAGCCTGACAAGGGACTCAACCAAGTTCGGCTGGTACTGCTAGGGTACCACAGCCCACCCTCCCCCATCATCCACCACAGATGAAACTTCATAACGCTGAATCTCCTACTACTGCTACCTCCGTGGTCATCCAAGGCACCGGAGGAAGCAGCAGGGCCTACCGGAACTGCGTCACAATCGCTCGCCATTCATTCCTATTTCTAGCACGCTCTCTTGCCTTTCTCATATCTATCCTCCTATCAACCAGAGCTTTCTTCACTCCATCCGTCCATCCAACCCTTGGCCTTTCTCTTATACTTCTCCCACCCTCTCTTGCATTCATCATCTTCTTTAGCAGACAGCCAGTTTCCATTTTCTAAACATGGCCAAACCTCCTTAACACATTTATATCCACTCTAGCTGCTAACTCATTTCTTATACCTTTCTCACCCTCACTACTTCGTTCCTAACCCTATCTACTCGAGATACACCAGCCATACTCCTTAGACACTTCATCTCAAACACATTCAATTTCTGTCTCTCTGTTACTTTCATTCTCAATAATACCGATCCATACATCACAATTGGTACAATCACTTTCTAATACAGAACTCTCTTTACATTCATGCCCAACCCTCTAATCTTTACTACTCCCTTAACTGCCACTAACACTTTGCATCCTTCATTCACTCTCTGACGAAAATATGCTTTCACTCCATCATTTGCTGCAGCAATAGACCACAAGCACTTAAACTGATCCACCTCCTCAAGTAACTCACCATTCAACATGACATTCAACCTCGCACCACCTTCCCTTCTCGTATATCTCATAAACTTACTCTTACCCACATTAACTCTCAACTTCTTTCTCTCACACACCCTTTCAAATTCTGTCATTAATCGGCCAAGCTTCTCTTCCGCGTCTGCAACCAGTACAGTATCATCCGCAAACAACAACTGATTTACCTCCCATTTATGGCAATTCTCATCTTTCAAGATAGGGCAGCAAATATGAGTGGAATATACAATAGATTACAGTCCAGAATCCAAAGACAGAACCCATAGGCCCTCTATGCACACAGCCTAAATCTTGTGTTAGTCGAAAGTGCAAAATCAAGTACTCTGTAACTTTTTTCAGTTAGGTGGAGAAACTGTATGCTTTTATTGCTAACTCTTCAAAACTGCATGCTGCTTTCATGGAGATCCAGAAAGCGTTGTATCCAGAAGACCACCCACTTGAACTTAAGAAGCTATCAGACAAAAGATGGGCTCGCCGAGAGTCAGCTCTTAAAACCACGAGGAAGGTCACCCCACATCTGAAGCAATTTCTAGAAGAGGTAGTGCAAGAACATCCTCCTGATGCATCAGCAGGGGATGCCTCAATATCGCTGTAAATTATTAACTTTGAATTTCTTGTTTGTCTTGAGATTGCCACCCCAGTTTTTCAAGAAACTGCCTATGCCTCTAATGCCCTGCAACAGAAAGACTTTGATTTGGCTGCCTCCTACAGATTTGTGGATGAAGTGCTACAAAGTTTGAGAAAATTAAGAAATGATGAGAAGTTTCCGGGTTCCTGGACAAGGCAGAAGAAGAAAAATTCCTGAAAGATACAAGTATAGTGCTACATCTGCTACCGAGGACCAGCAATATCAATCTTTGGATAAGTACTACCATGTGGGAGTATTTTATATGTTTTTAGATACAATATCACATGAGCTACAAAGAAGATTTAAAGGTGGAGACAACACAACATGGGGTATCGTAAATGCTTTTCATTGTATGACAGTCCAAGATAACTGGAAAGAACCTGTGAATGAAGAGACATTCAAGTCATTGTAAAAATTATGCCAGTCTTATGAGTTAGAAGAAGTAGACAAGCTACGGTTGAAATTAAAGGACCTTCTCCAAACTCATGCTGGTGAAGACAAAGCTACGCAGCCTGTCCAGTGAGGAGAAGTTATCTGATATTTTGTTGCTAGCCGTTGAAAAGGATATCACGATCAACAACATTGAAGTTATCAGCATATTCAAAGAAATGGCACACAGAAGTGTTCTCTTTCAAATATAAAATGATAAGGTCTGGTTATCAGCCAAGTGTATTGATCATACTGATTGATTTTCTTGCAGTCATTTATGTAAAAGTAATATATATATATATATATATATATATATATATATATATATATATATATATATATATATATATATATATATATATATATATATATATATATCTTTTATTAAATTTTCTAGTACTACTTGAAGTCACTACTCTAGGTTTCATATTCTTAAAAACACATTAGCCCACTGGTACTTATGATATTAGCCATGTTTATATCTTTCTTGAATTATTAATGGCTAGTTTAAATAAATTTGAAAGAATATTGAGCCGGTATATATTTAGCCTCATTCATTTCTGTATTTTTGCCCTTTTTTTCACTTGAGCACCTGCCCTGAAAAAGTTCTCTGTACGTCCCTGCTGTACTTTGGCGCCAGCCGTCTGATGAACGTGAGTTCAACAGTATGATTTACGAGTGTGTTCCTGGCACCTGGCTATTGTGAAATGTCAGTCTTAATGCTCCAGTATTCTTTATAGTATTGTTCCGATATAATAGGACATGGAGAGGCAGAAACGAGAGAGACCTGACAAAACAATGCTCGTGTTTGGAGACATTCTTCAGCTACACCCTCTGTGACTCTGGACTTTAGTGACTACACACAACGATAAAGTATTTTGAAAAAGACAAAGAAGACTGAATCAACATTCATCATTAGAAGTAGAAGCCATACTTTACTTACTTTACTTAATTTGATGGCTGCTTTTCCGGTCCCATACAGCAGGGAAACCCCACTCTCTACAGGACCTCCACTGTCGTTTTACCTTACTCGTTCAGAGTATTTAACGTTTCATGTCTCATATTCTTCATTTACTGTTATATCGTCACTGTCAAAAGACTCATGTTATAAGAAAGTCATCAGTATCCTCTTGAAAGCCTTAATGTCTTCAATCATTCAAATGTTTCATAGGAGCTTATTATATAGTCTTATGGCTGCATATTTAAAGGCTCTAGAGCGTAAAGTAGACATATATCTAGGTTCCAACAGTTTAAAGCCCTCTGTAACTATTCTCGTGTCGAACCGATTTGTTGGCTGCGCAATATGTAGCAATTCTCTTAAGTATTTTGGACGCCTGGTTCTGATAACTTGCTGGGTTATTGTACATATTTGTAATTGTTTACAACAACACGCTCTCCATTTACTCCAACATAATGCAATCCTGCAATTCTCCTCTTCTTGCACAGTAATTAGGTGGTTATTTAAATTCTGAGAAAGCAATAGTTAGCAAGCCATGTTGAGGAAGGGGGAAGGGGTTATAAAAAGAAAATAGCTCGGTTTACTAACTAAACAAAATGGAACTGACATGTCAACATAGTCAACCAAACAGAATTCATGATGCCAGCCTACATAAAGAAAGTTTGTGATGCCAGCCTACAATTGATATATTGTATATTGAAAATATACCTAATTAAAATTGGATTAATTAATCAAAAGTGTCCATAAAATATGCAATTTACAAATAGTGACACTTTTGAGTAATCACTCAATTTTTTATCAAGTATACTTTGAATATACAGTATATCAAATGTACGCTGGCATCACGAACTTCTGTTTATGTACGCTAGCAACACAAATTTTCTTTTGTTGACTATGTTGACAAGTCAGTTTCAAGTCATTTAGTAAGGATACAGAGCTATTTTCATTTTATAACTCCTTTCCCTTTCCCCAACATATCTTGCTAATTATTGCTTTCCCAGAATTTAAATAACCACCTAATTACTGTGCAAGAAGATGAGAACTGCAGGATTGTATTATGTTGGAGTAAATGGAGAGCGTGCTGTTGTAAACAATTACCTACATATTTTAAATTCAATTCTCGCTTTAATCGGCAGCCAGTGTAAATCAATTAGTATAGGGGTGATCCTGTTTCTAGGTGCGACGCCTCTTATTAGTCTTGCTCCTCTGTTTATTATGTTTTGTAATTTCTTAAGCTGCACTTTTGGTAAATTGTAATAGATAGAGTTGCAATAGTTAATTCTGGTAATAACAGTTTATCACAAGTTTCTTATCAGAATTTTCGTCTAGGTACTTTTTTATAAACGCAATATTTCTTACATGATAATCAACAGTTTTTATTATAATATTTATTTGGGCATTTAGAGATAGGTTGCAGTCAAGAAATAAACCTAGATCTCGAACTTTACTAGATAACGGCACTGAGTTATCATATATGTTCATTTGAATATCATCTAAGTTTCTCACACTGTTTTTTTGCCAACCACCATGAATTTAGTTCTGTTCTCATCTAATTTTAGTTGTTTAAATGTCATCCATTCTCTAACACCATCAAGCATTCGGTTTAGAGTTTCAGTAATGTTATGTATATCATTTATGGAAAAGTAAAATCTTGTGACATCTGCAAATAGTTTAAACTTCATGCCATGCCGTTGTAGTATTTTCGATAGACCAATAGTATAGATGTAGAATAAGACTAGGCCAAGTACACTCCCCTGGGTTACCTCTCTGTTTAAAGGTTCATATGATGAATAAGAGTTTCCAATTTGTACACAGTAATTTCTACCAACTAAGTAGTCTTTTAAGTATTTGAAGGCTTGATGTTCAACGCTGATGGACCGTAGATCATTTAGCATCAGTTCATGTACTAATGTATCAAAAGCAGCACTGAGATCGAGCAGAATTAAGATACCATATTTTTTTTCATCCATCATTTCTAGCATATCATTTACAACAGAGCAGATGGCTGTCTCCGTAGAGTATAGTTTTCTGCCAGCAGATTGGTTGTCAGGCGAAGCTTCTATTACTTATAAGTGGTTGACATATTTCTTTCTGTCAACATTTTATATCTGAAACTATCCAACGCCATCTGTCCCTTGCTGTAGACTTTTTTGGGCTCGAGCCATATCGTCCTGATGGAAGTTCCTCATTGGCAGCTTCTACTTGGTATAATTCTGCGAGTGTTACACCGGAAAAAATTATACCTCTGAGGTATCAACGTAGTTTTAATGGAACGAATATCCTGAGAGATATCCGGTATAAATCAGGAATATGTTAATAAGAAGCTATGGTTATCCCTCCCCGAATAGAGTTAACCTTGGCTCGAAGTATAAGGTAAAGGTAGAATACATGGGCAAGAAAGACGTTACAACTCGCGATCTCAATGTGCTACAACTAACACGTTTCCTGTTGATACATTCCCCTTCACAGTCGCCCTTTTTGACGGTCGCTGGGAGAGTTTCTGCCTGTTTTTCTTGGTTTTTTGAAAGATATTTTATCATGAATGCATCAGCTTCTTCCTCATCAACTGAGTTGAATACCCCTTTTTCGTCTGTTGGAGAATTTTGTGTCACTATCCAGTGTTTTATTTGATTTGCATGCCTTTATTGTTTCGAGGCCAGCGGCACTACCAAATTGCTCAGAAGAGCTTAGTTGTTTAGTCATATTACGGTAAGAATATGTTTTACATTATTCATTTAAGGTGTGGTATGTTTATGGTAGTCCCTCATCATTCCTTGGGGTTTTTTGGGTTTTTTTTTTTCCCCATTGACTTAGGCTAGCCTACGCTAGCGGGCGGTCATGCCTGGTAAATTTTCACTCATGCACCATCCCCTTCTTCTTTTACCAAATCTCACTGGTTGGGTAAGGCTGTCTATCCTCCCATGCTGTCGATTCGTCATGGCAGGGAGCTGCGGTCCTGAAGGTCCTTCTTGTAGTTGGATAGTCTTCTCAGCTGCCCTAGAGTGACGGTTTTCATTTTCCACTTGACCTATATGTTTGGCGAGGTGGCACGGCTCTTGGGATGCTGTTCCCTGTCTCTACTTATTTTTACACATTGGATCGCTTTACCCCCTGTTCTGATGCTAGCTAGTAGACCCCCTTGTGCCACCTTAACAATTATTAGGCTTCCCTATTAGTCTTTGGTAGGCTATGCCTGGTTATGAGGACTTCTCCTCAGTGCCCTATCACGGCAGCCCCTTGAAAAAATATTGCTGCTTTAATGTTGCTGTTGGGCCATCTTCTTATGCCACCTCACCATTTACTAAGTCTCCCATCACCACCCCTTTCTTCCCTTATCCTTGTGCCTGTTAGTGTGCCTACTTTTAAGCTCTTTTCTTGCCCTAGGTAGGTAAGATTTTCACCTCCCCTGGTCATAATCTCTCTGCTGCTTTAGAGATCACCCTTGGGTGTTTTCTCTGCCCCTTCCCCTTCCTAGTTAGGCCATAACCTGACTGTACTGGGAACCATGTTCCTCTTGTCTAGTCATCTTACCCTAGCTTTTGAGTTTTCCCTCACCCACTCAGTAGGCTAGGTTTGCCTGCACAGTTCTCCCTTTAGCCTACCCCTATCTAGGTGTAGAGTTGGTACCCCTTCGGGGTCCTCTTCTGCCGCCTTGGCAGAGCCTGTTCTATGTCTGCAGCCTCACTTCTTGTGCTGTCCCTCTTGCTATTGAGTCTTGACTCCCTTGCCTGGTTAGCCTATCTAGACAGAGGTACTGCCTTCTGTCTGTGCTTCTTGGCTTGTCAGCTTGAGTTCTTCTAGCACTGCCTGTGTGTTGGCTATGGGTCATTCCCTGTGCCACCATAAGTGCAGCCTTAGACTAATCATCTGGTCTTTCCTATCACACACCTGAGGAATATTATTCTCTGATGTTGGTCAATTAGAGCCTGCCTGGTTGAATTTCTAAGTCTTAGCGTCCTGGCTGTCTTGTACGGCTCTTATTATCTTATGGGCTACACCCCACTTTTTATAAGTTAATGCTAATGATCAGGTCTTGGCAGGTTCATTTATTAGCTGCCTTTCATTTCTGTACTTTCCTGAGTGTCGACCCTTCCCTATGTGATTGTTCACTCTCCCCCTGTTGACTTTATAATGGGTCTGCCACCTTATGTCGATATGCCTGGGATATTGACTGGTCAGTCGTTTATTGGCTACTAGAAATAGTTGCTGCCTTGACCCAGCTTTGATTGGGGCAGCTGTTGCAGGTCTAGACAGTATGATGTGTGAACTTGCCTTCTTAGCTTGGAGGTTGTGGAGTCCCTTTGATTTGAACCTTTTCTCCATATTCCTACAACACTGTCATTATATTTTGCTTCATAAATCTCTATTAATTTCTGAGCAGTTTTACATGTGCTCTGATTATGTTCAATCTTTAGCCATTTTTTAGGCAGTATGTTTATTTAAGTTAGGATAGGTTCTATTTAAGAAAATATGATTTTTAATGATATTTACTCATTGCAATGCTTATTCTTTACAGGTCGCCTGTACCAGGTTGGTCAAGTCACCCTGCAGCCACAAGACCTGCCATAAACATGCTGATTTTATTGTTTCCAAGGGATCCATTGCATTCTAGGAACCTACCAAATGCCAGGTTTGCACGGATTTCCTTAACACCGCCATCTATGCCACTGACGTCTTCTTGGACGTTCGAAATCAAAGTCGGAGGATGCTCCGACACTGAGTAGGAGTCTTCTAGAAGAACTCTCAACAAAATGCCCCTTATCTTCCTTCACTGGAACTGAAGGATCTTTTCTTTCCCAAGGCTGAGGTGACCTCTGCATTTGGTAATCAATTACCTACGGTTCAATTCCCGACGGTACCAGCAGATCATGAATATGATGAAATCCGTGACGCTCTGCAAGTCATGAGCCTGGATGCTGAAAACATGTCGACTATTTCTTCTGTGTCATCAGAGAGGAAGAGGATCCTACTGACCACGGAAGCCTCAGAAGAGTTATTGGCTGTACATCATGTGAGTACAGCTCCTAGTGCCTCTTTTCTTTCTCCCACCACTGCTGCTCAAGCACCAGCTTCGGCCTCCACCATGATTCCAACTTTAGACAAACCTTCCCTTCCTAGTAACATGGAATTAATGGCATTCAAGAAAGCTTTCATGGAGAACCTAACCTCCAAAAATGAACGTTCTCAAGTGGAGCTAACAGCGAGGATAGAAGCTTTACAAAAGGCACCTTTTTCTAAGGAATCCTAGCTTCAAGCCTACCAAAATGCACAGTTAAGAACCCTTGGCTGAGAATGTGGCCTTAACTGAAGGGTTCCTCCATATTGGGGATGGTTTGGGTTCTAAGCCAGTTTCGGACTTGGAATGCTTTACATCGATCGATAGTTATCCTTACTGCTAGGCACTCGGAAGCGTCCATTAGTGATGATACAATCCCTAAGGAAACAATCATTCTAGACCATAGCAAGGATCAATCTCTTTTTTTTAGTTAGTTAAAGACTGCTGAATTCAACAATGCCCAACTTTTTGCCTTTGGCAGGAAACAGGCGACCTTTGTGGCACCCAAGGATATTGTCTTCCCTTTTGCCTCTAAACGCTTAGAGGGCGTGATGAAAGCAATAGTGGAGAGCAGGCCATTCCCAGTGCTACAGGAATGTAAACCTGTCTCTCTAGCCCTTCCTTATGATTTGAAAAACTGGAAGGATGTCCAACATACCTTCACTGTTGGAAAACTATATAAAGACATCGGAGGCAAACTACTTAATGAAAAACTGCATAGAAATCTCAAAACCCTATTAAATGGAGAATTGGGAGCTAAAAAGAGACTTTCTGCCTCTTTAGCCTTCCAATCTTATATAAAGATGCTTCTTGGAAACTATTCCAAATCTGATCTCTTCCCTGTCTTGGTGAAGACTCACATAATCATGTTTTTATAGGGTTCTACATGCTTTCTTCCTAACCAGGAGAGAATGTAGAGAACACGTCCTAGCTGCTGCTACAATCAGACATGAACCTAGAAAACTGATCAACTCTACTATCTGGGAGAAGGATCTCTTCCCTGAAAAAATGGTTGAAGAAGTCATGGACCAAGCAGCTCAGGAGAATAAGAGCTTTATGGACAAGTGGGTTATGTTCTCTAAACCGAAATTTATCCCCAATGAAGGACCTCAACCTAAAGACAAGAAGCCCAGAAGTCACTTTAAGGGAAGGAAATCCCCTTCTGTCGCTTTGCCTCAGTTGCCGCCGTCCCTCAGACTCTGTACACGGTTCCCCAGCAGTATGTTTCTTCCAAAAAAGTGTAGGGTCAGTGTTTGATTGCATTTCATAAATTTCGCATCAATGTTCGGGAAGCTATAGCATTGTGTCTGACTCTGAAGAGACCATGCCCAAAGACGAAATCACATCAAATTAGTCACCGACAACAATACAATAGTACACTGCGTCAACAGACAGGGCTCCAGATCTCCTCAGATCAACCATGTAATCCTAGGCATTCTCACTTTAGCAAAAAGGAGGAAATTTCCTCTTTCAGCAGTTGACCTCGATGGGATTCGCAATGTGACGGTGGACGCCCTGTCGAGATCCAATCCTCAGGAAACAGAATGGTCTCTGGACACAAAATCATTCTGTTTCATTCTAGAGCAAGTCCCGGAACTGCAAATCAATCTCTTTACCACGAGCTTCAACAAGAAGCTTAACTGGTGCGTAGCAGCAAACTTAGATCTGGAAGCGACAGAAATGAATCCGATGTCTCACATTGATACCTCTAAGATAAAATTTTTCTGGTATATCACACTTAGAAATATCCCAAGTAGAAGCGGCCAATGAGGAACTTCCATCAGGACGACATGGCTATCTCACACAAAAACAAATGATTTTTCCTGTGTCAAAATCCGTTTTCTATAACTGTCACCCCCTTAACCCTGCTCATTATTTACTCTTTAAACTATTTAAGTTATATTTTTGAAAGAACTGTGAGTTAGAGTATTTCAGATAATTAACTTATAAAACAACAAACCTAATGGTGCCACAAGACCTAAACTTAAAGGTTGTTTGCCACTGAGAGACTTGGGAAGTGAAACAATTGACACTTGGTAATTTTCTTCATGAAAGCAAAATTAAGATGGGACTCTTTTCTTTTCGCTGTTTTACAAATCTGAAGACGAAAGCTTGATCATGTCAATGTTGTTAAGATATAAGGGAGATGTATATTCATGGAGACTTTTAGTAGGATTCAACTATAAAAACAAAAGTTGAATGTAATATTCCTCTTTACAATTAAATGGATACATAGGCCAGATTCTCTCTCTCTCTCTCTCTCTCTCTCTCTCTCTCTCTCTCTCTCTCTCTCTCTCTCTCTCTCTGGCATAAGCACCCCAAACTACGAGAAGTGTAACTTACTGTTCTTACTCCCCTGGGCTGGGACATCTACTGTATGCTCAATGCAGCATTGACAGCATCCTTGGACGAGATCTACCAACTACCCTTTGCTGTTGGTATCTTCTTTTTCATATTTTGTTTCTGGACTTTATTGATCCTAGTTTATTTGCTGTAGCGTGGATCTGATTATTCACTGGATTTAGAAAAATCCACGAAAGATTACCCATAGCAAATTTTGCATAAAATCCTCACTTTGTTCTTTCCCATATGTTTAATAGTTTAAAAAATGATAGCAAAAAAAAGACAGACAGACATAATCAAGGCTGTAGTTTCAGGTTTTGCTTAGAAGCTTATTTTCATTATGGGTAGGGGTAAGTTTGTAATAGAAATCCCCACAATGAAAGCAAACGTTTTTTGTTTAACTATGGTGGTGAGAGAAAAATGTCAATGTCAAATCCCTCATAAAATGGGATTTCGGCACCTTTATATGGCAATAAATACAATGAGGACCTTGACGTTGGTCAGCCCCATGCGTTTTTTATATTTTATGTTGGTTGATTGACTGGTCATTTCAGTATATTACTCCCTTGTAAATGATTGAATAATTATTAGTAATTATCCAGGGGTATCCCATCTGCGTTGTCAATTTTTATTGATAATATGTTGAATCAAAGGCAGGTGTATACATAACCCTTTAATGTATAATAAGAGGCTACATTGCTTTTGGCTCTGGGCTTCCAACAACCAACTCCCAACTGAGCGTCGAGCGTCTCGTAAACAATCTCAAAAACCAAAATCTCAAAACAAACATAAGAGCATCGCTCTCAAAAGACTTAAATCCTACTGCATTACAGAAGTCGAAAGAATCACATCCCATCTTTGAGGTAATCAATGAATGCTTGAACCCTAATATCAAAATACATTATTTCAGTTATGTACAATCTTAAACAGGTTTTATCAATGCAATATGATGCAATGCTGCGCTCAATAAATGTAACATTTGAGGTAATACAGTACATTATTACATTAATAAAAACAGTATCCTCCCCCTTAACTTGACATTGTAAAAATCTTTAAAAATTCAATCTCTCAGGGGGCTTTCCTCTATTAATCCTATTAAGAAGCACTCTAACCTAATGTTGTACTTGTACATGAATTGGTTCTGAATCTACATTTGATGTTGTAGCATCTTGGCTAATATTTGACTCATTTGATGTAACTACATCTGAAAGTTTTCCATCTCTAACATCCACATGCTCTATTGTATTTTTGTTTAATGGCTGTAATTGATCAACATGACGTTTTAAAATATTTACACCAATTTGAACATCATAATGTAAATTTCCTATCTCTCTTACAATCTCTCCTGGTACCCACTTCTCTGGAATGTTGTATGATCTTACCATGACATCAGATAAAGGTAAAAAAAAAATCATACTATTGGGAGATTTTCTACTTGTTTATACCCTTTTTCTTCTAAATCACTTTGCAAACTTGGATACAACTAGTCTAACTTACACCTGAATCTCCTCCCCATCAACAAATTTGATGGTGTCACGCCTGTTGTGCTGTGTGGCGTTGTTCTATAAGACAATAAAAACTTTGATACATGTAAAAATATGTTACCTGAATTTGCTCTCCCACACTTAATATTGTGTTTAAGTGTTTGAAAAAAACCTTTCAGCCTCTCCATTGGTAGAGGGATGATATGTTGCTGAAAATGTGTTTTATTCCATTGACATTACAAAATTCTTTAAACTCTTGTAAGGTGAATTGTTGACCATTATCTCTAACAATTCTTTCTGTAGAAAAAATCTGCATCAACTCTTTTATTGTGGCGTAAGACGTTGTTGTTTTCATAGGAATGACTTCTGACCACTTAATTTAAGCATCTACTACTATCATAAACAAATAATTTAAAAAAAGGACCTGCAAAATCTATATGCACTCTTTGCTATGGATACCCGGGTAACTCCCATGGGTGCATTCTAGCAAAATAAGGATTGTTCTGTTGCATAACACAATTCATATAATTCCTTATATAAGATTCCACATCTTTATCTACACCTGGCCACCATACAAAAGTTCTTGCAATTGACTTTGATCTTACAATACCTTGGTGATCAGCATGTATTTCAGACAAAACCTTATTCCTCAGTGAATTAGGAATAACTACCCTTGAACATCTCATCACTATTCCTTGTGTTACACTCAGTTCATACCATATATCCTTATAGGGTTTACAATTTTCCTCTTTTCCACATAAGTCCTTACCTATCATCAAACTCTCTAAAACCTTACTAAGTACTGGGTCTCTCTCGGTACTGTGTGCTATATCCTTTGTTAGAATGGGTACATCATATACAAAAATTAACAGAATACAGTCATCATACTCTTCTGGAGCTTTGTCTACTGGTAATCTAGATAAAGCATCGGCATTACCCATCTTTGATGCTGGACGGTATTCTGTATCATAGTGGTACGCGGCTAACGTAATTGCCCAACCGACGCTGTAGTCTTGCAGATACCAACGTAGGTAAACTTGCTTTTGGACCCTATATTGCTAATAAAGGTTTATGATCTGTAACAAGTGTGAACATTTTCCTACTACAAAGCTAAATATGAAATTTCTTAACTCCATACACTAATGCTAAACCTTCTTTTTCTATATGAGAGTAATTCCTTTCTGCCTTGTTCAATACTCTAGAAGTGAATGCAATTGGTTTTTCTGTTCCATCTGCAATTACATGAGATAATACTGCACCTAAACATATGTTTGATGCATCACATACTAATATAAATGGTAAATCCATTTGATAATGTACTAGGAATGTGGGTGATGTTATTTCCTGTTTGATTCATTCAAAAGATTCCTGACATTCTTTTGTCCACTTCCATTCTACACCCTAATTCAAGAAATTACACAATGGATGTGCAATTGTAGACAAATACTGAATAAAATTCCTAAACCTAAAAATGATTGTAATTCCTTAACATTTTCTGGTACTTTTGTTGATTGTACAGCTTTAATCTTCTCTTTAGTTTTGTGAATACCTCTCCGCATAAATGCATCTAAACTTTCATTCTCTTTCTGATATGCCTGTGCTGTAGATTGATACCTTTCAAAAAAATTATTGACCTGAGGAGCAAAATATGTGGTAAAAGCCTTAATTGCAGCTTCACTTGTGTCATCTGTAAGCGGTAATGTCTTAAAAACTTCCCGAACTTCTCTACCTGCTGTATGAAGTAATAATGCCTTCTTTTGGGCATCCTTCATATTCCAAAATGCTTTTAAATAAATCTTAAATTCCCCACACCACTGTTGCTATCGTGTTACAACAGAATTGGGTTCATCAGTGATGCTAAATCGTTCAGGATGTTTAATGTCAAGAGGCATTTTGACTGCTTACCTTGATACCTTGAATAGGTTAGGCTACTGTTCTAAAGTCACCTTGTAACTTCCTACCTTTTTTTTGTATACTACCCAACTTTAGAATTCACTTTGTTTTCTTGTTTTGTTTGCTAGTGTTTGATGAAATTCTTCTGGTCGGCTGCATAGAAAATCCTCATTGGCCTTTTTCTTCTCCTGCTCTTGCAATAAATTTTTCTTCTGCTGCTCTATGATCTCTGCGTGCATTCATCATCGGGTCATGCCAATTTTATATATTATATTGGTTGATTGTTTGCTGATTTCAGCATATTACTCACCTGTGAATGAGTGAATAATTATTAGGAATTATCCAGGGGTATCCCATCTGCGTTGTCATTTTTTTATTGTTGATATGTTGAATCAAACGCAGGTGTATACATAACCCTTTAATGTATAATAAGAGACTACATTGCTCTTGGCTCTGGGCTTCCAACAACCAACTTCCAACTGAGCGTCAAGCATCTCGTAAACAATCTTAAAAACCAAAACCTCATAACAAACATAAGAGCATCGCTCTCAAAAGACTTAAATCCTACTGCAGTACAAAAGTACAACGAATATGGGACATGGTATATCGTCTCTTGGGTTTCATAACAGCATGGCATTGTTAATGTCAATGCAGACATCTGCTTCACTTGTTATCATTTCTCAAAGACCAGACGATATAAAATGTGTTGTCAACATCGTTGTAATGAAGCAAAATGCAATGGCCATCACATCCATCCATCCTGATTAAGTTTTCTCTCAACTTATTTCTCTTCAGTTTGTTGACTCATTCTTTCTCTCCATAAGACAACAAAAAGCTTTTAGAATTGAGCTTAAACAGATATGTACCACCAAACGTACACAATTATATCTGTACATTCTTAGCACTTCAGAGAGATGTATTGTTTTGCATGTATACGATATGAATGAGTCCTTTCATGGATTTTTGTTTCTCCCAATTTCCACCGACAACAAATCAAACATGGAACTCAAAGGACGAGGTTTTAAGAAACTCTGAAGAATAGAAAGAGTTAAGGAATATAAATAATCAGGAGAGGTGTACTAGGATAAATGAAACCAAAGTCTCATCATAAGCAAAAGGGAAGCAATAATAGAATAGGCTACATGTTACAGGAAGTTAGGAAGTATGGAGACAGTAACAGAGTAGGAGATTTGGCATTGTTAGTGAGAATAAAGATCTATGAGACAGAAGTAGTACCTACAATGTTTGCATATATTTAGACATGGGGTGTAATAAAAGAAAAAGAAATGAAAGAACTAGAGAGTAAACAGTACAAAATTATGAAAGGATTGTTTAAACAGGTTTCTACTACACCATACTGGGGGCTAATAGCAGAAATAGGAATACGGCCAGTTGAAAATAGAATAGAGTATGAAAAATGTGATGTTATTTCATAACATCAGATGACAAATGGCTAGTTAAGAAAGCAGTGGAAGATCAAATAAGAGAACCATATGGAGAATGTTGGAGAAAAAGTATTAAAGAAATACGCAATGAATATTATATTAAAATTTAAGAAGTAAGAAAGTATAAATAAACAAGAAATTTTAAAAGAAACAAAAAGTAAAGTGGCAAAGGAAATTGAAAGAAAAATAGAAGTAAGAAAAGCAGAGATAACCAAACTGAGGTTTGTGAATAGTAATGGCCAGAGAGACTGCATAGGTGAACTTGACACTAATGCGACAGTACTATTTATGAAAACAAGGTTAAATGTACAAGAATTAAAAGAAAATTATAAAAACAGGAAGGTTAAGGATACCCTTTGTGTTTTGTACAGGGAGGCAGAGGTTACTACTGAGCATTTGGCCATGTCATCCATAAAACTCGCACACTGGCCATTTTGGAGAATGATTAAGTCCCAACTTTGATAGGCAAAGAGATGTATTTGGGCGTAATATTTGTGGCATCCTTTAAAGAACAAAGGCAAATCTATAACCAAGCATTTTTAGCCAGAAAGTTTTACCATAAAGGTGTCCTTGAGCTCTGGTATGTGCATTTTAGCTATGCAAAATACCAATGATTTGTAAAGGGGGTCAATGTGTTGCTTTCTGTTCCAAACAGTAATGCAACATTGGATGTTTAAACTGACTGATTCGTGTTTAATTAAGTAACTCATTAATTTGTGTTTAAGAAACTCGGTAATTTACTTACCTCAATAATCTAGGTTTGTAATTACTTACATTTCTGTACCTATTTATAGGTGTGATTACCTAGAATTATTAACTGCAACAACCAATGAATGTTACTTAATTCTTTTGTATGTATTCAATTTTTCATGGCAGACTGTAGGATTTTCTTTGGAATTGGTTTTATCTGGAGCTACAAGAATACTGTTGGTACCTATGTAAGCATCATTCAGAACCTACGGAAGAAACAAAAATTCTCTCTCTCTCTCTCTCTCTCTCTCTCTCTCTCTCTCTCTCTCTCTCTCTCTCTCTCTCTCTCTCTCTCTCTAACTAAATTGCCACAATAAATAAGGGAAAACAGAATTTATAATTGCCACAGTTTTCCAAAACTCACTATTTTTTTTTCTCCCTCTAAATCTAATACTAAAAATCTGAGATAGATTTCGTAATTATAACTGTTTTTATGAAATCTCATGACAGAAAAGAAGAGCAGATCTTCCTGTTTCCCCCCAAACCTAATTAGAAAAAGACCAAAGATCATTATAGAATAAGAAGGATTAAAAATGCAATATTCATTAACATATAGACTTGGATAAAGGAATGATATAATATTAGATTTCATTTAGTCCCCCTCGAAAGTGAAGACAGAAAACGAAAGAAAATTCTGTTCCGAGTTCTTCTATTTTCTGTAAAATCTATAGAAAATTGCATTAATCAATCTTCATTATAGTCGACGAGAATAAAGTTTTCACGCTAATATTCTATCATTCAGTTTCTTTACTTATTGATTACTGATGGAGCAGGAAAGGCTTCCTCCAATATCAGTGAACTCTCAATATTGTGCAAATTCCTGACGAGTTTTGGTAGGATGGAAAGATATTTTATCATCATAATGATGTGTTTTCGAATATTTCAAGCTATTCAACCTTTTAAGGATTTGTTTTTCTATCATAATAATTTTGAATAATTTTAGATAAAAATCTTTATATCTTGTAAAAGATTCAGTAAAAAATCACATAAATAGTTATAGAAAACATAATCAGAATTTTTAAAAGACGCTGATCAAGTTGATTGAAGGGTACCGTTATAAGGTACCGACTTCTACTGAGTGCTGGACATATCAGTATTATTAATGAATACCCTCTTGACTAAAGGGTTGACAAAATATAACTATGCCACCCGTTACCCCTTAATGTCTTTGGCCCCAAACGCAACAGAATAAACTTTTGGAGATGTTAATAATATTACCGGTCCAGGTTATGTGTTCTCACTGCTCGACTCAATACCTTGCTTAAATAAGTGTGTCACAAGATCGTACATAGTTCATTTCGTGTATATATTATGCTTGTATCTTCGCTCTTCCCTCGCACTAAAAAGAGCCTGAATAAACATGTCTGTTTTTTCTCACCGGTAATGGTGTCGATTTCAAACATGAAGTTTAATGTGACGGGCCGAGAGAAGGTTGTGACTCAAAGACAGGATGAAAGCAACTGAGTGTGTCTATTATAGAACACTCTCCTTTATATACAAAAGCTTAAGTCAACAAGATAAATCATGATCAAAATCGATACCGTTACCGGTGAAAAAAACGGACATATGTTTATTCAGGCTCTTTTTAGTGTGAGGGAAGAGCGAAGATACAAGCATAATATATACACAAAATGAACTATGTACGATCGCGTGACACACGGTTGGTACAATACTCGAAGGAGAAGACATAAATATCTCTCGTGAAGATTTATAGCGAGAGGGAAAACATACATATCCTCTCTTAAATGTTTAAGGGCCGCTCATGAATGGCAAAGACAAGTAACAGTGACAATGCCCTAGCGAGTAGGACAATGCCCTGGAGATTGACCTTATATACATATGATTAGCGCCCAAATTAAGACCCTTTCTACTCAAGCTAGGACCAGGGAGAGCCAGCCAATGGCTACTGATGACTCAGCAGGTAGACCTATAGGCTCCCACCAAACATCCCATCCTTAGCTCACAATGATGCTGACTTTGCAGACAAAACAAGAAACTACCGAGTTTAAGCAGGTCTCAAATCCCAGTCCAGCAGATCGCTAGTCAGAGACGTTTCCAATAGCACAACTGCCATCATAGTCTGAATAAGCCTTTATGGATCCCATACTTTACCTCTGAGGCCACATAGTTGTGCAGTGTGTAAGGAAGTTTTCCATAGACTAACGGAAAGTGGAATCATGTAACATTCCCTATCTTTATTTGTGGATAACTGTTTCGAAGTGAAACTACTCATAGTGATGATGTCAAATAACTCATTTCTTTCTTTCTTTCTTTCTGGTTATCAATGATGTGGAGGGTACCCAGTGTCTCCATTTGGAGTAAGAGAATAGAATTCCTTTATGTTATGTAATTTTCCGGAAATTTAATCCAGGATATTTATTTTATATATTATACCAACCGTGTGTCAGACGATCATACATAGTAACGACATTTCATTTTGTGTATATATTATGCTTGTATCTTCGCTCTCCCCTCGCACTAAAAAGAACCTGAAAATACTTTGTATGTTTTTTCACCGTTAACTTTTAACCAGTGTGGTACTCGGTTATTATTATTATTATTAATATTATTATTATCCAAGCTACAACCCTAGTAGGAAAAGCAAGATGACATAAGCCCAAGGGCTCCAATAGAGAAAAATAGCCCAGAGAGGAAAGGAAATAAACATAATTAAATGATGAGGACAAGTTAACAATAAATCATTTTAAAACCTCAACAACGTCAAAACAGACATGTCCCATATAAACTATTAACAACGTCAAAAACAGATATGTCATATATAAACTATAAAAAGACTCATGTCATCCGGGTCAACATAAAGATATTTGCTACAACTTTGAACTTTTGAAGTTTTACTGATTCAACTACCCGATCAGGAAGATCATTCCACAACTTTGTAACAGCTTGAATAAAACTTCCAGAATACTGTGTAGTATTGAGCCTCATGATGGAGAAGGCCTGGCTATTAGAATTAACTGCTTGCCTAGTATTACGGACTGGATAGAATTGTCCAGGGAGATCTGAATTTAAAGGATCGTCAGAGTTATGAAAAGTCTTATGCAACATACATAATGAACTAATTGAACGACAGTGCCAAAGATTAATATCGAGATCAGGAATAAGAAATTTAATAGACAGTAAGCTTCTGTCCAACAAATTAAAATGAGAATCAGCAGCTGAACACCAGACAGGAGAACAATACTCAAAACAAGGTAGAATGAAAGAACTAAAACACTTTTTCAAAATAGACTGATCACCAAAAATCTAGAAAGACTTTCTCAATAAGTCAATTTTTTGTGCAATTAAAGAAGACACAGACCTAATGTGTTTTTCAGAAGTAAATATGCTCTTGAGAGTTACACCTAAAATATTAAAAGTCACACAAATATAAAAAAAAAAACTTTATTAATACTGAGATCCGGATGTTAAGGAGCCACCGTCATTGACCTACTTACAATCATACTTCGAGTTTTGTTAGGATTCAACTTCATATCCCATAATTTGCACCATGCACTGATTTTAGCTAAATCTCTATTAAGGGATTTATCAACTCCAGATCTACATTCAGTGGTTAGAATTGATGCAAAGAGAGTAGCATCATCTGCATATGCAACAAGCTTGTTTTCTAGGCCAAACCACATATCATGTGTATATGATATGAAAAGTAATGGGCCAAGAACACTACCCTGTGGAACACCGGATATCACGTTCCTATACTCACTATGGTGCCCATCAACAATAACTCTTTGAGATCTATTACTTAAAAAATCAATAATAATGATAAGAAACGACCCACCCAATCCCAACTATTTGAGTTTGAAAATAAGGGCCTAAAATCAAGCAGCACTAAAATCAAGGCCAATCATACAAACTTCTTGACCACAATCAAGGAATTTCTGTACAGCATTGGAGATTGTAAGAAGGGCATCACATGCTCCAAGGCCTTTACGAAAACAAAATTGCAAACTAGGGAATAGATGATTATTTTCAGCAAACCTATTAAGATGTTTTGCCAGAAGACGCTCAAAAACTTTAGAGAATATGGGAGTTATGGAAATTGGGCGGTAATCAGTGAGACTTGAGCTACCACAAACACATTTACATAGAGGAGCAACATTACCAATCCAGTTGAACAGGAAATTTCCTGTTGCATTGAACGTAAAATAATGTGTCTGTTTTTCTCACCGTTAACTGTTAACCGGTACGGTGTCGATTGAACAAGAATCTTCCTATTGCATTGAGTTTTTGTATATAAATGCGAGTGTCTGTTATAAAGTTACTCAGTTGCTTTTATCCTGTCCTTGAGTCACAACCTTCTCTCGGCTCGTCACATTGATGACCCCGGAAGGTGACTCACTCCTCCCGCCTTCCACCCACCCTCTCCTCTCCGTCGTTGGTACTATGGCGGACTCTACGGATATTGGCGCTGAGGCTGCCCCATTGAAACTTTCGTCATTCGCCAGCAGAGAGGCGTCTTCTTGGTTTCAGCGTGCAGAGGTCCAGATTCGCATCAAGGGCGTGACTCGCTCAACCACCAAAGCAGATTATGTTCTCCCGGCGATACCCGAGGACACCTCCCCGGAAATATCCGACTGGCTTTGTGAACAAGGAGACACCCCAATAGCATACGACGCCCTCAAAACATACCTTCCGCAGCAGAACTTGCCGTCGCCAGCCGCCTGTATAGCAAAGCTTTACCAGCTCTCTCAACAACCGTTTGGGGACCAAAGGGCTTCGCCCGCCCTCAGGGAAATGACCAGTATTGCTCGCCAGCAACCTGTCACAGATGGCTCTTCTTGTGAGTTGAACCTACTTCATGTCCTTTGGATACGCCGTTTACCCAAACCTGTATGCGCTGCCATACCCGATGTCGATAGTTTACCCATAAAGGACTTGATGACCAAAGTCGACGCCCTTATGGACAGCCACTTCAAGACCTCCATCAACGCCTCCACTCATGACGTAGAGGACGCCTATTCAACATTAACCGAAGCTGACGTAAATGCCGTAGGAGATACATTCCTACCCCGTAACGTGCCGAAGCTGCGACAAAGCCACCCACCACCCACCACTCGCTCGCGCCCCAACCAACGACTTCTACAGCCACTTACTGCCTCCCATCCGCCACAGTTTTGCTACTACCACTCCATATTCAGGGCAACTACGAAAAAATGTGCCAAGGATTGTCAGTGGCCAAAAAAAGTGTAATTATGCCAACGGTCATGGCGGTGGCCTCCCGTGTTTCTAATCTTTTCTTTTTACATTATGCAGGAACGGTCGTGCAATTTTTTGGTAGACACGGGTGCTAGTCGTTCTCTTTTGCCAAGGGAACTCTTCAGGACATAATGTAGTCTATCTACGTCTGCGGACGTCCGCTTGGTAGCTGCCAACAGATCTACGACACCCACCTACTGTTACAAGAACCTCACATTATCTTTTGGAAACGGTAAATTTAATTGTAAGTTTCTCGCTGACATCACATTGCTAATCCTCGGTATGAATTTCCTCTCTCATTTCCACCTTCTGGTCGATGTCGCCCACCGACGATTGGTCAACTCAGACTTGTACTTGTCGACACCTCTTTAACCCGCCCTCTCCAACCTCGTTCTCCACATCAGCGCACCCACGGATGCCTATGCTAACCTCCTTACGTAGTACCCGGACGTTTTCCGTCCAGAACTTCACCAAACGCCCACGGCTCCTCCCAAGCGCGGTATTTATCACCATATCAAGACGACGGGACCCCCCAATCTTCTCAAAATTCAGACGTCTACTACCGGAATGATTTGCAGCCATCAAACAGATGTTCATCAAAATGGAGAAAATGGGCTTTTGCTAAAAGGCCTCCAGCCCATGGTCGTCACCCTTACGCATAGTTCTAAAGAAAGACGCCTCCCTCCGTCCGTGCAGGATTACAGGCGCCTGAGAAACGCAAAATAAACCGGATCACTAACCCCTCGCAAACATCGCCGGCGTGACCTCCTACCTGCACAAAGCGAAGGTTTTCTCTACGCTCTACCTCCTAAACGGGTATTATCTGGTGCCTATGAACCCAGAAGACATCCCTAAGACCACCATCACCACTTTGTTTGGTAAATACACCTTCAATTACTCCTGTTTTGGCCTTCATAATGCTGGGGCCACGTTTCAACGTCTCTTGGATGGCATCTTAGGGAACCTCCCCTTCTGTGTATTTTATGCGGACGATATACTTGTGTTCTTCTCCTCAAAAGAGGAACACCTACGTCCCCTGCGCACCGTGCTCCGGTAGTCCGGTACGAAGAATATACCTTTGGCGGCAACGAAGTGTCGTTCTTAGGGCACCGCATCACTCCTGAAGGAGTCCATCCCCTCCCTGAGAAGGTAGCAGCCGTTCAGAACTTCCCCGCGCCCTCGACCGTCAAAGCTCGGCAGGAATTCTTGGGCATGATCAACTATTATCACCGTTTTCTGCCAGCCATTGCTGCCACTCTTGCTCCCCTCTACGCCTCCCTCAAGGGCAAGCCAAAGGACCTGAAGTGGGGTCCCCTTCAAGAAGCAGCCTTCTGCAATGCTAAAAAGCCCCTATCAACTACTGCGGCTCTCACTTTTCCTATCCCAAACGCCCCACTCCTTCTCTCCACCGATGCCAGCGACGTCGCTATTGCTGCAGTACTTGAGCAGGTGGTCAACGGCTCGCCCCGCCCATTGGCCTTCTTCAGCAGAAAACTGTCCAAGGCAGAATCGGGCTATTCTACCTTCGATCGAGAATTGCTGGCTGTGCACTTGGCTGTCCGTCACTTTCGTCATTTCTTAGAAGGTACGCCCTTCGTCATTTGCACAGACCACATGCCTCAGGTGCATGCCTTTACTCGACAGTCTGATGCCTGGTCCGCCCGTCAACGCCGACATCTCTCCGCCGTGGCTTAATACAATTGCACCCTTCAATACGTCCCTGGGAAAATGAATGCCGTTGCCGATGCCCTGTCAAGAAACACGTTGGCTGCCGTTCAACTGGCATTGGATTACAACGCCCTGGCTGAAGCCCAACGACAGGATCCAGAATATCAAGCATATAGGACATCCTGCACGTCCCTCCGTTGGGAAGACTTCCCCCTCGACAACTCCAACACCACCCTCCTCTGTGACGTCAGTACTGGCAGACCACGACCTTGGATTCCTGCTACCATGCGCCGACAAGTGTTTGATTTCATTCATGGCCTTTCACATCCCTCGTGCCGTTCTACTGCACAGCTGCTGAAGGCAAAGTTCATTTGGCACGGCATTTCTAAGGATGCTAAGGATTGGGTCCGCGCCTGTACTTCTTGCCAAACTTCCAAAGTATATCGACACATGGATTCAGGAGTGGGCCCCTTTTCTCAACCTCAGCGTCGTTTCGCACACATTCACGTCGACATTTTAGGCCCCCTACCCACATCACAAGGACTTTGTTACCTGTTTACCGTCATCGACCGCTCCACCCGTTGGCCTGAAGCCATTCCCATGGAAACTGCAACGTCTGCCTCATGTACATCTGCCTTACTCTCTGGATGGATTGCAAGATTTGGTATCCATGAGCATATTACTTCTGACAGAGGAACCACTTTCACCTCTCAATTGTGGACATCATTAGCGAATCTCCTGGGCATCACCCTACATCAGATAATGGCCTACAACCCCGCTGCCAATGGAATGGTTGAATGTTTTCATCGCACCCTCAAAGCAGCTTTGATGTCCTGCTACAAGGATTCAAACTGGTTTACTCAGCTTCCCTGGGTCCTCCTGGGACTAAGGACCACTTCTAAGGACGCCCTCGACGTCTCGGCAGCTGAAATGGTGTATGGCGACCCGTTGGTCGTCCTTGCCAAATTTTTTCCTTCCACAACCTCCTCCGATGATCTCCAGCGCATACATCACGTCATGGGAAAATTTAGTCCATGCCGCCAGACTTACAAGCCCCCAGCGAAGCATCACATACCTACAGACTTGCATTCTGCAATGCACGTCTTCCTGCGCAATGATACTACCAAGCCACCGCTAACGCCCCCTTACACGGGCCCTTTCCTTGTGTTCCGACGCAGTCCGAAAGCATTCCTACTAAATATTCGTGGCAAAGAAGACTGTGTCTCCATTGATCGTCTAAAACCTGCTTATCTACTGCCAGATGACCCGTCTACAGTTCGCCTCTCTAGAGCAGGGCACCCTATTTAACATGTACAGTATGTCATTTTTAGGGGGGGAGCCATGTACCAACCGTGTGTCACACGATCGTACATAAATTATTTTGTATATATTATGCTTATATCTGCGATCTTCCCTCGCACTAAAAAGAACCAGAATAGACATGTTGGCGTGTCGCCTATGTAACATTGTCATTTTCTCGAACATGTATTTTCCTGTTGCCTTGAGGTTTTGTATATAAAGGAGTGTGTTCTTTAATAAAGATATTTTTGATTGCATCCTTCCTTTGAGTTCACAACCCTCTTTCGGCTCGTCAGAGTCCAAATGATTTAGTTTAACCAATATATCATCAGGAATATTTCTATACATCACAACATGATTTCATTGCAATAAAGGTTCTACAGTAAGAAGACCGACTATATCAGGAAACAGCTATAATATTGTACCTCACAGAACTCCAAACAGACTCTAAAACGGAGCAAATGTTTACGCTCTGGACATCAATATTTTCCCAAGACGTTCATAATAGTTAGACATCATATTCAGGTGGAGTGTTTCCTCCATTACTGACACACGAGGAATCCTTTCGAATTTTGGATATTTACTTCCATCAGCCATTTTGGATCGTAGCTTAATTAAATGTTAAGGAACTATTCTAGAATACGGGATCAGAGAATAAACATCAGAAGTATTTAAATTCAAGAATATTCAACTTATGGTAACGTTATAGTTTCCCTCCCTGAAAAAGAGAACTAGTATAAAAGTAGCTTAAATGTTTAGTTTTCATGAATCATAGCCATAATAAAAGTCATATGTTAAAGGATGGCAAAAACAATCGTCACCAGATATTAAATGAAACTAAATTTTCCTCAAAGGGAATTTCCCCACTGGTAATCTTCTCTTCCGTCTGGAGATCTTTCAACTAATAATTTCTAGTTGACACAAATGAAGAATTCGGTTTGTATAGAAAACATTTCTTGAGTTCAGAATACTGTTAAAGATAATTCATCATCGTTTAGATTCTCTTTCCTGAAGTCACGATTTCCCTGAGGACTCATTTCATCTTAAAGGAGGAATAATACGAACTCATTAAGATAATGGATTATGACAAAAGTCTTGACATCATCACTAATTCGATAAAACCACTCTACACTTATTATTATTATTATTATTATTATTATTATTATTATTATTATTATTATTATTATTATTACTTGCTAAGCTACAACCCTAGCTGGAAAAGCATGATGCTAAAAGCCCAAGGGCTTCAACAGGGAAAATAAATCCAGTGAGAAAAGGAAATAAGGAAGCAAATAAATGATACAAGAAATAATGAACAATTAAAATGAAATATTTTAAATGCTGTAACAATATCAAAAAGATATTTCCTTTACAAACTATAAAAAGACTTATGTCAGCCTGTTCAACATAAAAACATTTGTTGCAAGTGTGAACTTTTGAAGTTCTACCGATTCAACTACCCGATTTGGAAGATCATTCCACAATTTGGTCTAAGCTGAATTAAAGCTTCTTGAATACTTTGTAGTTTTGAACATCATGATGGAGAAGGTCTGGCTATTAGAATTAACAAAAGGCCTAGTATTACGAACAGGATGAAACTGTCCAGAAAGATATGAATTAAAAGGATGATCAGAATTATAGAAATTATCATGCAACATCCATAGTGAACTAATTGAATGATTATTACTAGCTAAGCTACAAATTTAGTTGGAAAAGCTAGATGCTATAAGCCCAAGGACTCCAATAGGGAAAAATAGCTCAGTGAGTAAAGGAAATAAGGAAATAAATAAATGATGAAAATGAATTAACAATAAATAATTCTAAATAAAGTAACAACGTCAAAACAGATATGTCCTATAAAAACTATTAACAACGACAAAAACAGATATGTTATAAATAAACTATAAAAAGACTCATGTCACCCTGGTCAACATGAAAACATTTGCTCCAACTTTGAACTTTTGAAGTTCTACTGATTCAACTACCCGATTAGGAAGATCATTCCACAACTTGGTGACAGCTGGAATAAAACTTCCAGAGTACTGTGTAGTATTGAGTCTCATGATGGAGAAGGCCTGGCTATTAGAATTATCTGCCTGCCTAGTATTACGAACAGGATAGAATTGTCCAGGGAGATCTGAATGTAAAGGATGGTCAGAGTTATGAAAAATCTTATGCAACATGCATAATGAACTAATTGAACGACGGTGCCAAAGATTGATATCTAGATCAGGAATAAGAAATTTAATAGACCGTAAGTTTCTGTCCAACAAATTAAGATGAGAATCAGCATCTGAACACCAGACAGGAGAACAATACTCAAAACAAGGTAGAATGAAAGAATTAAAACACTTTTTCAGATTAGATTGATCACCGAAAATCTTGCAAGACTCTCTCAATAAGCCAATTTTTTGTGCAATTGAAGTAGACAGAGGTCTCATGCATTTCTCAAAAGTAAATTTGCTGTTGAGAAGCCACCGTCCTTGACCTACTTACAATCATACTTTAAGTTTTGTTAGGATTCTGCTTCATACCCCATAATTTGCACCATGCACTAATTTTAGCTAAATCTCTATTAAGGGATTCACCAACCCCAGATCTACATTCAGGGGATGGAATTGATGCAAAGAGAGTAGCATCATCTGCATATGCAACAAGCTTGTTTCCTAGGCCAAACCACATGTCATGTGTATATAGTATGAAAAGTAATGGGCCAAGAACACTACCCTGTGGAACACCGGATATCACATTCCTATACTCACTATGGTGCCCATCAACAACAACTCTTTGAGATCTATTACTTAAAAAATCAATAATAATTCTAAGAAACGACCCACCCACTTCAAAATATTTTAGTTTGAAAACAAGGGCCTCATGATTAACACGGCCAAAGGCAGCACTAAAATCAAGGGCAATCATACGAACTTCCTGACCACAATCAAGGGATTTCTGTACAGCATTGGAGATTGTAAGAAGGACATTACATACTCCAAGGCCTTTACAAAAATCAAATTGCAAACTAGGGAATAGATGATTACCTTCAGCAAACCTATTAAGACGTTTTGCCAGAAGACATTCAAAAATTTTAGATAATGTGGGAGTTATGGAAATTGGGCAGTAATCAGTGGGACTTGAGCTACCACAAACACATTTACATAATGGAGTAACATTACCAATTCTCCAACAATTGCTAAATTCTCCTCTTCTTGCTAACTTGCGAAAAATAACAGTTAACTTTGGAGCCAAGAAATCTGCTGTCTTTATAAAAAACAAAGGAAAAATATGAGATGAGAATCAGCAGCTGAAGATCAGACAGGAGAACAATACTTAAAACCAGGTACAATGAAAGAATTAAAACACTTCTTCAGAATAAATTGATTGTCAAAAATCTTAAAAGACCTTCATAATAAGCCAGTTTTTTTTTTTTTTTTTTGGGGGGGGGGGGGCAATTGAAGAAGACACTGACCTACTCTGTTTTTTAAAAGAAATTTGCTGTCGAGAATCCCACCTAAAATTTTTAGAGTTATACAGAGTTCCAGAAAGATTATCAATGCTGAGATCATGATGTTAAGAAGCCACTGTCCTTGACCTACTTACAATCATACTTTGAGTTTTGGTAGGATTCAACTTCATACCCCATAATTTTCACCATGCACTAATTCTAGCAAGATCTCTATTAAGAGACTCAGAAACTCCAGATCTACATCTAGGCGATAGAATTGATGCAAAGTGAATAGCATCATCAGCATATGTAACAAACTTGTTTTCGACGCCAAACTACATGTCATGTGTATATAAGATGAAAAGTAATCAGCCAAGAACACTGCCCTGAGGAGCACTAAATACCACATTCCTATACTCACTATGGTGCCCCTCAAAAACTCTTTGCGATCTATTACCTAAAATATCAATAATGATGTCATGTAAAGATCCATCCACTTTGGGTTTCAATACAAGGAGCTCATGATTAACATTGTTAAGTATGACTAATAAAATAAATATTATACAACAATTATTCTTGTACCCTAAGGGCAGGAGTAGTGTAGTATCCGAGTAAGAGTAGGGTTGTAGGAGTTATCTGAGCTGACGACGAGTTTCGTCACGGGGAAAGAAGTCGTCATAGGAATTAATAAATATCCTCAACTATACGTTATGTTTTTCGGCCATGCATCTGCATACGCTATTGCGAACTTGCGAATCAGTCGGCTCTTGAGTATCTTGTAGTAGAATTCGATCACCAGGACACTGTCTCCTTCCAAACCCAACATCAACCCTTACTTTGTAAAGATTTCCAATAATAGTAGACGTATTGCTACCTAATTTTTGGTCATGTATAAGAGGCACATAAACTTGATCAGGCTCTTTCGAAAAATTTGATTTCTTTATCTAAAACTATTTATGTAAATTATTACTAATTCTTTTTGTGTAATATAAAAAAAATCCATTCAAAGTCATTAAAAATAATTATAGAAACAAAAACGTATTTTTAAAAGGTCAGGAAGCCCATCATTATGTTGATGAAATATCTTTCCATCTGATCAAAACTCGTAAGGAATTCGTAATATTAAGTAAACCTTCACTGAGATTGGTAGGCCGATTGGTTTTCATGATAGTTGGTGTACAGTCTGTGACAGTTTATATACAGTCAACTGATTGAATTGCTTTACAGTTTCGTTTATCTTTGCTTGTCGTGATTGTGAATGACAGGAACAATTTATTGTTTATCTTTGATTACAGTGAGATAGTTTAGTTTTTTACTCGGAGTAGAGGTTTATGAAAAAAATAATGTATGTGGTTGTGTGAAAATGTAGTAGGATTTGGCAAAGTAAGGGGGGAGGAATGTGGAGGATTAATTTCTGTTTTATTTTTATTTATCTATTTTTTGTTGAGCAACCAAATGTCTAACTGTTTCGTCAGTCTCCTTGAAATTCGAAATATAATTTCCGAAGTAAAATTCCTTTATAATCATTTTGAATTATGGCTTGATCTCTGCAAAACTCGAAATCATAATAGACAAATAAATTAACATCAAATTTTTTTCTATTTAGATGCTCCCACAAATGTTATCGCAACATTAACATTAGTTTCATGTTGTTTAGTTTTAGTTTTAGAGCAATGGTATAGTTCATATTATGAAGGTTCATGTTTGAGGGTCGGGGTTTGCCGTGTCTGACACCGCTTGATCTATCCTTTCTCGCTACTTTCTATTATCATTTGTGGGTTTATCGAAACAGAGCGTTAAAGATTGGAGGATTTATTTTACTGATAGATATAGAAGGGTTGATTAGTAAACCTCTCTCTCTCTCTCTCTCTCTCTCTCTCTCTCTCTCTCTCTCTCTCTCTCTCTCTCTCTCTCTCTCTCTCTCTCTTAATCTAACTAAATTACCACTATGAATAAGGAAGAAAATAATCTATAATTGCTATATTCCTCCACAACTCGCAATCTTTTCTCTCTCCATCAAAATATATCTTTTTATGAAATTCTCACAACAGAATAGAAGAGCAGATCTTCCTGTTTCCCCTCAAACCTAATTAAAAAGGTGACCAATAGTAATTATAGAATAAGAAGAATTAAAAATGCAACATTTATTAACATATAAACTTTAATAAAGGTATAGTAAAGAATTTGGTTTTATTTAGTCCCCCTCGAAGGTCAAGACAGAAAACGAAAGAGGGCTGTGTTGATAGTTTTTCCATTCTCTGTTAATTCTATAAAAAATTCCATTGCACAAATAATGATTATAGTCACCGAAAATAAAGTTTTCACGTTTGTATTCTATCATTCAATATCTTTACTTAATTAATTACTGATGGAGCAGGAAAGGATTCTCCAATCTCGGTGAAATATCAATATTACGTAAATTCCTGACGAGTTGGATCAGATGGAAAAGTATTTTTTCATCATAATGATGTTGTAAAGACACCGCTCCCTTCGTCGTCCACAAAATCAACAAACTGTTTATTTATTTGAATTCTCCTTTCGCCACACTGTGGTTTCCCATGTATATGTATTCCGCTCTATATGAGCTACATTTGGACATATGTATTATTTCATTACGTTTCTGTTAACTCATAATTCGTATATTTGTAAGTGTAAGAAAACACATATATTTTGGCGGGCAATCCAATCTGATCTGGTGCCAGCGCCATCCTACCTTTCCTCCCGCACCTTGTAATATAATACTGTGCACATTTGAATAAAGTATCAGTTGATCTTGGTGACGCTTGTCTCACTGTCCTTACAACTGGTGACCCCGGAGTTGAAAGTAGCATCAGCGATTTTTGCTTTGCCATTAACGGAATTATTACGGCCGTGCTACCTTCTCTATACTCCGTTACCTTATGCATGAGCCTGCATTTGGTTCTCCCACACTTCGGTGAATGTAAGGCAGTAGGACGAGCTTAACCGACATATCAACTTCTCACCTCTTCGCCGACTCGTCGTCTGGCCACGATGCAGGAAGCAACACGCCCATCGCACCCAACGGCCTCGCCTCCACGCCCAAATTGAAACTGCTACCCATTTCTCAACACAACACCGCTTCCTGGTTCCTGAGAGCAGACGTACTCTTCCGTGTCGCTAGACTCAGCGACTCCTGCGCCAAGGCTGACATCGTTCTCACCTCCATACCTGAAGAGGTATTCGACAAGATTTCCCCATGGCTTGACGCCTAGGCCAGCCAAGTTTCATACGACGACCTGAGAACGAAACTCATCGGTATCTACTCCCTCTCCGTCTCAGCAAGGGCACAGAAAGTCCTGGACCTCGCCGGCAAGCCCATGGGTGACACCTCTCCTGTCGAAGCGTGGGACGAGTTAACCGTCCTGCTTATGCTCCCCGAAACAGACAGCAACAGCCGACACGTGAGATTAGCTTATCTTGCGAGATCTTTCTTCGACGCCTACCACAGGACGTAAGGGCCCAATTGACAGACGCCGACACGCTCCCGATGATCGAGCTCCTATCGAAGGCTCAGAAGCTCCACGAGGCCTCCAAAGCATCTCGACTCGGAGCATCATCGTCAACAACGCCTTCGTTCTTCTCCTTCAGCAGCTGTTCTTCCATAGACTCCTCGGCAACGGCCCCTGAGGACGACAAGATCAACGTTCTATCAAGAAAGAAACCGCCGCAACCAACACGACCGAACCCTAGGACTAACCCAGCATGGTGCTTCTACCACCAACAGTTCGGCAGTGACGCCAAGAAATGTAGAGCACCATGCAGTTTCCCTAGAAGATGACGCCAGAAGCATGCACCTGCCACCATCACAGCCGCAGGTAACCAAAACAAGAATGGTTTCTATATCCTCGATACCACTTCCAACCTTCCAAGTCCGACCTAGACCGTGGTCCTGACAAAAATGCTCCCTCACTCATCGCCGCCAATGGATCTCCCATACGGTGCTATGGGATTAGGACCCTCAAGATATCTATCATGGGCCGTTCGTATTCTTGGCCCTTCGCCATCGCTGACGTCAATCGCCCCCTCCTCGGTGCGGATTTCCTCGCCCACCATGGACTCCTTGTCGATGTCGCCAACAAACGTCTCATCGACACGGGAACCTGCCAGTCCCGCGCCCTAGAACACGGCCCTGCAACAATGTCCGTATCCGCCGTAACGACGCACCCCTACGCCGACCTCCTACAAAAATTTCCCGAGGTTTTCAAGCCCGAGCTCCGACACTCGCCAGGTTCCCCGTCCAGGCACGGGATCTACCACCACATCACAACGACAGGACCTCTCACTCACGCCAAATTCCGCCGCCTCCCGCCCCAGAAACTGAAGGATGCCAAACGCGCCTTTGAGGACATGGAACGCATGGGTATCTGTAAGAAAGCATCGAGCCCCTGGGCATCGCCCCTACACATGGTAAAAAAGCCGGACGGGTCCTGGAGACATTGCGGCGACTATAGGCGCCTCAACCTCATCACAACGCCCGATCACTACCCTCTGCCCAACATGCAGGACCTAACGAACGCATTGCACGGCGTGAAGTATTTTACCAAGATGGACCTCCTCAAGTCTTACTTCCAGGTTCCCATATTTCCGGAAGACATCCCGAAAACTGCCATTGTAATGCCGTTTGGATCCTACACCTTCGCATACTCAACATTCGGTCTACGCAACGCTGGGGCGACCTTTCAACGACTAATGGATAGCATTCTGGGTATCCTACCTTTCTGCGTCTGCTACGTCGACGACATCCTGATATTCTCGAAAACTAAGGAGAAACACCGGAGGCACGTCCGCACCGTCCTCAAACGCCTACAAGAGAACGGCCTGGTCGTACGTTTCGATTTCCTTGGTCACAGCGTATCCTCGTGCGGGGTAAAACCCATGACAACCAAGTTTGACGCCATCAGAAAGTTCGCGATACCTACGACCATCCGCCAACTTCAGGAGTTCCTGGGGATGGTCAATTACTACAGGCACTTCATCCCCAACATCGCACAAACCCTGTCACCCTTCGACAACGTCCTGAAAGGAAAAGCGAAAAAACTCGAGTGGGGTTTGCCCCAGCAAAAGGCATTTGCCCGGACAAAGGATGCCTCGCGAATGCCACCACCTTGGCTCATTTCGACGACAACGCGCCCCTGCGACTAACGACCGACGCCAGCAACGTCGCCTGTGGGGTTGTGCTGGAGCAACTCGTCGATGGTTCTCCTCGACCGCTGGCATTCTTCAGCAAGAAATTGAAACCCACCGAAACAAGATACAGCACCTTCGATAGGGAACTCCTCGCCGTCTACCTTGCCGTCTGCCACTTCAGGCACATCTTGGAGGGCACACCCTTCACAATTGCGACAGACCATCAACCCCTAGTTCACAATTTCATGAAATCGACAGACGCATGGTCATCCCGACAACTACGTCATCTCGCAATAATCGCCTAATTCGGGTGCACCATACGTTACGCCCCAGGAAAGAAAAACCCAGTCGCGGACGCCCTTTCAAGGATTGAAATTGACGCAATCCACCTGGGAATCGACTACGCCAATCTCGCAACCGAACAACGCACCGACCGAGAAGCACAGGATCACCTGACGGGGTCATCCGCGCTCAAGATAAGTGCGATTCCCCTCGGACCAGCAGGAGTAACTATTCTTTGCGACACCAGGACCAGCTGCCCACGTCCCTGGATACCAGCCTCCTGCAGAAGGAAAATATTCGATATCATCCACGGACTTTCACACCCCTCAGGACGCACCACCGCTCGCCTTCTGTCTGAAAATTTTGTCTGGCCAGGGATCAAAAAGGACGCCCGGGAATGGGCGAAGTCATGCATCAACTGCCAATAAAGCAAAGTCAGCCGTCACACCGAATAGGGGGTAGGCGATTTTCCCCAGCCAAAAAGACGTTTCGGTCACATACACATCGACGTCGTGGGACCATTGCCTCCTTCTGGATCTGCTCGCTACCTGCTTACAATCATCGATCGCTCCACGAGGTGGTTGGAGGCATCGCCGATGACCGAAGCTACGACTCAAGCATGCGCCGAAGCCCTCCTGTCAAGCTGGGTGAGCAGGTTTGGCGTTCCTGACGACATCACGACAGACAGAGGCCCCGCTTTCCTCTCAGAAATTTGGCTCGCTTTGGTGAACCTGATGGGGACGACGCTCCACAGCACCACAGCATACAACCCCGCGGCAAACGGCATGGTCTAAAGAACTCACCGCTCCCTCAAGGCGTCCCTGTGTAATCGCCATAACAGCGAATGTAGAATAAATATTTGTGTGAAATAGATAATGTAGCTATATGGACGAAAGGGAACTAGAATAAAGAGTTAAAAGCTAGCGAGAGAAAATATGCTTACTATGGAAGCGCTCATCCCGGGCGCATTAACCTCTAGCCTTAACACGTGTCGAACACCACCATAGGAAAAGAATCAAGCCATTGATGTGCGGAGCATAAACACATCTCCATCGTGAATGTATAACGTAGTTGTGAACGAGAATTTGCAGAGAATACATGCTGTAGAGCAATCTCCAATACTACCACAATACCGCATCGTCTATGTATAATGTTGTACACAATTATGTAATATGTTAATATTTTAATAACTGTAAATTAGAGAAGGTTATAACGATCAACATACAAATCATTGTGTTATTCATTGTCTGACACATGGATTCTAGATCAATAACATGTCAATTTGTAATGATACTTACTCGCATATTGTCTATGTCACCAGGTTTGATCACAACAAATAAATAGTGAATTCAACACTGCGGTATCAATTACTCCACCATTAGTCGCTAGAGAAATAGGCGACTACAATCAAACACGAACGGATATTGAAGTCACGGGACCTTGGCATCATAGTACGGATGGAAATTAAGTTTATGGGAATCACCCCCAAATATGTGAACTGTTCTTACAGAAGTGAATCGTATCTACAGAGGACGTTGCTGAATAGCGCCACGCACATATCTAAGTTACATGTGTGCAGATTATGAATGTGCTAGAAGGGTTTCTATTAATATTTCGTTTGTATAAGTGCCTGTTTATTCCCTGTTGACGAGTGACGAGAAATGGAATTAACTTGGAGAACAGATAACCAATATCGTGCATAGATTAAGAATAAGTAATATTTAAATATTACCGAAGTGTAAGCTTATATGTGTAATTACATATGTATAAAAAGGGGTGAGTGAAGTGATATTGAGGTAGGTAATTAAATTGACTCATAAGGGATACACAATGATACGCAATTAATGAAATTTCCAGTGAAGTGATTTTCATGTAAACGATTAAATGGACAGGTAAAAGATAGATAAATTTAAGTCAAATAAACGTGAAGAAATATTGAGGTAGGTAATTAACCCTGGATAGGTACGGTCCTCGGACACCCCTTTAAGGGTATACTCGGACGCGAACGACCCCGACGCCAAAAAAAATTCTTGAAAAATCAGTTTTTGCAGTAACCTCCTTTTTTCTTTTGCCAAAAAAAACTTCAATGAATGCTTAAAACAACTGTAAAGATAAATACTACTCATCTGCAGAAAAACTATTTATTATAAATATTTTAAAAAATTAAGTAGAAAAAAAAGACCTGACATAAAAATTCATAAAAAAAAAGTTTATACATATATACACAAATCCTTTTAGGAATTGATTCTTGAATGTTTAGGACACATCTTGATGTATTTTGGATGAAGTCAGACCCATGGAGGTGAAGATCTGAAATGAGAAAAAAAGGGTAACTTTTTTTGGCCAAAAAAAATTGTCCAAATTTCATGAATTTTTTTGGGTACCCAAATGAAATAGGAAGTGGCTAATTTTTTTAGGGAAGAAACATATATTATCCTAAAAAAGAAATATGTAAAAAAATCTTCATTATTTTGTAAATTACATTTATATCAGGGGCCATATCTAAAGGTCATTTTTTGAGTACTTGGAAATTTCGTAAAAAAATACATATATTTAATATATAATATGATATTTATGCAGGTAAAAATATACCAAAATATCACAAATTCTATAGGGAACAAGAATATATATAGATAGGGCAGCTTACGCTTCGGATATGTCCACAAAATGGCCGCCAACCACACTGACTCAGACTCCCTAATCTGCCACTTGAAATGTAGGAAGGGTATGTCAATTTCAAGGTGTTATTTACTAATCTAATTATTATTGGATATGCATAAAAATTGTATGGTGGGTTGCTGGATAATTGTCGATTATTTTACGACTATAAAATTAAAATTCTGACCCAAAAAAATTTTTTGAAGGGAAATAAAATCGAAAAAAAAAATGTAAAACAATATTTTAGCTAAAAAAATTTGATGATATTCAATCAAAAAAAAAGTAAACAAAATTTTCCGACAAATAAACATCTAGAGGAATCATTACTCTGTGATAGTTCCTTAGTACGTAGTAATTTTGAAAGAATTGGGAAAAAACGAAAAAATGGCAATCACCGGAAAATCGAACACATACCTATATATACGCCATATCTGGCTAAAAAAAAGATAGGCATGGGTAGCCAGATCATCTAGAAACACTTTCCAACACTATAAAAATATAAGTTTTGCGACACTACTTGCCAATTCCTTACGGTAACATGACTAAGCAAAAAAATGCAAAACAAATAAAAAGGGGCACTCGTGGAAAAATGGCCATTCTAATATATGGCATTTCAGAAAAAAAAAATTTCAGCCACGTGCTACGCAAACCATCAAGGCATATTTTCCGACAAATAAACATATAAATGAAATATTACTCTGTGATAGTTCCTTAGTACGTAGTAATTTTGAAAGAAATGGGAAAAAACGAAAAAATGGCAATCATAGGAAAATCGAACACATACTTATATATATGCCATATCTGGCTAAAAAAAAAATAGGCATGGGTAGCCAGATCATCTAGAAACACTTTCCAACACTATAAAAATATAAGTTTTGCGACACTACTTGCCAATTCCTTACGGTAACATGACTAAGCAAAAAAATGCAAAACAAATAAAAAGGGGCACTCGCGGAAAAATGCCCAACATTCTAATATACGGCATCTCAGATAAAAAAAAAAGACATGCACGTGTTAGCCCAACCATCAAGGCACACTTTCTAACACATAAACATGAAAAAAAATCAATAATATACGGCAATTCCTTACTACGTATTAAATTTTTACAAATATTGAAAAAAAAACAGAAATTGGCAACCGCAGTTAAATACCCAATATACCAATAACTATGTCGTATCTGACAAAAAAAAAATCACGCATGGGTAGCCAGATCATCTAGACACACTTTCCAACATTAAAAAAGCAAAAGTTTTACGACACTATTTCGCAATATCTTACGGAAAAATGACTTGGCAAAAAAATTAAAAAAAATTAAAAAGGGACACTCGCGGTAAAATGCCCGACATTCTAATATACGACATCTCAGATAAAAAAAAAGACATGCACGTTTTAGCCCAACCATCAAGGCACACTTTCTAACACATAAACATGAAAAAAAATGAATAATATACGGCAATTCCTTACTACGTAGTAATTTTTACAAACATTGAAAAAAAAAAAACAGAAATTGGTAACCGCAGTTAAATACCCAATATACCAATAACTACGTCGTATTTGACAAAAACAAAGTCATGCATGGGTAGCCAGATCATCTAGACACAATTTCCAACACTAAACAAGCAAAAGTTTTACGACACTATTTGGCAATATCTTACGGAAAAATGACTTGGCAAAAAAATGAAAAAAAAATGAAAAAGGGGCACTCGCGGTAAAATGGTCCTCGTGGTGATGAACGACATTTTAACTAAAAAAAAAACATGCACATGGTAGCCAAACAATCCACCAAGACTTTCCACAACTGATAACCTATACAAGTTGCACCATTCTACGACAATTTCATAATACGTAATAACTTTGATAATTATGCAAACTACCTCAGAAGGGTAAACTCGGACGCGAACGACCCCGACGCGTCTCAGAAATCGGGGAAGGAGTACAGCTACAGCAATGCACATCTGGACACTACTAGAGCGTGTAGGGGAGACACCTCCTGCAGGTCGATCACCCACAAATTCAGTCACAGGGGTGAGTCACGTGAGAAAAACCTGTTTTTTTTTTTACGCTCGGGGTCGCAAACGACCCACCGTACCTATCCAGGGTTAAATTGATTCATAAGGGATACATAATGATACGCAATTAATGAAATTTCCAGTGAAGTGATTTTCATGTAAACGATTAAATAGACAGGTAAAAGATAGATAAATTTAAGTCAAATAAACGTGAAGTGATATTGAGGTAGGTAATTAAATTGATTCATAAGGGATACATAATGATACGCAATTAATGAAATTTCCAGTGAAGTGATTTCCATGTAAACGATTAAATAGACAGGTAAAAGATAGATAAATTCAAGTCAAATAAACGTGAAGTGATATTGAGGTAGGTAATTAAATTGATTCATAAGGGATACATAATGATACGCAATTAATGAAATTTCCAGTGAAGTGATTTTCATGTAAACGATTAAATAGACAGGTAAAAGATAGATAAATTTAAGTCAAATAAACGTGAAGTGATATTGAGGTAGGTAATTAAATTGATTCATAAGGGATACATAATGATACACAATTAATGAAATTTCCAGTGAAGTGATTTTCAAGTAAACGATTGAATAGACAGGTAAAAGATAGATAAATTTAAGTCAAATAAACGTGAAGTGATATTGAGGTAGGTAATTAAATTGATTCATAAGGGATACATAATGATACGCAATTAATGAAATTTCCAGTGAAGTGATTTTCATGTAAACGATTAAATAGACAGGTAAAAGATAGATAAATTTAAGTCAAATAAACGTGAAGTGATATTGAGGTAGGTAATTAAATTGATTCATAAGGGATACATAATGATACGCAATTAATGAAATTTCCAGTGAAGTGATTTTCATGTAAACGATTAAATAGACAGGTAAAAGATAGATAAATTTAAGTCAAATAAACGTGAAGTGATATTGAGGTAGGTAATTAAATTGATTCATAAGGGATACATAATGATACGCAATTAAAGAAATTTCCAGTGAAGTGATTTTCATGTAAACGATTAAATAGACAGGTAAAAGATAGATAAATTTAAGTCAAATAAACGTGAAGTGATATTGAGGTAGGTAATTAAATTGATTCATAAGGGATACATAATGATACGCAATTAATGAAATTTCCAGTGAAGTGATTTTCATGTAAATGATTAAATAGACAGGTAAAAGATAGATAAATTTAAGTCAAATAAACGTGAAGTGATATTGAGGTAGGTAATTAAATTGATTCATAAGGGATACACAATGATACGCAATTAATGAAATTTCCAGTGAAGTGATTTTCATGTAAACGATTAAATAGACAGGTAAAATATAAATAAATTTAAGTCAAATAAATGTAAATATAGAAGGTATGATGAGATAAGAATTTTAGCAGGATTGTGTTTATTGTTAAAACTCCGAGGAACATGAAGTTCGCTTAAGTAATAAAGGGACAAATAAAAAGTGGAACAAAGAGGTATTGAGAATTTTAGGTACAAACTTAAACAAAAATAAGTGCATGACTTGGTGCAATTTGAGCCAGAGCAAGGCTGATTTCGTTGTAAACGAATGCTGACGATTGGGTTATTAGGTGCAAACCTAAACAAAACAAGGTGCATAATTTGGTGTAATTTGAGACACAGCAAGGCTGATTTCGTTGTAAACGAATGCTGATGATTGGGTTATTAGGTGCAAACCTAAACAAAACAAGATGCATAATTTGGTGTAATTTGAGCCAGAGCAAGGCTAATTCCATTGTAAACGAATGGTGACGATTGAGTTATTAGGTGTAAACCTAAACAAAACAAGGTGCATAATTTGGTGTAATTTGAGACACAGCAAGGCTAATTCCATTGTAAACGAATGGTGACGTTTGAGTTATTAGGTGCAAACCTAAACAAAACAAGGTGCATAATTTGGTGTAATTTGAGACACAGCAAGGCTAATTCCATTGTAAACGAATGGTGACGATTGAGTTATTAGGTGTAAACCTAAACAAAACAAGGTGCATAATTTGGTGTAATTTGAGACACAGCAAGGCTAATTCCATTGTAAACGAATGGTGACGATTGAGTTATCAGGTGCAAACCTAAACAAAACAAGGTGCATAATTTGGTGTAATTTGAGACACAGCAATGCTGATTTTGTTGTAAACGAATGCTGATGATTGGGTTATTAGGTGCAAACTTTAACAAAGCAAGGTGCATAATTTGGTGTAATTTAAGACACAGCAAGGCTGATTTTGTTGTAAACGAATGCTGACGATTGGGTTATTAGGTGCAAACCTAAACAAAACAAGGTGCATAATTTGGTGTAATTTGAGCCAGAGCAAGGCTAATTCCATTGTAAACGAATGGTGACGATTGAGTTATTAGGTATAAACCTAAACAAAACAAGGTGCATAATTTGGTGTAATTTGAGACACAGCAAGGCTAATTCCATTGTAAACGAATGGTGACGATTGAGTTATTAGGTGTAAACCTAAACAAAACAAGGTGCATAATTTGGTGTAATTTGAGACACAGCAAGGCTAATTCCATTGTAAACGAATGGTGACGATTGAGTTATCAGGTGCAAACCTAAACAAAACAAGATGCATAATTTGGTGTAATTTGAGCCAGAGCAAGGCTAATTCCATTGTAAACGAATGGTGACGATTGAGTTATTAGGTGTAAACCTAAACAAAACAAGGTGCATAATTTGGTGTAATTTGAGACACAGCAAGGCTAATTCCATTGTAAACGAATGGTGACGATTGAGTTATCAGGTGCAAACCTAAACAAAACAAGGTGCATAATTTGGTGTAATTTGAGACACAGCAATGCTGATTTCGTTGTAAACGAATGCTGATGATTGGGTTATTAGGTGCAAACTTTAACAAAGCAAGGTGCATAATTTGGTGTAATTTAAGACACAGCGAGGCTGATTTTGTTGTAAACGAATGCTGACGATTGGGTTATTAGGTGCAAACCTAAACAAAACAAGGTGCATAATTTGGTGTAATTTGAGCCAGAGCAAGGCTAATTCCATTGTAAACGAATGGTGACGTTTGAGTTATTAGGTGCAAACCTAAACAAAACAAGATGCATAATTTGGTGTAATTTGAGCCAGAGCAAGGCTAATTCCATTGTAAACGAATGGTGACGATTGAGTTATTAGGTGTAACCCTAAACAAAACAAGGTGCATAATTTGGTGTAATTTGAGACACAGCAAGGCTAATTCCATTGTAAACGAATGGTGACGTTTGAGTTATTAGGTGCAAACCTAAACAAAACAAGGTGCATAATTTGGTGTAATTTGAGCCAGAGCAAGGCTAATTCCATTGTAAACGAATGGTGACGATTGAGTTATTAGGTGCAAACCTAAACAAAACAAGGTGCATAATTTGGTGTAATTTGAGACACAGCAAGGCTAATTCCATTGTAAACGAATGCTGACGTTTGAGTTATTAGGTGCAAACCTAAACAAAACAAGGTGCATAATTTGGTGTAATTTAAGACACAGCAAGGCTGATTTCGTTGTAAACGAATGCTGATGATTGGGTTATTAGGTGCAAACCTAAACAAAACAAGATGCATAATTTGGTGTAATTTGAGCCAGAGCAAGGCTAATTCCATTGTAAACGAATGGTGACGATTGAGTTATTAGGTGTAAACCTAAACAAAACAAGGTGCATAATTTGGTGTAATTTGAGACACAGCAAGGCTAATTCCATTGTAAACGAATGGTGACGATTGAGTTATTAGGTGTAAACCTAAACAAAACAAGGTGCATAATTTGGTGTAATTTGAGACACAGCAAGGCTAATTCCATTGTAAACGAATGGTGACGATTGAGTTATCAGGTGCAAACCTAAACAAAACAAGGTGCATAATTTGGTGTAATTTGAGACACAGCAATGCTGATTTCGTTGTAAACGAATGCTGATGATTGGGTTATTAGGTGCAAACTTTAACAAAGCAAGGTGCATAATTTGGTGTAATTTAAGACACAGCAAGGCTGATTTTGTTGTAAACGAATGCTGACGATTGGGTTATTAGGTGCAAACCTAAACAAAACAAGGTGCATAATTTGGTGTAATTTGAGCCAGAGCAAGGCTAATTCCATTGTAAACGAATGGTGACGATTGAGTTATTAGGTGCAAACCTAAACAAAACAAGGTGCATAATTTGGTGTAATTTGAGACACAGCAAGGCTAATTCCATTGTAAACGAATGGTGACGATTGAGTTATTAGGTGCAAACCTAAAAAAAACAAGGTGCATAATTTGGTGTAATTTGAGACACAGCAATGCTGATTTCGTTGTAAACGAATGCTGATGATTGGGTTATTAGGTGCACACTTTAACAAAGCAAGGTGCATAATTTGGTGTAATTTGAGACACAGCAAGGCTGATTTTGTTTTAAACGAATGCTGACGATTGGGTTATTAGGTGCAAACCTAAACAAAACAAGGTGCATAATCTGGTGTAATTTGAGCCAGAGAAAGGCTAATTCCATTGTAAACGAATGGTGACGATTGAGTTATTAGGTGCAAACCTAAACAAAGCAAGGTGCATAATTTGGTGTAATTTGAGACACAGCAAGGCTAATTCCGTTGTAAACGAATGTTGATGATTGGGTTATTAGATGCAAGTTAAAACAAAACCTAAGTGCATGACTTGGCGTAATTTGAAACACAGCAAGGCTAATTCCGTTGTGATCGAATGTTGATGATTGGGTTATTAGATGCAAGCTAAAACAAAACCTAAGTGCATGACTTGGCGTAATTTGAGACACAGCAAGGCTAATTCCGTTGTGATCGAATGTTGATGATTGGGTTAATAGATGCAAGCTAAAACAAAACCTAAGTGCATGACTTGGCGTAATTTGAGACACCGCAAGGCTAATTCCGTTGTGATCGAATGTTGATGATTGGGTTATTAGATGCAAGCTAAAACAAAACCTAAGTGCATGACTTGGCGTAATTTGAGACACCGCAAGGCTAATTCCGTTGTGATCGAATGTTGATGATTGGGTTATTAGATGCAAGCTAAAACAAAACCTAAGTGCATGACTTGGCGTAATTTGAGACACAGCAAGGCTAATTCCGAAGCTAAAACAAAACTTAAATGCATGACTTGGTGTAACTTGAGAAACAGCAAGGCTAATTCCGTTGTAATCGAATGTTGATGATTGGGTTATTAGATGCAAGCAAAAACAAAACTTAAGTGCATGACTTGGTATAATTTGAGCCACAGCAAGGCTACTTCCGTTGTAAACGAATGTTGGTGATTGGATTATTTGATGCAAACTTAAACAAAACTAAGTGCATAATTTTGTGTAATTTGTGCAACAGCCAGGCTGTTTCCATTGTAAATGAATGTCGATAATTAGATTCATAAATGCAAATAGAAACGAAGCTAAGTGATAAACCAAAACAAGGCTGCTTCCATTGTAAAGGGAATCAAGAGAAAAATATTCATCGAGTTAATAAATAAGTAGTCGAGGGACCGACGAACAACATCCTTGGTGGACAAGGAAAGACCCGTGACACACATGGCCTCGTTACAGGAAAGCGAGGGACATGGTGTGTGGAAGATGTCCATGAGGGACGGAAAAATAACATCCTTGGTGGACAAGAAAGACCAATGGCACCCATGGCCTTGTTACAGGACGACGAAGGACATGGAGTGTGGAAAATGTCCATGAAAGACGAACAAACAACATCCTTGGTGGACAAGGAGAGAACCATGGGGTGTGGAAAATGTCCATGAGGGACGGACAAACAACATCCTTGGTGGACAAGGAAAGACCAATGGCACCCATGGCCTCGGTAGACAAGGAAAGACCAATGGCACCCATGGCCTCGTTAAAGGACAGCGAAGGACATGGTGTGTGGAAAATGTCCATGAGGGACGGACAAACAATATCCTTGGCGGACAAGGAAAGACAAATGGCACCCATGGTCTTGTAACAGGACGACGAAGGAAATAGTGTGTGGAAAACATGGAGAAGGAAAGACCCATGACACCCATGGTCTCGTTACAAAACAGAGAAGGACATGGTGTGTAGAAAATGTCCATGAAGGACAGACAAACAACATCTTTTGGGGGGTAAGGAAAGAACCATGGCCCCCATGGCGTTGGTATAGGATGGCAAAGGACTTGGCGTGTGTAAGACGTCCTTGAGGGATGAACAAACAACACCCTTCAGGAAAATGGAAAGACGAAATGAAGTACTTTACATATGGTCTCGTCAAAAGACGATACCAGACATGATAGGGCAACAATGTTCTCGATTGACAAACAAGTAATATCCTCTAAAGAAAGGGGAACACGGCATGACCTACATCAAAACAAGAGAAGAAGGTATAAGGTTGAATCTGATACAAACTCTTTAGAATGGGAGAGCGACCACCGCTCGAGATGCAGAAGTATTGTACCTCGACACAGAAGGTTCACAAAACACAAAAGTAAATACTGTACTAAACCAACTCCACGGACTCGAGTGAAGATTATCGCTCGAGATACAAAAGAGATGGTAGCGGGCAATTAGCCGGTCAATCAGCAAGTAACTGATGGAGAAGGATGGAAATGGAAAGTAAACCCAATCCTGAATCTGTAAAGTCCTTTCGATCAGCAAAGGATAAAGACACAAGGAAGTGGCAAGATGTTTGCAAATGGGGAAGAACCGTAGATGGTGATAGCGACTCCAGTGACAATGTACATTATTTAAAAATGGATAACCTGCATAAGCATAGGATATTGACTTCCAAACAAACACCCAAACATCACCAAGAGGAACAAGCCAAATTGGGAGACCAGACCAACACTAAGACTACGAGCTCAGAAAAGAACCAAGGTTACCTCGCCAACTCCTAATAGGATTGGAGAGCTTTACCCAATCAAGTTACTCAAGTTCCACAGCACTAGTGAAGAGAAATGCTGGGCATTTCTCAGCATTTTCAATAAAATCTACAAAGGAAACAATGTTATGGATGCACACAAGTTCAGCAGGGAAGTGACGAGTTTCGGAACATTTATTGTTGAAACAATTTCCTCAACAGAAGGGATGAAACTGTCGAGATGCAAGTCAGACAATTTCGGGGTGTAGACACTCAAGAGGATACAGACAAAAAGGGAAAATACATCGAAGATTACAAGGTTAGGCAAATACAATATGCAAAAGAAATGGATGGTTGATGAAGAAAGGATACGCAGAACCAGCACATCATTGAATAGACCCGGTAAAGGATGGTATCTTCCACATCATCCGGTATTTAGTATGAACAAGCCTGATAAAACCAGAGAAGTTTCGACTGTGCTGCTTCATTCAAGGGCATATCATTGAACAGCCAAGTCATGCAGTGGCTGGATATGATGAAGGATTTACCGGGAATTCTCATCAGATTTAGGGAAGGAAAAGTGGAAATAGCAGCTGTCATAGAGGCCATGTGTCATCAAGTGTTTGTAAATCCAACAGACAAAGATGTGCTTCAATTCCTTTGGTGGCCATAAGGAGGTCTTGATAAAAAAAACCCCAGCACTATTGTATGACAGTTCATATATTTTGAGACGTATGGAGCCCAGCACGTACCATCTTTGAATTAAAGGGACACTTGAAAGAAACTGGAATGATGCAGCAAAAGAAGCAGTTTCTAACTTCTTCATTGATGACCTGCTTCACTCAAGCTGATGAAATTGCTATTAAACTAGCTCATGGATTGCAAATGATTCTAAAAGGGGATGGATTTCGTCCAACTAAATGGATGAGCAATGCCAGATATGTGATCTCCATTCCCCTGCAGAGAGAAATGTAGCTGTTAAAGATGTTGACCTATTTAAGGGAAGGCTACCCATAGACAGGGCACTAGGAGCACTATGGGACCTCGACAGGGACGGGTTGACAGTCCGTACGTCTACCTACAACGAACCTTACAATTGAAGAGGGATCCTGAGCATAATGAGTTTTTGTCTACGACCTCTTGGGCACATTAGCACCCTTCACAGTAAAAGCAAAGATAATCTTTCAAAACGATGTATGCTGAAAGGTTGGATAGGACCAGAATCTCACACCAGAAAAGAAGTTAAGATGGGTTACGTGGCCTTTGGAGGTATAAGCCTCAAAAGGACTAGTCATTCCCCACCAATATGCGACAGGAGGCCTCGGTAAGAAGGACGGGATAGAATTTAATCATCTCTGTGATGCCTCTCAAGTTGCATATGCCTCAGTGTCTTACACATGAAACACAAACTAGGCAAAAATATAGTAGCATGGATTTAGCACGCACAAGTTTAGCACCAATCATGACGTTATCCAAAGTACGTCTTGAATTGTGCACAACCGTTTTGGCTACTGATACAAGTGTCAAGATTAGGAGGGTGATAAAACAACTAGTCAAACACTCCTGCTTTCGGTCAGATAGTGCAATAGTTCTCCAATACATTAAGAGCACCGAACGTCAATTCCAAACTCTCAACGCTGATCAATTAGGGACGATTCATAGGCGCTCCAAACTAAAACATGGTGGTAGGTTAGTTCAGAACAAAATCCAGCAGATGATGCCACAAGGGGACTGACAGCCCAGGACTTGCTTGCCGGCAGAAGGTGGAGACATTGGGCCAATTTTCCGGAGCAAACCTTCGACCTGGTGGCCATCACAGCTGGTCGTTCTGGAGTCACCATTTGATGACCCTGAAGTCAAGAAAGGAACCTCCACTATGACAACACACATGCAACCAGCCAACAAAGATAAATTCTTCCATCTTGGTACGCCCTTCAACCTGCTACAGCGCTACAGCTTGGATCCTCAAATTCTAATACTGGCTCAGATCTGGAAAGGCACACCCCACCAACCTGCGACTCACAGTGTTAGAAATTCAAGAAGCCAGGAAATGTATTATAGGGGCCCTCCAGCAATGCAAGTTTGGAGAGGACATAGCAGTGCTGCAGTTAGAGAAGTTAACAAGTCAAAGTTCAAGCCACAGGCTAGATCCCTATCTTGATGAGTGGGGAATCATACCCGTAGGAGGTCATATCCCACACGAACATGACCCTAGTGGCACGTTAGGTACAATCCTCTTGCAAAACATCATCACATTGCTACCTTGATGGCACTAGATGCACATGCCTTTCTATCAGGTCACTCAGGCTGCGAACACAAAAAGGGCTTCATTACAACGTTATTATTGGATCATAGAAGGGTACTCAACCATCGACAACATTCTCTGAGCACATATCATTTGCCGCAGGGTGAACAGGAAAATAGTCCTCCAACGGACCAGTTGGCGCCTGCTAAAGTCTTACGTCGCCGTTTGAAACATACACAGCTTCTGACCGATCGGTTTTGGCACAGGTCGAAAGCAGAGTACCTGCAAATGCTTCAAATGTGCAAACGCAACATCAAGATTACACACCGGATTGTCATGGGCTTGTAAGGAAGGTACATGTAAGAACCTCCACCAGAACACTTATCAGACCAATCGTGAAACTGTGCCTGTTTGAAGTTTGCTTGACATACTAAGAGTAAATAGAACCAGTAGTAAAAAATTGGGCATAGTATGCCCAATGGGGGGAGTGTAATCGCCATAACAGCGAATGTAGAATAAATATATGTGTGAAATAAATAATATAGCTATACGGAAGAAAGGGAACTAGAATAAAGAGTTAAAAGCTAGCGAGAGAAAATATGCTTACTATGGAAGCGCTCATCCCGGGCGCATTAACCTCTAGCCTTAACACGTGTCGAACACCACCATAGGAAAAGAATCAAGCCATTGATGTGCGGAGCATAAACACATCTCCATCGTGAATGTATAACGTAGTTGTGAACGAGAATTTGCAGAGAATACATGCTGTAGAGCAATCTCCAATACTACCACAATACCGCATCGTCTATGTATAATGTTGTACACAATTATGTAATATGTTAATATTTTAATAACTGTAAATTAGAGAAGGTTATAACGATCAACATACAAATCATTGTGTTATTCATTGTCTGACACATGGATTTTAGATCAATAACATGTCAATTTGTAATGATACTTACTCGCATATTGTCTATGTCAGCAGGTTTGATCACAACAAATAAATAGTGAATTCAACACTGCGGTATCAATTACTCCACCATTAGTCGCTAGAGAAATAGGCGACTACACCCTGATGGCAAGCTGCACCGACGGGGACTGGAAATCATGACTTCCTTGGGTACTCCTCGGCCTTCGTACCTCCCCTCGCACAGACGGCGAACCTTTGCCCACCGAAAAGGTTTACGGGGAGGCGCTCGCAGTTCCTGGCGAATTCTTTCCCTCATCAACCGACGACACGCATCTGGATCACCTAAGGGACATCGCCAGGAAATTCAGGCCATGTCTCAAAACTTACCAGGACAGAACCAAGCACTTTAAGCCTGGATGACTGCGGGTACGTTTTCGTCCGTGTCGACGCTCATCGACAACCACTAACTAGACCTTATCCAGGCCCCTACCGGGTAATTAAGAAGACAAAGAAAGCCTTCCTTCTAGACGTCCATGGCCAAGAGGACTGGGTCTCAATAGACCGCGTGAAACCAGCGTTTCTCGAAGGAAGCGACACCGCCTCTGCCGGACCTGGCAGATCCAGAGTTCCACCTCAAAACAAGGAGCCTAACGAAAGAAAAATCATCAAACAACGACAAGAGGAAGAGATCCTTATGACGACCGCCGGCGCGCCACTCCGTTCAAAAACAAGAGGAACCCTCCGACGCCCGAAAAGATACAAAGATTGATCATCAGCCCTCTACGCCGCCCGATGTCTTGGGGGGGGGGGTACTTGTAAGGACACCGCTCCCTTTGTCGTCTACAAAATCAATAAACTGTTTGTTTATTTGAATTCTCCTTTCACCACACCGTGATTTCCCATGTATATGTATTCCGCTCTATCAGAACTACATTTTGACATATGTTTCATTTCATTACATGTTTCTGTTAACTCATAATTCGAATATTTGTAAGTGTAAGAAAACACGTATATTTTGGCGGGCAATCTAATCTGATCTGGCGCTAGCGCCATCCTACCTTTCCGTCCGCACCTTGTAATACACTCCCGTGCACATTTGAATAAAGTATCAGTTGATCTTGGTGACGCTTGTCTCACTGTCCTTACAATGTATATTAAAAAAAATTGAACTTTTTCACCTTTAAAGAATTTGTTTTTGTGTTTATAATTATTCTTAACTATTGTGAATGAAAAGTTTTATATCGTGTAGAAGATTTAGTGAAAATTTTCATATATAGTGATAGGAAAAGAACTCAGAATTTTGAAAAGAAGGTAATCAAGTTTATTGGATTGCTCATGCAAGTGGTTTGATTCTTATATTTTGAGCTCATCGTGATATTATTGAATACCCCTTTTTCTGAGGGGTTGACATTTCTCTATATTTCTAATCTTAACCATTGTTCCTCATGTCTTTCAAATCCCATTGAAATTATATAACATAGGTACTAATACTGTTACCATTTCAACTACTGTGATCTCACAGCTCGGCTCAGCGCTCACTACCTTACTTTAACTCTGAAATTAGACCGACCCTGATCTTACAATAAAAAAAGTGATTAGTACTGTATAAATTAAAATAATTATTCCATTCATCACCTACTGTAAATCATCTTAATTGATTGTGAGAAAACGACTGCTGAATTATGTTACGTTTCTTATTTTTTGTGTGACAACTGGATATTGTTTTCCAGCATTGGAGAAAAGACCAACAAATACATTATAGCATTTAATAACATTAATTCATAAAAGATATTGAACAATGCTTGGTTCTGTAACAGAAGGTTTGATGGATATTCTGAAAACAATGTTGAATGATCTAAATTTAGCTTTTTGTAAATTGCACAATTCTTTGTTCTTTATTGCATCTCCCAAAGAGAACAGGATTTAACTGGGATCTCATTTGTTAAAGTTTTTATAGTTTATATAGGAAATGTTTATTTCAATGTTTTTGTTGTTCTTAGAATATTGAATTTTTCCTTGTTTCCTTCCCTCACTGGGCTATTTTCCCTGTTGGAGCCCCTGTGCTTATAGCATCCTGCTTTTCCAACTAGGGTTGTTGCTTAGCATTTAATAATAATAATAATAATAATAATAATAATAATAATAATAATAATAATAATAATAATAATACTTTCTTTAGTGTCTGCAACCTCACCGTTGTTGAGTCATCAGCAGCCATTGCCTGGTCTTAGGTTTGGTGGAGAGAGGTTTTGGACACAGATCATATGTGTATGGTCAGTCTCTAGGGAAATGTCAATTCACTGGCCTCTGCCACTTATGAGCGGCCTTTAAACCTTAATTGGGTGCCTTCACTAGTGCATTAGTGTATGATACTTTTCGAATTAAATTCTGCATTGTAAGGATATATATATATATATATATATATATATATATATATATATATATATATATATATATATATATATATATATATATATATATATATATATATATATCATGGAAGTAGAGACTAGAGATAAATGAAGGCAAAACTAAAATCATGGAAGTAGCAAGAACACCGCAATTACAGGGAAATGTAGATCTTGTAGGCATCAGAATATAGACAGTAGAGTCCTTTAAATATCTGGGTACTATTATGTCGCAGAACGCTGGAATGGCTGAAGAAGTTACAACAAGGATTGGAGCAGCCAACAGATGTTATTGCGGCCTTACAGACCTTTTTAAACGACGAGCAATCTCCCATAAAACAAAATTGAGAATATATAACACAGTTATCAGACCAGTTTTAACATATAGATGCAAGACATGGTCTCTAACAAAAACATTAGAGAAATTTTGTTGAAATTTTTGAGAATGTGATTCTGAGAAGAATAGAGGGGCCCATCAATGATCAAGAAATAAATGGATGAAGGAGACGACATAATAGAGAGATAAGAAATAGTACAAACTAACCAAATATATGTGACATAATTAAATCAAGAAAACTTCAATGGGCAGGACATAGGGCTCATATGGATGAGGATAGAACTCCAAAGATGATATTCTTAGCTGAAGATGCTGGAAGAAGACCTGTAGCACAGCCAAGAAAACCTTGGAGAAGATGCTTGGAGGAGGATGTAAGAATCTCTGGGGGAAACCCGAATGAATGGTTCCATCTGCCTCAGGATAGAGAAGAGTGGAGAATCCTATCACGAGTGGTCATGGGTCAAAATGTGGCCTAAATACCACCGGAGTAAGTAAGTCAGGAATAATATCTACTTTAAAATATGATAAAGAACATCCCACACCGGAGACATTGTTAAGATTACTTTTGAATGAAACCTCTCGCCTACATCGATGCAGTCAGTTACTATAAAACGACTTCACTATTAGTAATAGATGAATATTCTTTCTTTTTTTTTCTTGTTCACAATTGGTAATATACTGAATCTTTTCTTTCCTCTCAGTTTCTTGAAGCATTCAAGTTGACTCCAGAGGGAAAATTAACCATCATCATAATAAATCCTTATCCAGGGAAGATGAAATGTCTACCTGGATCCCCATACTCAGTTATATAACGGTATGACATCTTGCTAAATACTTTTCATGAAATATATTGTCCCTAAAGCTTCCGTTTTGATACAAATATTCTTATGGCTTTAGAGGTATCTGCCTCATCTGGTCAGTTGATAGAAATAATAATATTGAAAATGTTCTTCCTATCATATTTCTCCTAAATCTCCTAACCTTTTTCCTTTATTCTTTTAATTTCAGTTTTTCTTTTCGTTGTTCATCTTTATATTTCGTTAATGTCATATTAAGTATAAACTTAAATAGTGATGATGATTGCATCTACCCATTCTTGCCACTATTTCAATTTCCCTCTTTTCCTAAGCTTCCTCATCTATTATGTTCTTCTTATTTAAGTGAATGCAGAGGAGGAAAGAGAGGAGTCTGAGGTTGGGAGGTCGGAAGGAGTCATAGGATATTTTTATGGCTTCTGTGACGATGTTTATTGACATCAGTGGCGATTCCTTTGGCTTTGATGAAAGAATTAGATGAACAGTTATTCTTTATTATCATTATTATTATTATTATCATTATTATTATTATTATTAGCCAAGCTACAACCCTAGTTGGAAAAATAAGATGCTATAATCCCAAGGGCTCCAACAGGGAAAAATAGCCCAGCGAGGAAAAGAAATAAGGAAATAAATAAATGATGAGAACAAATTAACAATAAATTCTTCTAAAAACAGTCACAACATCAAAACAGATATAAAAATACTTATGTCAGCCTGTTCAACTATTCAACATAAAAATGTTTGCTGCAACTTTGAATTATTCAAGTCCTACTGATTCAACTACCTGATTAGGATGATAATTCCACAACTTGGTCACAGCTGGAATAAAACTTCTAGAATACTGCGTAGTATTGAGCCTCATGATGGAGAAGGCCTGACTATTGGAATTATATGTATGATTTATCATAGGACACTATTGTGAGCTATCATTAACTGACGTTCTTCTTCACATTATCATAAAACTTTAATCTAAGTATTTTTTTTTTTTTTGAGGATGCAATATTGGATATATATTATGAAGCAAGATAGTCAATACAATATATTTTTGGCGAATCATGGCATTATACTCCTCAGATCTGTTCCATGCAAATGTGTATTTGCGAAATATTATGAATTAGGAATGCGTTGACTGCCACCGCAAGAAAGTGTGTACCAAAAATAAAGTCAAAACGTTATTTTGCAAAACATGATTTTACCAACATATCTGCTGTAACAGAAGTAAGACAAACAAAACAGTAATATTCTTGGGATGAAAGTAAGTATACTTTTAGTTTATTTCTGAAACAGAAGTAAAACATTAAGTCTCACACTCGACGTCTGAATAACATCAAAACACGGTCTCTCTCTCTCTCTCTCTCTCTCTCTCTCTCTCTCTCTCTCTCTCTCTCTCTCTCTCTCTCTCTTGTACTAAACCTTTAACAAACACAAATGTTGAAAACCATATGTGTATATATATATATATATATATATATATATATATATATATATATATATATATATATATATATGTGTGTGTGTGTGTGTGTATGTGTGTGTATATATATATATATATATATATATATATATATATATATATATATATATATATATATATATATATATATATATATATATATATATATATATATATATATATATATATATATATATATATATATATAAAAGTGTGTGTGTGTTGTATGTTCGTGGTTACCTTAGGATGGCTAGAATATCATTTTGTTAATATAAATTGTATCAAGTCACCTCACTAAAGTCTCCTTGTGTTGTAGTTTAAAGTTTCCTTGTTTATTTTAATTGATTCTTCTCTCGTTGGGCGGAGCTATTCTGCCATACAAGAACAGCATACACAATATCCCATACAGTCGTAAGCTTCATATCTGTGTATGTGTGTGAATGTAAGCGTGTACCTTCTTCGTCTGTAACAGAGTGATTTACGTTGAAACGAATTCCTTTTTCATGAGAACCTGTTGGGCGGGAAATGCGGTGCAATCAGTTTTAGGTGACAAATGCAACAGAAACATCCTTCATAGCGTCAGATATTCAGTTAATCTGACGAAAGAGCAAAACCTGAAATGTTGACCAAACCCTGAAAAGAAATTGTTTGGGAGACGTAACACGATTAGCCAACGTATAAAGCCACGCCTGTCCCATTCACCCTAAAATCTGAAACCAAAACAAGAATTCTGATTCAAATATCATTTGAATTGGAAATTAAATATCCCCACTCACTCGACCCATGATCAAATCCAACAAGCAGGGAAATTTAGATTTATTAATAAATCGTCAATTAATCTTCCTAGAGCAGTTCTATTATGTTAAAAGCTGCATTGATTTCTTTGAAAGTTACAGATGATTACCACGATTAGAGGCAAAGGACATTAAATATCATGAGACCAGTTTTAAGTGCTGTGTGTTGGACGATTTTCTGACCAAAAGAGAACCATTGAAATCTCACAGGAAATTCAAGTCTGTCCTAAGTAAAAAGTTACCTTTCATCTAAATTTTGTAGAATTACTTTGATCAGCTTTTTATCATGCCCCCTCCCCCCCCCCCCCTGCACCAAGCGATTGTGAAAAGTGCTTTGTTGATTTAACACTAAAATATATTTAAATGTGAATGGGAGAATGACATCTCCATTCTCTACAGTCGACACAGGGATAAAGCAATATGGGAAAATTGACAAGAGTATCAGAATCTATGACAAACATCATTTCTTCATCTTTTATATTCTTTTCATAGACTCTGGCCTTTCAGGTGTTGAAAATGGAACTGGAAAGGAATAATAAAACATTCAGCCAATTTTTTTACACTTTTCAACTTATCAATTCATATGTATGTATGTATGCATAGAATACTTGAAACCCCTCAGTATTCACTACCATTCAATACCTTTGATTCTAATCTGCGATATTTTGCAGATTCTCAAAAGGAAAAAAACAGTAGCTGTAGTGCAATAATCAAGATTTGCACTAGAGAGAACAGGTCATCCTTTACGTATGATATCCAAACCCTTCCTTTCTAAGGGAAGCTTCAAACAAAAAGTTTGATATTTGGTTGCTTTTAACATTAGCATCCATTTGCAAACAAACTGAGAAATCAAAATATCACAAGTTATAACCCTTCTGTTATTTATTTCTAAGTACCATAATGAATATGACCCAGAAGATAAAACTCCTGTTATTCTCTGTTATTTTCTGTTAGCATTCATTCTCTGAAAGACTAAATTTTATTGATTACTTGATGTATTCATCATTCCTTTCCTGGCAAATGCCTGTCTATTTATGATCACTGGAATACAATGTGTTTCTCTCAGGTGTATTTTGAGACCCAGCAAATCTCACCTGCATCATCACTTGTGGAGCCACCAATGACCTGGAATAGAAGGAGAGGACATAATTATTACAGACACACACACACACAAAGAATTATTGTACTATTAAACCTGTCATTCCTCCATTGCAATACCTTGAGGGAGATAACAATCTCCAATATATGACACTATTTTTCATTAAAAACATCTTCATTGCAAATTCATATTTACTGCTTCTTTTTCTTGTTACATTCTAAATATTATCATTATGTGAAATTACCGAGAATATTTTTGCATAAGAAAGTTTCATAATTCATTATTAGATTTTTTCCGTCCTTCCCATGAGAACTATTTCTTGGGATCTTCCAGGAATGAATGAACATCCAAGGACAAGTATGGATGTCCTGGAAATACCTGGAGAGTGTCTCAAGTTCCAGGCCATTTGCAACTGAACAAACATTAGTGTGCAGCTTCAGTCTACAAGTATGAATACATTAGATTACTAACGGGGATTCCCACATCATGTATATTAAGGTGCTGCTGGGTAAAACGGTCATATGGATGACAATTAACGGGAATGTCTACGGACATATCAACGGTAAACTTACATTGTAGGGTTTCCTATTAATATGCATTAAGTAATGTGACAATTTATATTCTTTATCTAATCATGAGTATTACCATTGTCTTAATTACTGCTGTTGGATTAAATGAAGGTAATTTCAACAATATATTCCAAAGGACAATTATCAGAGATTTTCAGCTAAAATCATCATAACGATCAAACTTTAATGCAAATGGGAGATCTTTTATGAAACATTATCATCCTCACATCAATTAGTCTTCCATTGCTCTCATTAACTTTGCAAATGCAAACACAATGTTTGTAGAAGATTGAAAAATAATTCACGTGCTGCTAATCAGCATTTGGGATTTTAATTTTAATAACGATAATGATACATCGTTAAAAGGTTGTATTCGAATACACAATAATCGAAAAACACCTTTGAATAGAATTTAGAAACAATTACTGATATCAAAATATTTTACATTAATTATTCATTACTTTTCATTTATTTTATTTACTTATTTCCTTACCTCACTGGGCTATTTTCCCTGTCGGGTCCCTAGGGCCTTATAGCATCCTACTTTTGCAGCTTGGGTTGTAGCTCAGGTAATTTTACATCAGATAAATAACAAGGAATTTTGGAAACCTCAGACATTCCCAATATTTGCACAACATAACATGAAGTCTCCAGTGAATAACTTCCATTTCCATTAGGAAGAAAGACTTTGTTTTGCGTGTGATATGCCCAGGGAAGTTGAGAGAGAGAGAGAGAGAGAGAGAGAGAGAGAGAGAGAGAGAGAGAGAGAGAGAGAGAGAGAGAGAGAGAGAGAGAGAGAGAGAGAGAGAGAGAGAGTTTCTCAATCTCCAAAATATTTTCAAATGAATCCATTCAGAAGAAGATTATCAAATCTTGACTGTGTCTTGAAAGGGTCCTTTTGGGATCAATTGTCATCTTCACAGTATCTCTCTCTCTCAACCAGATTTTATTCCATATGTGAAATTTGATTTAGTTGTTGTTCTTGGATTTTATTTCATTTCATGTAACCTATGATGATGATTACGCCAGAATAAGATTTAGGGATTATCCCCAAATATAACCTCTCTCTCTCTCTCTCTCTCTCTCTCTCTCTCTCTCTCTCTCTCTCTCTCTCTCTCTCTCTCTCTCTCTCTAAAGGAAAATGTCCAAACTGCCAAATGAGTTCAAGTTATTTGGATGAGAAATTGACCATTATGGAAGAATTGTCTGCAGAAAGAGAGGCTCAAGGGAAGGAAGGGTTGAGTGATAATATCCTTCTGTGGCCACAAAGGATGTTAGATATGTCCTACTTTGACGAATTCCCTTAACAGTTTACCAGAATAAAAATCTTTCGGATGGCAGGTTTACGATTTCTGTCAGTGACCGTTTCGAAAATATCTTCCACAAGACTTTTACCCAGGAAGTAGTTATGAGGCAATGGCACTGACCCTTCCTCCAACCAACGCAGAGTCCCTGTTACTACCAGACCCCGACATTGCTTTGGTGCATTCATTGACTTTGGGGACATAATTGGATGATTTACCTGAATCACGTACCACGTCCATCCCTAAAGACCTGTAACCTTTGCCATATTGCGATACTGTTCTGTTGCTCACCTACATTGCTTAATTTTATGCTTTTATTTATTCATTCAGTTCGTTTTAAGAGCAATATCGTGATATTCTACTTTGTTAGATGACGACAAACAAACTTTGAAGCTAAGGCAATGAATAGCAATACAGATGTTTAGATAGGAATAAAAAAAGCTTTATTTTGCCTTCCAATGTCACATTTCTACATTTACAATAAAAAGCAAATCTCAACGCAAAACATTTTGACTGTAATCAAACCACACATGAGGTGTGAGTACATTTATTATCTGGATTAATTTCTTTGACGTTTGAAACTTTAACCATCCTGGTTTCAGCCTTTTTCGTAACGCATTCAGCTGGGGTGGGGTTGATACGACTCCACTCGCCTTTGCCTCCTTATTGAGCTAGAGAATCGGGACAAAAACGAGACAATGCCCTTGATTTCCCTTTTTTTAGGATCCCGGATCAATGGGTGACCTCTGAAGTCAGGTCACGGGTCAAATTTTGGCACTTTGGTATTTGCCGATTGGACCTAAACTTATCGAGGTACGGGATTAGGGTTTACAACCGCTGGGTTCCTCTCGTCAATTCACTTCAAATGATGAACTTTTTGACCTCAAAAGGTTTGTTTGAGAATTTACCTCAGTTCAAGGTCACAGGTTTGCTGTGTGCAATCACCGAAAATTGCAATCCCAAACGTAAAAAGGTTCAACGTGTTTTAGGTGTCGTGCAGGATTTTTGGACCTGGGGCTCTTCACATATCTTCGTAAGGGCTAACAAAAAGTAATCCGTTATTGCCTATTCGGCTCGACCTGGCACATGCCACGTTCCACCAATCGACCCGGGACTGGCACCATAAGACTGCCTCTGAGCTCAGGCATCGAACAGTACAGTAAATGACCCCCCCCCCCCCTCCCCCACCCCGTCACGATTGGCCCAGTCATTTGGCTTCCAGATCCGAAAATGCTATTACACACACACACTCATGCACAAACAACTCGGGTTCAGCTTTTCTTTGGCTACCCTCTCAAGAAGAAATCTCCGGATCAAAAAGTGTGCTATCACATATTTCAACTTCCTTCAATTTTGGATGGAGTGAGTAGGCCCTTACTCTATATGTTACAAAATATCACTGTTTTTTCTTTCTGATCTTCCTTTCTCTTTGGAATGACCTGATGCTTCGTCATTGCTCTGTAAGGAGGGAGCTTTTGTCTGTCTTTTCCCTCGGTGTCAAGACCCATTCACACAACTTCTATCTTTCTCTATTCAAGATCCGAAATAGCTGTAAACAGTTACGGGTTACGTTGACCTTCTTGCTCTTGAGGCTTCATTGTGACCGAGTGCTACTTCCCATATGCACCTAATACTGGTCACCCTTCCTTGCAATTACCAGCGATGTAGCTGTAAGTGTTTCTAATCTTGTGTCCCGTTGGACAAATTGCCAATTGCACAAAGTATAGTATGTGTGCGTAGTGTGTGTGTGTATGTGCTCACGCGCATATACGTGTGAGCGTACTTGTTTGTGTGTATATCCATCTCTCTCCAATTACGTTGATTGATTGATATGAAATAGACATCGTTTATCAATAATCGAGTTACCTCTCAAGTTGAACTTTTCCTTTTGCTCTTTTTCTCTCTTTCGCTGTCTGACTGTGTGTCTGTCTGTCTGTCCCTTCCTCTCTCATGACTCTCATCACTTCTATAGACTGAATAAAGGTTTCCCTTTCCACAGGAAATGAAAAGACAAAACCGGAATTTTTGATAAGTTATGAAATATTAAATATTTTTTTTAATCATCAGTCTTTCTAACGCCTTCATCCTCCTCCTCGAACATCAGACTTCAAAAGTTTCTGGGAATCCCTCAAATGACTTCAATCTCTAAAGGATAAATTCTGCAAAGGATGTTCTCTCAGAGTCCTTTGGGTCCACTGTTTTATATAGGAGGTGCTAAAGAAAGTTTGGTTTCATTGAGAGGCAAAATCTATTTAAACTTTTCTCGCTCTCTGTTTGAATGGATTTTCTGAGTTTTTTGTTTTATTCAGGGTTGAAGGAAAGAATAATTCTTGTAACTCGCCCTATAAGTTAAAGCATTGATCCCCCCCCCCCCCTCTCTCTCTCTCTCTCTCTCTCTCTCGCTCTCTCTCTCTCTCTCTCTCTCTCTCTCTCTCTCTCTCTCTCTCTCTCTCTCTCTCTCTCTCTCCTCTAATTAGTAGTTAGGCAATAAAAGAGTGAATGTCTTCTTGAAAGAAGCCATAGCTCTTTTCCATTAGTGTAAGTAAGATTGTGTGAAAACCTTTTCAAACAATCTACTCTACGGATAGTCTTTTCAATAGCAACTCGATGTATAAGTACTAGATTATCATAAAAGTTTTAATTTTGTTATTGTTTATAGATAATGCATAGTGCAGTCTCTGTTTACGGTTCAATTCAGTTAAACATTTAATTTAATTACAGGTTTTATCTGGCCTTAATCTGCTCTTGTAATTTAATCGTTATTTTCCTTTGGAAATAAGAGCAGTTTTGTCTTTGAAGTCATTTATCGATGATGCGGGTGTCTTACAAAAGATAGTTACCCGCAGTAAGGGAATAAACTCTATAAACTCTACAATATTTTCTACTTTTGGTGACAACACTCTGATAATAAGTAGTTATATAATCTTTAGTTATTGGTATAACTAATGTTATTTATGCATTTTATATCATATTTTCACAGATGAGTGTTTTGCGATGATGTCATCTGAGACGGAAAAGACAAACCGACAGGTGTCTCACTAACTCATGCATGCACAATGAAGGATCAAGAAAATATGCCTCAATATATTCACAAGTCTCCTTCTTCCTTTACTTGCCAATGATATATTTTTGCAGGCATTAATTAAAAAAAAAGAACTGAAAAAATCTTGGTAACATCCCAAGTCTTTCCCATACATACATGAACTCACACGAGCACTGACACATGCACAAACACTGGAAAATGAATTATAAGCCTTTCATGTTGAGTGGTGATTTTGTGTGTGTGTGTGTGTGTGTAAAACTGCATGTCTGATTGTTTATAAAGTAACACAAAAAACGTTATGTCCATATCCAATCTGCAATCTGCAAAAGGGGAATGTGGATTAGAGAAAGAGAGAAAAATTAACAGAAAGTTATAATATGAAAAGAGATTTGCCAACAACTGGCATACTTTGGAAGGCGTCATACGAAAAGCAGAAGACTAAACTGGGAAGAGAAGATTAGTTGACTCTATATGGAATGAAAAATTAAATGCTGAGTGTAATTACATAATGTTATTGCATCAATAAAAGATAGAGATATGTATTCGGTAATTCTGAACAACAGAGCTGACAGAACAACATTTTATAAATAATAAAATAAAGAAAAACTTACATTTTAACGACTATCTAAAAGACAGAAGAAAGAATAGTTATTTTACATTTGTGGGGCCATTCCTTACTGAATACTTTCAGTGACAACAAAACACGAAATGCAATGATTGCATTTTCTTTGATCACAGAGACTGCAAAGTTACATCTAAACGATCAATTTGAATTGACCATCAACCATTCCTGAACTAAATAGATCGAATTATTGATGAGGGAACTTGATGTACTAATGCTACTATGATGATTGAATCTTTGTATTACTTCGGCATTAGATCTAATCTGTCTTTAGTTATCCTCTTCTTATTCTTTTCCTTTAATGAGAGTATTTGTTTGTGTATTCCAGTTTCATATCCTAAAAAAAAAAAAAAAAAAAAATAGATGTAGAAGGTTTCAAAGGCATAGCATTTCATATAAAAGGAAACTGTATTTATTAGTATAAAAAAAAAAAAGAAAAAAAAAAAAAAACGCATGAGGTGTCGATCATAGATTGTACTCTACAACACATTCTAATCTTGAGCTGCTTACTTGGATAAAGATTCCAGTTAACTTTGTTATCAAAAATCTTTTGGTGTAACATATGTCCTGTACACACATCAGAGTCAGGGGATGCTGCCAGAAACACCCCCTCTTGAAACAAAATTATCTGGATTTCGATTTAGTTATGCCTAAGGAAGGTGATTCTACTTTTATCATAGTGTGCCTTGGTTAGGGGTTAAAATAATGAGAGAGAGAGAGAGAGAGAGAGAGAGAGAGAGAGAGAGAGAGAGAGAGAGAGAGAGAGAGAGAGAGAGAGAGAGAGAGAGAAATAGCATGTCTTCATTTCTATTAAATCTTATTTTGATATTCATGATTATCTTAGGACGCAAAATAAGGAAATATTTAGAGTTTGGGACACCAGTTTTCCTTTCATATTTTATGTTCCATTAATAATACAACGTTCAAGGATTGATTCCTTTGTGTTCCTGACGCTAAACATCCCTCAAACATTTCTTTCAACCCGAGTAAGAAATTCAGACCCACCAGGTGTAGTAGAAAGACTGACCTGCTGTTATTAAGGAGTAAATCTCGAATCATGAAACTAGTGCCGAAGATAACCTCAGCTGACGCTTAAAGGTTTAAAGGCAACTCATAAATGGCAGAGGACAGGGACAGTGACATTACCCTATCAAGCAGGACAATACCATAGAGACCGACCATATATCATATGACCAGCGCCTAAGCCCCCCTCCCCGCCCATGCTAGGACCAGGAATGGCCAGGCAATGACTGCTGATGACTCAATAGGTAGACCTAGAGGCTCCCCAAACCCCCCAACCTTATCTCACAAGGATGGTAAGATTGCAGACACTAATGGCGCTAAAAAGACTGAGCAGGACTCTAACCCCGGACTGGCAAACACCAGGCAGAGACGATACTAATCAGGCCAAAGACTTCAGCTGAAAAGATAAACTTAAAATAGCCTTCCTAATAGTAAAGTCTAAACACCTTCGATAACCCTTTTGAGATAACAACCTATGATCGAGGGGAGGTAAAATCTATACGCGGATCCCGTAACTCATCTAGAAGCATAATATTATGCAGAGTTTTTAGGTAAGACTGATATCAATTTGCTTTCCAAATCCTTCATTTTGGGAGTAATTTATTCACACGATAATTTGGGTCCGGGAATCTGCTCCTTTGGGAATATCAGACTCGATTTCTGTCTGTGTTTATCAGGGTCATTTAAGGTTCAAATCAATATCTATGTTTATCAAACTTATTCAAGATTCTTTTTCATACCAAAAATATATCGGGTATTCATATGACCTGAATATAGATGCTGAAATGCGTTATTATTATTATTATTATTATTATTATTATTATTATTATTATTATTATTATTAGCTCAGCTACAACCCTAGTTGGAAAAGCAGGAGGCTATAGGTCCTATAAGGCTCCAACAAGGAAAATAGCCCAGTGAAAAAAAAATAAATAAATAAAAAGATAGAATAGTGTGACTGATTGTACCCTCAAGCAAGAGAACTCTAATCAGGTATAAAATGATAATTTGATTTTCACTTCCTTCTTGAAGAAGCATCTCTCAAAGGCATTACTCCTCCAGGGAGTGAGTCTGTACGGCTCAGTTATTTCAATTCTTGTGACAGATTGTGCTACGATAACAGTGACCTCATTCGAGATATAAAAAAGAAAATCTTATAGCTACAAAAAAGAGGCTTCATTGCGTACTGCAAAAAAAAAAAAAAATCTATTGATTTGACCTCGTCTGAAGTTGGTCTAGAGAAGGGAATGACGATATTTTATTTCAGTGGAAAGGAACATGAAAAGGAAATGAAGGTTCAGAAGTAATGAGAAGATAATGAGCCACAAAGATTTCTTTGCGAAAGAGAAAATCTAAATCGTATATAAAAACAGCTGAGTCACTCAGTAAGAGAAAGAAGTGTTGGGGGGAGGGGGGCCAGTCTATGCGTTCGGACAGGTAAAAAGGAATTCCTTTGGTTTTGGAAGATGAAAGAAACTGAATAAGATAATTACGGTTTATTGAGCAAACATACGAACAAAGTTCCCAGCAGAGAGAAAAGGAAGAAATTTAGCGCTTGAAGTTGAGACTATCTTTTTCTCAAAATACTTATTGGACGGAATTGAAAGGTCCATTGTAATTTGGTGCTAAAAATCAGGTAAAAATATTCGATTTCTTTGCTTGATGAAGTTTTTGTTAGGTATCGTTTCAAATTATATCGTATAGATAAAAGATAAGGAAATCCGTTGAAGAAATAGCGTCAGAAGTCAACTGAATCTTTTTATTAAAAAATAAATAAAGCAAATAATAAGAAGCAATAAAAAGTCTTTTCTTTTTCATTAGTGAAGCAGTAATGAAAAGAAGTTATTCACTTTCTTCAAACTTGATGACAGTTGGTGTATGAAAATCAAATAAAGAGAATTACTTATTTTACATGAAAATTCTGAACACAGCATAATGAAAAGAAAAATCTCCCTTCCATTTCAGGAAATAAAACTCAAACTAAAAAATAGTGAATATTCAAAAATTTAAATGGAAATGAGAAGCAGAACCTTGAATCAGACCCTTCTGGTCTTTCTATCTCGCATTTGGACCTTTTTTGGCGAGAAAAGATTTATTTCAGAGTCGCTTTTTCTTTACTCATCTTTTCACGTCGTTCATTCTTTTGCCTTCACAGATTTCACCTCTCGAATTTTGCATTTGGAAATTATTCTCTACTGATCGGATTCTGTTCTTTAAGTGGATTTCGGAAATTTTAGACGAATTTAAGAGAGAAAAAATCCCGTAACAATTCCAAATCTCCTTCAACAGTTATTAGACTGATTCATCCGTCCTTTGTTTGTTTGTCCCTGTTTTTGGAAAACAAAACTTTTAGAAATTGTGTTTTCATATAACCGTCATATTATAATAACAAGTCTAAAGAACAAACGTCAGAGTAAGATAAAGAAAGATTATTTGCTTCTCTCTCTCTCTCTCTCTCTCTCTCTCTCTCTCTCTCTCTCTGTTTGTGTAAATTTGTAATTATATGAGTCATTTACATGGCCTCCCTGTTTGTTCCTTAGTAAGCAAATGATGTTTAACATCGAAATGAGATCTGATTAGATTTACTACATTAGAGTTATCGTAACAACAAATTAAAAAAACATCTGAATTTGTAATTATTAACTAATAATAGAGCATTTTCTTCCTTCACTATTACTATGGTATTAGTTTTAGTTACTAAATACTTATAAAGTATTATATCTTTTTTATTCACTTACATAATTATTGCAGCTCATTAACTTATACATTGCAAGTGACATTAACATTGTCTCTTCGAGCTAATTGGAAAGAACCCAACGAAATAAGCAAAAAAAATAATTATATATATATATATATTATATATATGTATATATATATATATATATATATATATATATTGTTTTAATTTAAGAGCGTTCCGTGCGTGTCTCCACTTGTGCAGTCGAAGCGATGAACCCTTCTTTGATCCTTAATTAATATTAGCATCAGGATCTTTATCAACCAAAACAAACAAAGGTCAGGCAGCAAAGCACATTTCATCTCTCGGAAGACCTTCTACACCCATTTCCTTGACTGAGTGACTGAGTGAGTGACTGACTGACTGGCTGACGCTAAATCATTTCTGCTTCACATTCAGTCACTCCAAAAGGTCTACTTTCATTCAGATCTCAAAAAGCCTTGTTCAGAAAAAACATCTATTGAAAAGTTACTTGTTATTCCACACTACTGAAAAACAGCCCCAAAATTAATCAGAGATTTCTGGAAGACTATTGAAGGTCTTTGGGTTACTTGTATGGGGCATATGTCTACCATTTATTAGTATGCTAATTCTGATAATAAAGACGAGGGAATATTTACTTGTTTGTGCAAAGGAACAAGATGATTTTCTGGGACATGTTTATCACTTTGTTGCGAAATCAGTTTGATACTAGGAATTGAAAACAAGTAAACAATAAACGAAGGATTCTGTTGATATAGGAATAAAGGCAAATTCGTTATACAAAGGTACAAATATAATGAGCCTGAAAGCGACTGAAGGGATGAAGTTTGAAGTTTCTAAAGAGAAAAAAATGAGTTATAAGCATACACATCCAGATTTGCATTTGGCAAAGACACGAGAAAGATATTCATATTTACAGCAGAAATCCTTGAGATAAAATTAGTAATATCTGTACCAGAAAATATATTGTGTATTCACATGGTTAATATACTCTATAAGTAACCAAATACTAATTGTATGACGGTAATAAAAAGTTCAGATTCTCCGTAGTGCAGCCCACTCTCATCACCGATGCCATTCGGTACTCAATATTTCCACCGTCTCAACATTGGTGTATTGTTTTTTATTGTGATGTAGGTACAACAATAACAACAAAAATAATATCAATCATAAGAATAAACCTCATCTAAGATACGAACACGAAATCTATTAGAGCTAGAATCCATTGTGGAGTGAGGCGATGATATCTTGTGTGTTTATGCTAATACGTTTTTCGGTCTCACTTGCAGACGACCTTTGCAATAGATGACTCGATGTTGATGATTGTAAATAACTGTCCTACTTAATTAACAATGTTTCAGGTGTTGACTTAATTAGCTTTTAAGAAATTCTTTGGTCCAAGTTCCTCTGCAAGACTATTTATGTCCAATAGAGTTTTCACGACAGCTCATAATTGTGCATCTCCAAACACCTGATTTGGAAGTGCATCTGCACTGAACAAGAGAGAGAGAGAGAGAGAGAGAGAGAGAGAGAGAGAGAGAGAGATTGCAATAATATTAAACTTCTGGAAAGTTGAACCCAAGGTAAAAGTGCGGTTGTTTTCATATAAAGTTCGTTGTTGGTTAAAACTCTCTCTCTCCTCTCTCTCTCTCTCTCTCTCTCTCTCTCTCTCTCTCTTTGATAAGTAAAGGTAGTTTAGAAATCAAACTTTTCAAAATTGTATTTATTATCAAAAGGCGTAATGTCCCGAGTCTTCCTTTGAACATTTTCTATTGTGATAGGCAATTTTCTTTTCCCTAAATATCAATATCAGAAGAAAACTTCCAAAAATTACATGAAATATACTTCCAATATACTTGACTAACTTTGGGAGAATATTCTCTTTTTTCGGAAACGATTGATTGCAATCAAAGTTTCTCTTCATAAAGTTTTCACAAGATTTATTTCCTCCGCTCTTGTCAATATTTGGCATCAGCAAAGTTACCGAGAAGTCATTGGACCAAGATTCGAATAGTTTTTGGGCAGATCAATTGCCATTCTTCTTGTAAAAAGATTAAATCTATTTTTCAAATTTCTTTGCCCCTAAAATACGCGTTCATTTCCTGAACAATATTGTCACTAATCAATATTACATGTAAGAAACCTCTCCAAATGGCCGACGTGTTTTGTAAATACTGAATGTTTTGTTGATACTTCAAACATCGATTAACCCAATCCTTTATCACCTCGAGGGATAACTTTTCTTTGGCTCAATCTTTTAATAATTTCCAAAAGCGAGACAGACAGGAGAAACAGGGCAACCACTTGACAACTTCCTTATGAAAAAATAGATTAATTTCTCTTTAGAATATTAATTAAACCGCTAATTAAATTGAACAGTGGTGAGGATGCTTCTTTTCCAATCAGTTCTGTGTTTTATCTACAAACACTGATGACAGATACTTATTTTATTAGCCCTCGTATGTGTTTGTGTAAAGATATATTTTGATATCATTTCAACTCTAAAATGGACATCCCGTACATAGAATCCCTAAACAGAATGTCAACCAACAAAATGTGTTGGAAATTCAGGAGACCTTCTATACCCAGAAAACTGCAAACCTTTCATTGCTAAATAAGTTTGCAACAGCAATGCATATTTTGCAAGCAAGCAATACGTTTTCCAATCAATCGTGAATGATTGACACTTGTTACACACGTACATGCAACTGATCCATTTATGAGAGCTCAAAACTATTCAGTGTTATACAAGAACTTTATGGGAATATGTTTGGTAAATTGCTTTGCTAAATTCATAAACACTATTTTTCTCGGCCATATTTTGCCGGAGAAAATACCATCTCTTCAGTTGTTACTTTTTATACATGATAAGTTATAAATACAAACATTGAATATTCATCAAACAAGTCTTCGAAATTTTAATGAAAGTGTTTATTTTTCTTTGAATTCAATCAATAAGTCAACAGCAACAAATAATACCTTGAAAAAAAAAGAGGTTTTAAACTTACGATATCTTTGCAATAAGTCTCTCTCTCTCTCTCTCTCTCTCTCTCTCTCTCTCTCTCTCTCTCTTGTTATTGGCGGATGATGAAGACATGTGTCTTTCATTGGCTCTTTAAGGGAAACTCAATAGCAACTTTCAAATGTTTATTTCTCACCCCCCCCCCAAAAAAAAAAAAAAAAAAACTAGAAAAAACTGAAGGCAAAATTGGAAGGACAATCAGTAGATTTGCTGATCATTGGTATCAATTCATCTTGTAAGTCCGAAGTGTTGGTGTTTGCGTAAAACCAAAGTCATCGTCAATATTGATTTTATTAAGTAGAAAAAACACCAAAAAAACAAATGGTCATTGGCGAACCTTAGACTGGCAGAATACACAAAAACCAAGGAATCTTATAAACGTCATAAAAGTATAGATGACGAAAAGGTATAAAAGTATTGGAATCTACGGAAGAGGATTTAATCATTTATAATGTAGAATAATAAGCAAATAAAATAAGGAATTGAATTCTGTTATATTCAGTAGTAAAATAATGATAATGAATCAATTATGACAATCAGTAAATTATGATAGATCATTATTAAACAATTCTAATAACTTGGAACAATAAAAGAGAGATATGAAATAATGATAACAATATTAAATCAAGAAATATGGCAAACGAAATTGGCTGTTTCCTCCCACAGGAAAATCACCAGCAGAAAGAGGTTTATAAATATTTCTTTTGTGTCTCATCTCTCAAGGAAAAAAGAATCAGGTAAAAGGAACACGAGATTTTCCATCCAACTTACATAAAAGTAGTACTGTGCCACATATAAATTCAGTTCCTAAATTAGTCTCTCTCTCTCTCTCTCTCTCTCTCTCTCTCCTCTCTCTCTCTCTCTCTGATAACATGCACTTTCCATTTTTAGCATCCTTGTTCACTGCACTCTAAATATTTCACCGATAATTGTATCTTTATTCTTTCAGATGTAACCAATAATTCATAATCAGAAATTTCATTCCGGCTTTTACTTTTTATTTGTTCAAAATTCTCCTCACTGATCTACTTTCCCTGTTGGAGCCCTTGGGATTATGGTATTCTTCTTAAACGTCAGCGATGAATATCATTTATATCAAAGATAAGGGAAAAGGGTGTGTTCATATCATTTGGTATCATTATGCAAAAGAAAGTTGATATTCGAAATAGAAAGAGATCTCTTATGGATGTAAAGAGTAATGAAATTATACGATGAATTCCATTAGCAGCAATTATATATAAATCTGATTTCGTATTGACAGAGAAATGCAGTTATTGATGTTTGGAAGATAAAAGGTTGATAATTAAAGTTCCATAATAATACATTAGAAAATTATATATCTTATGAAATAATTTTATGCTTTAATTAATATTAGTTAATGAATCTCACTAGAACGAGAATTAAAAAGTTAGCAGAGAAATCGAATATTAATGTTAAGATTATTTGTTATGAGAGAGAGAGAGAGAGAGAGAGAGAGAGAGAGAGAGAGATTTCCAATGTTACCGTGTGAGGAAATCCACTCATTCCCTCTCTTGAGTGTTGTGGAGTAAACACGAGGCAGCCGAACAAATATAGAAATGTGTTCCAAAATCCCGCATCTGGCATCATGGGATGGAAGGGAATGGCACTGGGTCACAATGAAGCCCGGGAAGTACTAGAGGGAAGGAAAGGCCTTTGGGATATTGAAGGTTTTCCAAATATATTTGTAGAGTATTTTTTAGATCTCGATGTTGAATGAAAATTTTCAATTCCCCTGTTAAGAAAAGTATAGATTTGTTTCATTAAATCCCGACAGTTCCCAGGATATATCTCACATAGAGAGTAATGAACCGAATTTAATGGATACGAAGAATCGATAAACTCTCCTTTTTTTACATAAGTTCTCGTTATTCATTTTATTTATCTAATAATACTCATCATAAAACAAAACTATTCTTTGACAAGAAAAGAGAATGATATATATTCCCTAGACCCTTTATCAATAAATCCCCTTATATCTTCAAAAATACATCCTTAGATATAAAATGATGCAAAGCTCAAGACGGATGAAGGGAAGAGGCTAACTCGGTAATCCTTGAAAATATCTTCAAGTGAGACTTGTGCCAGTTGATTCTTGAGTCTTATCCTTCAGACTTCAAGTAGAACCTAACAAGTGTGAATTTTCACACCAGAAAAGATTGTGTTGAAGGACCGGAATAATGGCGATAGTAAAACCAATATCGATGTATTAACTGTTCAGATAGAACATTTGTTATTCCTAACCGGGCTCCATTTGGGCCACCTGATGTTTTTATTGGACCAATGATTTGTTTATTATGTCTTTTGATCGTGTGAACGGACGCTGCTCAGGGGAAAGGGGATACTCTCACTCTTATTCTCTCTCTTCCTTTCCATTTCTGTTGTTTCTTGATTACCCCGCTGGCGCTCTTCTTATAATTCTTCACCATCCAGACTATTTCTCCTTTCTCCTTCTTTCCATTAGTATCCACCCATTCACTACATTTTCAATTATTCACGTTATGAGAATATGAAAGAGAATGATATTAGTAAACACATTTCTGTTAATATAGATAATGTTTATTCATATTTCCTTTTTCTTTGGCCTATACATTTCGTAAAGATGACTGAGCAGATTACTCTGTTGAAGGTAATGACAAAATGTTCCCCTAATATTCAGTCGATATCTGGAAGAAGGAAACTTTTGTTAAATGGTGTTGGGAAAAAAAGTAATTTACGATTCAAGTCGACAATAATTTCTTGTAAGTCTGAAATATTCATTGATAGATCTCTTGTTCTTTTAAGTTTGACATATCTTTCATGCTTCATCATACATAACAGTTTATTCATATTTCAACATCTTATCATACTGGTGAGATTATGATATGTAATACACATCCACTTGTTTATTATATATGTATTAAATTTTATTCAGATATATAAAAAAAGATTTAAATTTGGTTAGATTCAATGAAAACTTGTAAAGAAATTTTCCTCTCTTTCACCTTTTTCAAAGATCCTTTGGTCTCTCTCTCTCTCTCTCTCTCTCTCTCTCTCTCTCTCTCTTTATTCCCAATTGTTTCTATTTTCATCTTCAATCCTCCCCACTTAATGGATACAATAGCTTTTCATTTTGACACTATCCAGATTTTATATGAATAAAATATATTTCTGCCTCACATTTAATAGGACAACTATACGCACTCATTTTACTTCATACATACTCAACCAAATATATATATATATATATATACACACACACACAAACACACACACACACACACACACACATATATATATATATATATATATATAAGCATTCAGAGCATATTGTGAAGTTTTTTACTTTAGATTATTCCTTAAACAGATACTCACAAGATGAGCATTTATAGCAAAATGGCAATATCATAAATAAAAAAATAAGATTGTTGGAACCGGCCAACTTCCAGGAAGATTAGGCGAAAGGTAATTTGATTATAGTATTCTTTTGTATGTAGATATCGACATTGAACTTATGTCAACAGCTCTGTCCTACAAATGGATGAAGGTAACAGAGGACTTGAAGTTAATTATGATATTTGGTTACACATTACAGGTTTTTTTGCAATTGAGGTTGCAAAAAGCAAAGTAAACACAATCATGAGTCTTTCCTTCAGGTAAACCTTTTTACCTGAGATAAACAAGTAATAACATCAATAAATGTTTAAAACAGCCTCTTGCCGCCCACCCAACTGAATCATGAGTACATCAGATATTTACCGTCAGCCTCTCTTGCAATTCCAATCTAATGACATGATCAAATATTCGAGGACGCTGAGCCAACAATGCGCAATCCTTTGAAAAGTTGTCTGACTTTGAAGACCAATGATCCTTTCACAAAGAACTTCTCTCGCTTACAGCACTTATGAATATGCACACAAATATCTTATGCAGCTCAAGTTTCACATCACTGAATATTGTAATCAAAGCGATATAGGTCGAGTCAGTTATTGATATTATGTATTATATCATGTGTTCTCATATTACATGGGACGAGTAACTTTCAAAATGCAAAAAATAAGACAGACTTGATTCTCCAAAGGATTTATTACGCTATCTTCCTTGCAGAATTCTTCTTATCAGGAAACCTTTCTTATAGATCTTACCTTTCTTCAGCAACGGATTATCGAAAGCTAATGCTTCTTTTATGCTTCCGTCATCAAACTCCAATCATCAGACCAAAGATTCTTCCGTATGATACAACATCTCTGGGAATCAGAGAATAAATACTATCAATATATTTTCCTGTATTAATTCAGTTGCTTTGGAGGTATTAAATCCCATTTCAACGTTTACGTAACATTACTATTGATCTAATTTCTGAATTAGATTCATTATAGTCTGCATATAAAGCGAATCATGTTCGAATTCTGTGATCTAATAAGGTGAGGTTGGACATGTGACAATAATGAGATTAGACACCCAGAGAAAAACAGAGTGATTTGGTGGACCCAGAAAGAATGGTTTGCTTTTTTTATGCGTTTGTGTGTCTCTGGTTATCACTTTTGTCTACTAATTATTCTCCCATTTCCTCTACATTTTACTTTCCATTTTTATCCGCTATCTCCTTCTCCTTTTTAGTCTATTTATCCTTCCCTATCATAATGAAATTCTTTTACGATTCCACTCCCAGGCGAGTGCAGTCAAATACTTCAAGGCTGATCTGTCCTTTGCTTTGGAGGAAAATCACCAAATAGAGAGAAACGTTTCGATGAAATTAATTCATTTTTGGTTCATTTATTGATAAGGTTTTGCTGCTTCGCCGAATTAAGGTGCTATAGGGATTCTTTAGTTGTAGATAATGGATGAGAGAGAGAGAGAGAGAGAGAGAGAGAGAGAGAGAGAGATTTTGTACCATCTGTTTTTGTGAACTCTTGCTATATTTCCAAATTTCTTTAAACATTTAGCTTATTTGAAGTTATTGTTTCTATCATGAGGCGGTTACTTTATAGATCTTGAAATAAATGTTTCTCCACCTGAACCTTTAATTCACAGCATTCCTTTACTATCGACTAAAATATCGATGTAGCTAGAAAGAAATAAGCTTTCATGGTTCAAAGTCACTGGTTACCAGAACAACACTAACGAGTCTGAGCGGGACTCGAACTCCAGTCTGGCGTTAACCAGTCAGGGATGTATAACATCGGCCAACATCTTTGACTGGAATAATGTCCCTGTCACGAGAACATCGAATATTAAATCAATAAAACTCATCTCGAAGAAGAAACAAGAATATGGCAGAATCCTGAATTTTTTCCCTTTAGGGAACCTCTGAGCAAAGCTGAACAAGACAAGTTTAAATGGCCTTCATAATAGTAAGGTTTGATAACACCTTCGGAAACCCTTCTAAGATAACAACTTATGATCGAGGGGAGGTGAAATCTATACCCGTCTGGCGTATCTCAAGTAATGACGTCAGGTTTTGGGGAATTTTGGGATAAAATTGATAGAAATCCGATGGAAAAGAGAAATGGAAGAAACAGAGCCGGATGATTAAGGTGGATGAAGAGAAGTTACGAAGTTCCCAAGAGAGAAATGAGCCATTTTAGATGCTGAGGGACAGTCATTAAAGAGGGAGTGGGATTAACTAATAATAATAATAATAATAATAATAATAATAATAATAATAATAATAATAATAATAATTATAATAATAATAATTTAGCAACGATTAATAACATATTTAAAAGTTCAGTACATTTCAAGATCCTTTCGATGATGCTGTCAAGAACAATGGCCAGACAGAGATGGGTATTGTTCCATTTTTGTTTTATCAGTCATTTTGTCTCCTTTTCAATGGCCTATTTAGCTTTTATTATCTATTTGAATGTCATGTGTCTTATGTTGGAACAAAGTCCATGAAAAATTGTATTGAAAAGTCTAGAGAAATCTAGTAACCAAAAGGATGAAAATGGAATTATCAGTATATACATTATTGTAACAATTGTAACAATTGCTTGGAAAAAAACCGTCCTATTTCTGTTCCTAAAAATGTTTTAGATTAATAATCAAGATATTATGTCTATGACAGCATGAGCTTTGTGTAAATCGATAAACACATTTCCATTTAGATTTCAATCCTAAACAGATTTCCAAACTTTTTTTCCCCACTTGTTATATAAAAGTCGAAAATAGCAACATTCCTTGTGAATTCTGCAACAGATTGAATTTCAAGTTCCTTATCAAATCGCCCAAGAAAGTAACGAAGATGACATTTTGCCAAAACCTCTTTCCTCTTCTCAAAATCAGACTTTTCAATTTGCACACGAATAGCTTTCTCTCACATAAACAGACAGTCGTCAAGTATTCCACTGAACAAGAAAAAGGTCGAAAGAAATGACATTTCAATTGATCAAATCTTCTAGAGCATTAAGCTCTTAAGTGATGTCAAGTGATTCTTGTAGAGAAGGCGCCTGACATCGGAGTTTTCATATTGATGAAAAAGACTTTTTTTTTTTTTTTTTTTTTTTGGCAGCATCAAAGGGAAATCAACTCCTCTTCCCATGATGGCCTGACCAAACTCGAAACCTTTCTTTCACTGTTACTTGCTTTCTTTTTTATACTTTCAAACAAAAAGTCTTGAAATTGAACAATTTATAGAGATTTTGTAGTATGAGAGAGAGAGAGAGAGAGAGAGAGAGAGAGAGAGAGAGAACTTGCACTGAAATTTATTTTATGTAAATTACAATAATTTGAATTGAAGTGTTCCTTATCAAACGAGTGATTCTTCGACGGACATTAAATGATCTATTTTGCAGCTGAATGAAACATGACTGTGATGACGTCAGATCGAGCAGTCAGTGGAATTATAAAGCAAAGCAAGAAATCACACGTGATTACTGTTTGAGAAATGGAATTTTGGTCGATAACTAATAGCCAGTTTTAATCTATTCTAAAGTTTGTGTTTTAATCGTAAGAGTAATCCATGAAAATATCAGATATTCAAGATCCAAACGTTAATCCACAAATGATATATTTGTCATCCTAAATCATAATGCAATGATAATAAATCTAAATGCAAATGTGAAAAAGCAGTTGTATCACATTCTTAACTTTTTTCTTCATTAATTTGTGTATTTATTTTTCAAGACTCCACAAAGGAAACTAGAACATCTGGGATCTATAGAAATGTCGGTCAAAAGAGCACATTCTTTCCTCCATAAACATGTAATAAAAGAGGAACCAAAACCTGAGACAGATTTCCTCTCACACACCAAAACGATTTTAAAGAAACGACAAAAACATTCCACTTAAAAGAAAGAAGAATATCAACGGGACAGATCTTCTCTGTTGCTCTTCTCTAAAATGACAAAAGGGAAGCAGGAATATAAGCCAAAGAGGCGAGAAGACAATTGTTTACAAGAATTTTTAATAAACAAAATATTTGAAAAATTGTCTTTATAAGAAAAATCTTTGCGGGATGTGGAAAAGCATAATACACGGTTCACCCACTTTGTTTAAAACACACTCTCTCTCTCTCTCTCTCTCTCTCTCTCTCTCTCTCTCTCTCTCTCTCTTCTGAAACATATAAAGGCTGTTCCCAAATTAAGACATCAAAGTCCAAGGGATTTATCATGATTTCTCTTCCACCTTCCTAAATCCATTATCCCGTTGTCAAAAGGCTCAGCAGTAAATCATATTCATCAGTAATGAAAGGAAATACTTTAGGTGTTAAGACAGACTTTATCAATAAGTCAGTGATATAATCTATTAGAATAAAACAATCTCCAGCATTTGTCATCTAATTATAGTAACAATTAATATCGGATATGTATTATACACGATATTTCTATTAAAGCTGAAGTATTTATCCCTTTCTATCCTTTCTCTTATTATCATTATGCATTATTTTCAATACAGCCCCTGATAACAAGAGACAAGAGTGACCCAAATCTCCTTCCATTTTCATAAGCTTATTTCCTTCAGTTGTTTCGTTCCTCAGTTTTGTGTTTGTTGAAGGGATCCATTATGTGTCCTGACTTATTTGTTTACTAAATATCTAAAGAGAGAAAGGCTAACAGGACAGGGATCCTAGTCCCTTTCACTTTCCCAGTCCTGAAGAAAACAAGGAAAGGAAATGGAAGGAGGAAGCTGAAGACTTTCCTGCCACGTAAGGGATGGACCTGTATTAGAAGAGATGGGAATAACAGAAGCATTAAAAGAATTCCGGGACGTCTCAGTCAGTAGAAGGAGAGGGACAGTTTATCCTATTCGAAAGAATCACCTTTTGGTCAAAGCCTATGATATAATGTTCTTAAATGAGATCTACTAATTTTGATTTCCATAACTTAAGTCTTAACTATCGTGTGATTATATATCTCCTGTAAGTTCTAAGAGCTCATTTTCTGAAAACATTCATAAAAAAAAAGTGAGAAAATTAATTGTTACAAATAAAAAAAACTCTTAATTACTGATTAATTTCTTTCCCATAACAAGTAGTTCTATTAATAATCAGGTAATATATTTCAAGAAAAGCAGGTAAGTAAAAATCGATGTTCTTAAGGAACACGAACGTTTTGACCATAGCAATACATTATGGGCAAATTGCATTTGGACACTTATTTGTTATAACTGAAAATAACAATAATTGGAGATTCCCGTGGAATGATAATTTTAGTAATTAGCTCAAATTAGGGTAATAGGAAAATGCACTAACATTAATGAAGAAAATAAGGATATTAGCATCAAAAATGTTTTCACAAAATCAAATGAATATGACGACATTTTTAATTCCAAACAATCATTACAGCATTCCTTTACGGAAAACTTCATTTCTGTTCAGCAGGGATCTCACTCTAAGCACAGCTGCAAGTGCTTGCAGTAGCAGCAGCAGCAGCAGCTGTTTACTTGTCTGAATGGGTTCTATACTAGATGAGCTCATTTCCTCATAAGGGTTAATTCTTGCCTTTCCTTCTAACGAGACTCAGGTCGTAACTTTGTTGAACACTTCATTCAGCAAATAGGCCTCAATTATTGTCTTCTTCAAGGCGGGTTTTATTCAATGGAAGATTTCATATCCATGTTACAGACTCGGCTTTGAAAGTCTCCGCATTAAATTCTATTATTAGAATTTGTAGCTTGTAAGCATACGAAACTGTTCGAGAGAGAGAGAGAGAGAGAGAGAGAGAGAGAGAGAGAGAGAGAGAGTGGGGGGGATAAGATCTATTGATTTAAGAGGGGAATTGGAAAAGTGAAAAATAGAAAAGTAATGTTTTTGAGAGGATTAAATTATAGTTAGTAGGGTAGCCAAGGCACCAGCCACCCGTTGAGATACTACCACTAGAGATTATGGGGTCCTTTGACTGGCCAAGCAGTACTGCTTTAGTTTCTTCTCTCTGGTTACGGTTCACTTTTCGTTGCCTACACATACACCGAATTGTCTGGCCCATTCTTTATGGATTCTCCTCTGTCCTCATATACCTGACAACATTGAAATTACCAAACAATTCTTCTTCAACCACTGGGTTAACTACTGCACTGTAATTGCTCAGTGGCTACCTTCCTCTTGGTTAGGGAAGATTGGGACTCTTTAGCTATGGTAAGCAGCTTTTCTAACAGAAGGACACTCCAGAATAATAATAATAATAAAAAAAACATTGTTCTCTAGTCTTGAGTAGTGCCATAGCCTCTGTACCATGGTCTTCCACTGTCTTGGGTTAGAGTTCTCTTGGTTGAGGTTATACTGGGTTACACTATTCTATCTAATTTTTCTTCCTCTTGTTTCGTTAAAGTTTTTATAGTTTATATAGGCAATGATTATTTTAATGTTTTTACTGTTCTGAAAATATTCTATTTTTCCTTGTTTCCTTTCCTCACTGGGCTATCTTCCCTGTTGGGGCCCCGTGGCTTATAGTATCCTGCTTTTCCAACTAGAGTTGTAGCTTAGCTATTAATAATAATAATAATAATAATAATAATAATAATAATAATAATAATGCAGAAGAAGAACAAGAAAGAAGGAGGGACAACGAGTCACTTCTAGACACGTGACCCACCTCAGTGGAGAAGAGAATTCTTCCTTCTTAAGTTCCTCTTCTGCATTATTATTATTATTATTATTATCATTATTATTATTATTATTATTACTTGCTAAGCTACAACCCTAGTTGGAAAAGCAGGATGCTATAAGCCAAGGGGCCCCAACAGGGAAGATAGCCCAGTGAGGAAAGGAAAAAAGGAAAAATTAAATATTTTAAGAACAATAAGAACATTAAAATAATTATTTCCTATATAAACTATAAAAACTTTAACGAAACAAGAGGAAGAAAAATTAGATAGAATAGTGTGCCCAAGTATAACCTCAACCAAGAGAACTCTAACCAAGACAGTGGAAGAACATGGTACAGAGGCTATGGCGCTACCTAAGACGGGAAATTTTTATTTTTTTTTTATTTTGAAGTGTCCTTCTGCTAGTAAAGCTGCTTACCATAGCTAAAGCGTCTCTTCTACCCTAACCAAGAGGAAAGTAGCCACTGAGCAATTACAGTACAGTAGTTAACCCAGCGGTTGAAAAAGAATTGTTTGGTGATCTCAGTGTTGTCAGGTTTAGGAGGACAGAGGAGAATCCGTAAAGAATAGGCCAGACAATTCGGTGTATGTTTAGGCAAAGGAAAAGTGAACCGTAACCAGAGAGAAGAATCTAAAGCAGTACTGCTTGGCCAGACAAAGGACCCCATAATCTCTAGTGGTAGTATCTCAACGGGTGGCTGGTGCCTTGGCTAACCTTCTAACTATAATTTAATCCTCTCAAAAACATTACTTTTCTATTCTTCACTTTTCCAATTCCCCTCTTAAATAATAGTTCTTATCCCCTCTCTCTCTTATCCCCCCATCTCTCTCTCTCTCTCTCTCCTCTCTCTCTCTCTCTCTCTCTCTCTCTCTCTCTCTCTCGATCGATCGATCGAACAGTTTCGTATGCTTACAAGCTACAAATTCTAATAATAGAATTTAATGCGGAGACTTTCAAAGCCGAGTCTGTAACATGGATATGAAATCTTCCATTGAATAAAACCCGCCTTGAAGAAGACAATAATTGAGGCCTATTTGCTGAATGAAGTGTTCAACAAAGTTACGACTGAGTCTCGTTAGAAGGAAAGGCAAGAATTAACCCTTATGAGGAAATGAGCTCATCTAGTATAGAACCCATTCAGACAAGTAAACAGCTGCTGCTGCTGCTGCTACTGCAAGCACTTGCAGCTGTGCTTAGAGTGAGATCCCTGCTGAACAGAAATGAAGTTTTCCGTAAAGGAATGCTGTAATGATTGTTTGGAATTAAAAATGTCGTCATATTCATTTGATTTTGTGAAAACATTTTTGATGCTAATATCCTTATTTTCTTCATTAATGTTAGTGCATTTTCCTATTACCCTAATTTGAGCTAATTACTAAAATTATCATTCCACGGGAATCTCCAATTATTGTTATTTTCAGTTATAACAAATAAGTGTCCAAATGCAATTTGCCCATAATGTATTGCTATGGTCAAAACGTTCGTGTTCCTTAAGAACATCGATTTTTACTTACCTGCTTTTCTTGAAATATATTACCTGATTATTAATAGAACTACTTGTTATGGGAAAGAAATTAATCAGTAATTAAGAGTTTTTTTTATTTGTAACAATTAATTTTCTCACTTTTTTTTTATGAATGTTTTCAGAAAATGAGCTCTTAGAACTTACAGGAGATATATAATCACACGATAGTTAAGACTTAAGTTATGGAAATCAAAATTAGTAGATCTCATTTAAGAACATTATATCATAGGCTTTGACCAAAAGGTGATTCTTTCGAATAGGATAAACTGTCCCTCTCCTTCTACTGACTGAGACGTCCCGGAATTCTTTTAATGCTTCTGTTATTCCCATCTCTTCTAATACAGGTCCATCCCTTACGTGGCAGGAAAGTCTTCAGCTTCCTCCTTCCATTTCCTTTCCTTGTTTTCTTCAGGACTGGGAAAGTGAAAGGGACTAGGATCCCTGTCCTGTTAGCCTTTCTCTCTTTAGATATTTAGTAAACAAATAAGTCAGGACACATAATGGATCCCTTCAACAAACACAAAACTGAGGAACGAAACAACTGAAGGAAATAAGCTTATGAAAATGGAAGGAGATTTGGGTCACTCTTGTCTCTTGTTATCAGGGGCTGTATTGAAAATAATGCATAATGATAATAAGAGAAAGGATAGAAAGGGATAAATACTTCAGCTTTAATAGAAATATCGTGTATAATACATATCCGATATTAATTGTTACTATAATTAGATGACAAATGCTGGAGATTGTTTTATTCTAATAGATTATATCACTGACTTATTGATAAAGTCTGTCTTAACACCTAAAGTATTTCCTTTCATTACTGATGAATATGATTTACTGCTGAGCCTTTTGACAACGGGATAATGGATTTAGGAAGGTGGAAGAGAAATCATGATAAATCCCTTGGACTTTGATGTCTTAATTTGGGAACAGCCTTTATATGTTTCAGAAGAGAGAGAGAGAGAGAGAGAGAGAGAGAGAGAGAGAGAGAGAGAGAGAGTGTGTTTTAAACAAAGTGGGTGAACCGTGTATTATGCTTTTCCACATCCCGCAAAGATTTTTCTTATAAAGACAATTTTTCAAATATTTTTGTTTATTAAAAATTCTTGTAAACAATTGTCTTCTCGCCTCTTTGGCTTATATTCCTGCTTCCCTTTTGTCATTTTAGAGAAGAGCAACAGAGAAGATCTGTCCCGTTGATATTCTTCTTTCTTTTAAGTGGAATGTTTTTGTCGTTTCTTTAAAGTCGTTTTGGTGTGTGAGAGGAAATCTGTCTCAGGTTTTGGTTCCTCTTTTATTACATGTTTATGGAGGAAAGAATGTGCTCTTTTGACCGACATTTCTATAGATCCCAGATGTTCTAGTTTCCTTTGGGGAGTCTTGAAAAAATATATACACAAATTAATGAAGAAAAAAGTTAAGAATGTGATACAACTGCTTTTTCACATTTGCATTTAGATTTATTATCATCGCATTATGATTTAGGATGACAAATATATTATTTGTGGATTAACGTTTGGATCTTGAATATCTGATATTTTCATGGATTACTCTTACGATTAAAAAACAAACTTAGAATAGATTAAAGTTGGCTATTAGTTATCGACCAAAATTCCATTTCTCAAACAGTAATCACGTGTGATTTCCTGCTTTGCTTTATAATTCCACTGACTGCTCGATATGACGTCATCACAGTCATGTTTCATTCAGCTGCAAAATAGATCATTTAATCTCCGTCGAAGAATCACTCGTTTGATAAGGAACACTTCAATTCAAATTATTGTAATTTACATAAAATAAATTTCAATGCAAGTTCTCTCTCTCTCTCTCTCTCTCTCTCTCTCTCTCTCTCTCATACTACAAAATCTCTATAAATTATTCAATTTCAAGACTTTTTGTTTGAAAGTATAAAAAAGAAAGCAAGTAACAGTGAAAGAAAGGTTTCGAGTTTGGTCAGGCCATCATGGGAAGAGGAGTTGATTTCCCTTTGATGCTGCCCCCCCTCCCCCCCCCCCCCAAAAAAAAAAAAAAGTCTTCTTAATCAATATTAAAACTCCGATGTCAGGCGCCTTCTCTACAAGAATCACTTGACATCACTTAAGAGCTTAATGCTCTGGAAGATTTGATCAATTGAAATGTCATTTCTTTCGACCTGTTTCTTGTTCAGTGGAATACTTGACGACTGTCTGTTTATGTGAGAGAAAGCTATTCGTGTGCAAATTGAAAAGTCTGATTTTGAGAAGAGGAAAGAGGTTTTGGCAAAACGTCATTTTCGTTACTTTCTTGGGCGATTTGATAAGGAATTTGAAATTCAATCTGTTGCAGAATTCTCAAGGAATGTTGCTATTTTCGACTTTTATATAACAAGTAGGGAAAAAAGTTTGGAAATCTGTTTAGGATTGAAATCTAAATGGAAATGTGTTTATCGATTTACACAAAGCTCATGCTGTCATAGACATAATATCTTGATTATTAATCTAAAACATTTTTAGGAACAGAAATAGGACGGTTTTTTTCCAAGCAATTGTTACAATTGTTACAATAATGTATATACTGATAATTCCATTTTCATCCTTTTGGTTACTAGATTTCTCTAGACTTTTCAATACAATTTTTCATGGACTTTGTTCCAACATAAGACACATGACATTCAAATAGATAATAAAAGCTAAAGAGGCCATTGAAAAGGAGAGACAAAAATGACTAATAAAACAAGACTGGAACAATACCCAACTCTGTCTGGCCATTGTTCTTGACAGCATCATCGAAAGGATCTTGAAATGTACAGAACTTTTAAATATGTTATTAATCGTTGCTAATTTATTATTATTATTATTATCATTATTATTATTATTATTATTATTATTATTATTATTATTATTATTATTATTATTTATTATTATCATTATATTTATTATTATTATTATTTTTATTATTATTAGTTAATCCCACTCCCTCTATAATGACTGTCCCTCAGCATCTAAAATGGCTCATTTCTCTCTTGGGAACTTCGTAACTTCTCTTCATCCACCTTAATCATCCGGCTCTGTTTTCTTCCATTTCTCTTTTCCATCGGATTTCTATCAATTTTATCCCGAAATCCCCCAAAACCTGACGTCATTACTTGAGATACGCCAGACGGGTATAGATTTCACCTCCCCTCGATCATAAGTTGTTATCTTAGAAGGGTTTCCGAAGGTGTTATCAAACCTTACTATTATGAAGGCTATTTAAACTCGTCTTGTTCAGCTTTACTCAGAGGTTCCCTAAAGGGAAAAAAATTCAGGATTTCTGCCATATTCTTGTTTCTTCTTCGAGATGAGTTTTACTAATTTAATATTCGATGTTCTCGTGACAGGGGACATTATTCCAGTCAAAGATGTTGGCCGATGTTTATACATCCCTGACTGGTTAACGCCAGGACTGGAGTTCGAGTCCCGCTCAGACTCGTTAGTGTTGTTCTGGTAACCAGTGACTTTGAACCATGAAAGCTTATTTCTTTCTAGCTACATCGATATTTTAGTCGATAGTAAAGGAATGCTGTGAATTAAAGGTTCAGGTGGAGAAACATTTATTTCAAGATCTATAAAGTAACCGCCTCATGATAGAAACAATAACTTCAAATAAGCTAAATGTTTTAAAGAAATTTGGAAATATAGCAAGAGTTCACAAAAACAGATGGTACAAAATCTCTCTCTCTCTCTCTCTCTCTCTCTCTCTCTCTCTCTCATCCATTATCTACAACTAAAGAATCCCTATAGCACCTTAATTCGGCGAAGCAGCAAAACCTTATCAATAAATGAACCAAAAATGAATTAATTTCATCGAAACGTTTCTCTCTATTTGGTGATTTTCCTCCAAAGCAAAGGACAGATCAGCCTTGAAGTATTTGACTGCACTCGCCTGGGAGTGGAATCGTAAAAGAATTTCATTATGATAGGGAAGGATAAATAGACTAAAAAGGAGAAGGAGATAGCGGATAAAAATGGAAAGTAAAATGTAGAGGAAATGGGGAGAATAATTAGTAGACAAAAGTGATAACCAGAGACACACAAACGCATAAAAAAAAGCAAACCATTCTTTCTGGGTCCACAAAATCACTCTGTTTTTCTCTGGGTGTCTAATCTCATTACTGTCACATGTCCAACCTCACCTTATTAGATCACAGAATTCGAACATGATTCGCTTTATATGCAGACTGTGATAAATCTGATTCAGAAATTAGATTAATAGTAATGTTATGTTAACGTTGAAATGGGATTTAAATACCACCAAAGCAAACTGAATTAATACAGGGAAACATATTGATAGTATTTTATTCTCTGATTCCCAGAGATATTGTATCATACGGAAGAATCTTTGGTCTGATGATTGGAGTTTGATGACGGAAGCATAAAAGAAGCATTAGCTTTCGATAATCAGTTGCTGAAGAGAAGGTGAGATCTATAAGAAATGTTTCCTGATAAGAAGAATTCTGCAAGGGAATATAGCGTAATAAATCCTTTGGAGAATCAAGCCTGTCTTATTTTTTGCATTTTGAAAGTTACTCGTCCCATGTAATATGAGAACACATGATATAATACATAATATCAATAACTGACTCGACCTATATCGCTTTGATTATAATATTCAGTGATGTGAAACTTGAGCTGCATAAGATATTTGTGTGCATATTCATAAGTGCTGTAAGCGAGAGAAGTTCTTTGTGAAAGGATCATTGGTCTTCAAAGTCAGACAACTTTTCAAAGGATTGCGCATTGTTGGCTCAGCGTCCTCGAATATTTGATCATGTCATTAGATTGGAATTGCAAGAGAGGCTGACGGTAAATATCTGATGTACTCATGATTCAGTTGGGTGGGCGGCAAGAGGCTGTTTTAAACATTTATTGATGTTATTACTTGTTTATCTCAGGTAAAAAGGTTTACCTGAAGGAAAGACTCATGATTGTGTTTACTTTGCTTTTTGCAACCTCAATTGCAAAAAAACCTGTAATGTGTAACCAAATATCATAATTAACTTCAAGTCCTCTGTTACCTTCATCCATTTGTAGGACAGAGCTGTTGACATAAGTTCAATGTCGATATCTACATACAAAAGAATACTATAATCAAATTACCTTTCGCCTAATCTTCCTGGAAGTTGGCCGGTTCCAACAATCTTATTTTTTTATTTATGATATTGCCTTTTTGCTATAAATGCTCATCTTATGAGTATCTGTTTAAGGAATAATCTAAAGTCAAAAACTTCACAATATGCTCTGAATGCTTATATATATATATATATATATATGTGTGTGTGTGTGTGTGTGTTTGTGTGTATATATATATATATATATATATATAAATATATATATATATATATATATATTTATATATATATATATATATATATATATTTTATATATATATATATATATATATATGTGTGTGTGTGTGTGTGTGTTTGTGTATATATATATATATATATATATTTGGTTGAGTATGTATGAAGTAAAATGAGTGCGTATAGTTGTGCTATTAAATGTGAGGCAGAAATATATTTTATTCATATAAAATCTGGATAGTGTCAAAATGAAAAGCTATTGTATCCATTAAGTGGGGAGGATTGAAGATGAAAATAGAAACAATTGGGAATAAAGAGAGAGAGAGAGAGAGAGAGAGAGAGAGAGAGAGAGAGAGAGAGAGACCAAAGGATCTTTGAAAAAGGTAAAAGAGAGGAAAATTTCTTTACAAGTTTTCATTGAATCTAACCAAATTTAAATCTTTTTTTATATATCTGAATAAAATTTAATACATGTATTATAATAAACAAGTGGATGTGTATTACATATCATAATCTCACCAGTATGATAAGATGTTGAAATATGAATAAACTGTTATGTATGATGAAGCATGAAAGATATGTCAAACTTAAAAGAACAAGAGATCTATCAATGAATATTTCAGACTTACAAGAAATTATAGTCGACTTGAATCGTAAATTACTTTTTTTCCCATCACCATTTAACAAAAGTTTCCTTCTTCCAGATATCGACTGAATATTAGGGGAACATTTTGTCATTACCTTCAACAGAGTAATCTGCTCAGTCATCTTTACGAAATGTATAGGCCAAAGAAAAAGGAAATATGAATAAACATTATCTATATCAACAGAAATGTGTTTACTAATATCATTCTCTTTCATATTCTCATAACGTAAATAATTGAAAATGTAGTGAATGGGTGGATACTAATGGAAAGAAGGAGAAAGGAGAAATAGTCTGGATGGTGAAGAATAAGAAGAACGCCAGCGGGGAAATCAAGAAACAACAGAAGTGGAAAGGAAGAGAGAGAATAAGAGTGAGAGTATCCCCTCTCCCTTGAGCGTCCGTCCACAAGATCAAAAGACATAATAAACAAATCATTGGTCCAATAAACACACCAAGTGGCCCAAATGGAGCCCGGTTTGGAATAACAAATGTTCTATCTAAACAGTTAATACATCGATATTGGTTTTACTATCGCCATTATTCAGGTCCTTCAACACAATCTTTTCTGGTGTGAAAATTCACACTTGTTAGGTTCTACTTGAAGTCTGAAGGATAAGACTCAAGTATCAAGTGGCACAAGTCTCACTTGAAGATATTTTCAAGGATTACCGAGTTAGCCTCTTCCCTTCATCCGTCTTGAGCTTTGCATCATTTTATATCCAAGACCAACACGATTAAGGATGTATTTTTGAAGATATAAAGGGATTTATTGATAAAGGGTCTAGGGAATATATCTCATTCTCTTTTCTTGTCAAAGAATAGTTTTGTTTTATGATGAGTTTTATTAGTTAGATAAAATGAATATCGAGAATTTATGTATAAAAAGGAGAGTTTATCGATTCTTTGTATCCATTAAATTCGGTTCATTACTCTATGTGAGATATATCCTGTGAACTGTCGGGATTTAATGAAACAAATTTAGGCTTTACTTAACAGGGAAATTTAAAATGCTCATTCGACATCGAGATCTAAAAAATGCTCTACAAATATATTTGGAAAACCTTCAATATCCCAAAGGCCTTTCCTTCCCTCTAGTACTTCTCGGGCTTCATTGTGACCCAGTGCCATTCCCTTCCATCCCATGATGCCAGATGCGGGATTTTGGAACACATTTCTATATTTGTTCGGCTGCCTCGTGTTTACTCCATAACACTCAAGAGAGGGAATGAGTGGATTTCCTCACACGGTAACATTGGAAATCTCTCTCTCTCTCTCTCTCTCTCTCTCTCTCTCTCTCGCTCTCTCTCTCTCTCTCCTCTCTCTCTCTCTCTCTCTCTCTTTTGGAAAAATAATCCTAACATTAATATTCGATATCTGACTAACTTTTTAAATCTCGTCTTAATGAGATTCATTAACTGATATGAGTTACAGCTTAAAATGATTTCATAAGATATAATTTTCTAATGTATTAATATGGAACTTTAATTATCAACCTTTTATCTTCCAAACATCAATAACTGCATTTCTCTGTCAATACGAAATCAGATTTATATATATTTGCTGCTAATGGAATTCATCGTATAATTTCATTACTCTTTACATCCATAAGAGATCTCTTTCAATTTCGAATACCAACTCTCTTTTACGTAATGATACCAAATAATATAAAGATAAGATTTTCCCCTATCTCTTGAATAAAAGGTATTTATCACGAACGTTTTAAAGGCGAAGGGGCCCCGGCAAGGAAAGTAGTGCAGCTTGGAAAATATTAAAAAAAAAAAAAAAAAAAAAAGCAAATGACAATGAAATTTTTCTTGAAGAATTATATGTTATATTTGAAAGAATAAAAATAGATTTATCGGTGAAATATTTAGAATGCGGTGAACAATGATGGTATAAATGGAAAGTATGAGAGAGAGAGAGAGAGAGAGAGAGAGAGAGAGAGAGAGAGAGAGACAACAAGATATAATGCTGTTACACTGATGTTCATTATTTATGTCTATGTTACCAATTCAAGTTACGTATTGTAATATAATATTTGCATATACCAACAGATTTATCTTAGTACAATATTATCAGTATGTCAATTTTCGAATTAACAAACTTTCCAGGTTCCTTTTTGAAGAAAAGTAAAATTTGTTTATGGGAACCGTTTCCTGCAAAGTAAAACTCAAAGATGTGCGAGGGATCCCTTTATGCTTCTCCTCAGAGGACATAACTTGATTCACCCTAAGGAATACGCAAGTGACACATCGGGGTCTCCTTGGGTTAATTCAAGTCGTGGCAAGAGCTCTTTTCCGCCATGAATTCGCGTTACTGTCTTTACCTGAGCGGGATAAAGTCTCTGTATTTTGTGGAGGAAGCAATTGCTTGGGAGAAGGACTCTGCAGGAAAGAAATAAAGAGAGAGCAGGATTTTATTGGAATGGGTCTGCCCTCGAGGTAGGTAAGCGAAGGGTTCTTACAGTATGCATAAAAACGTTTAATATTCAGGACATCAAGGAATAAGAGGTGACTTCAACAATGATTTCTTTGGTCAACGTTAAAAGAAAAAAAAAAAAAAAAGCCTGGCTGTGAGGTAGACAAAAACCTTATTCTTATTTCTCGTGAGAACTAAAAATATCAAAAGAACTTTTTGGTTCCTCAAGTGACTTAAGCAAGAAATTCTATACGTTTCTTAGTCGAATACTGTAGATTTCGAGAGAGAGAGAGAGAGAGAGAGAGAGAGAGAGAGAGAGAGAGAGAGAGCTCTAGTTTGTGGAGAGAGGGGAAAGAGATACACAGCAGAAATGGATACATACTGTAATTTAAGACGGAGTTTTATGCAATACATAAACCGGATTTAATTTGAACTAAAGATGCCCTCCTTTCTGATTTAAATGCTTAGCTTCAGCCTAAACGAATAATGGGTAAATCAAAGGTAAATGGGATTCAACTTTGGGTAAGGAGCTAAAACTGCCTCAGAATGAATAGTATATTACAAAATGTCCAAACAAAAGCAGAAAAATATAAACAAGATGGAAAGTCAAAACGATCTTGATGGGTCAATTTTAGGGGACAAAATTAAAGGCAAACTCAATAAAAATTTTCACCCAGTGAATGAAAATTTGTTTATGGAGGAAGTAAAAGATGTTTATGGCCCTGGGGATGACCATAAGTGGTTTGGAATCTGCAACAAAATGTCCCAAAGGACTTCCAATAACTAAGGTCTTTGGAAATTGGCATTTGAACAATGACCTTCAATCGCTACGATAGACGTCAAATGGATTAAAGCGATCCAACCCCGCTAAAGAGACTCTGATTCTCTGTTCTGTGTTTCAGTGTAAACGATATCAATCTCACTTAACCTTTATTTTTATCGCTTCAATATTGCAGGGAAACTACGACTTAAATGGAACAACTAAACTGCGAATTTGCAACAGATGACCTAAGGAAAAAAAAAGGAAATCTTTATGGACCAGCGCAATGTCAGGAAAGCAAACTTAAAGCATCACTTGAACAGCTTTGCTTTATGGGAGCCAATTTTAACTGTGATCTTTTGAGAGTTTAAGGACTATTTGAGAAGAGAGAAAATAAAAGTTGCGACCTTTTTAAAACAAGAAGCCGATTCGTCTTTGCAAAAACCGAGTGAGTTTTTGGGAAGTTCAAGTTTTGATGAAGTTTTATTATTATTATTATTATCATTATTATTATTATTATTATTATTATTATTATTATTATTATTATTATTATTATTATTACTTCTACTACTAACTAAGCTACAACCCTAGTTGGAAAAGCAAGATGCTACAAGCTCAAGGGCTTCAACAGAGGAAAAAAGCCCAGAGAGGAAAGGAAATAAAGAAATAAATAAACGATATAAGAAGTAATGAAGAATGAAAATAAGATAATTTAAAAACAAAAACAACAATAAAACAGATAATCCATGAATAAACTATAGAAGGACTTATGTCAGCCTGTTCAACATAAAAACATTTGCTGTAAGTTTGAACTTTTGAAGCTCTACCGATTCAGCTACCCGATTAGGAAGATCCTTCAACAAACTGATCACACTTGGAATAAAACTTTTAGATGTAGAAGGCCTGACTATTAGAATTAACTGCCTGACTAGTGTTACGAATAGGATGGAACTGCCGGGAAGATCTGAATATAAAGGATGGTCAGAATTATGAAAAAGAAAAAAAAATCTTATGCAACTTGCATAATGAACTAAGATAGGAAAAGTTCCCTTGAAGAAATGCTGGTGATGATCTGCATATCTATAGAAAGAATGAGACCGAGAAGAGAAGACATTGATATTATCATGAGTTTTTTTTTCTGAATCTTTTGTTCACTTCTTTCTTTTACTTCTGACGAAAATATCAAACCACCCAGAAGTCAAATTGCGTAATTCAGTGACACTGGTTACCTGGACAACGCCTTTGATTGGAATAACATTCCTTTCACAAGAACACTGAATATCAAAATATCAAATCCATTTCTAAAAAGAAAGAAAAATATAGAGGAGTATTAATATTTTTCCTTCATGGGAACCTCAGTGCTAAACTGAACAAGACCAGATTAAACTACCCTTCCTAACAGTAAGGTCTAAACACCTTTCGGAAACTCTTCTAAGATAACAACCTGTACCTGTGGGTAATTTAGTCCTTACGATCAGTTGGATTTTTGTCTTTATGGTAAATCGGTTTTTGTATATCCTGGAACATCGCTCCTTTGGAGATTTTAGAGTCGGTTTATGTCTGTGTTTATCAGGGTCATTTGGGGGTTACCATAGATAATTAAGTTTATGAAACTTATTCAAGATGTTTTCAGATACCAAAAATATATTTTATATTCATATGGCGTAGATATAAATGCTAAATGAGAAGCTGGAAAAACTAGAAAAAAAAAAAACGTAGTCAAATTACTAAAAAGTATCCTGAAAGATATCAACTTTTGTGTAATGACTTTTTGCCTTATATCAAACGATCTCTTGGTGATATTTGGCAACCTTATTGGAATGATGTGGATCAGAGTAAGATGAAGGAGATCATAAGGGTTATACCTCCTTTGAAAAACGATAACATACATAGGAGATGGGAGAAAGCCCTCTGTCCCCTAACAAATGGACACACACTTTTAACAGAGGAGTTCCTGATGAGTGTCAGTGCCTGTGATTTGATTCTCCTCAACATAGAGCTTTTATATAGAGGGTGATTTCTGATAAAGAATGTCTTCTTTTAAGTAAAATCATTGAAGACTAAGGGTTAAAGAACACATGTATTCAATAATGGCAACATTTGATTACTGGAATGTAAAGTAATTAGCTGTGAGCCTTAATTAAGTGGCCGAGGAAAGCTAGCTGCACTGAAACTGCTTATGACATATGATCACCTCCGAGATGTCTTCATCAAACTTGGGGAAGAGTGGCAGCTCAAAGATGAAATTTTCCAGGTCTTGGAAGAATTTACATGCCGACCCTACGATATTCACTCAGAAATCTCTGATGTCAACGAGATGCACTATGAACGGTTCAGGGTGAAGGACGGACATGTAGAGTCTGCACAACTGACCCCCTTGTAAGGACTGTCTCTATCTACATGCTGCGAGGGCCAACTATCAGGCTGCCATCTGGTATCATGCACTGAAGGCAGATCCAAAAGTGCCAAGCCCACTGGAGTGCAAAGGCTGGTCATTGGGTGACGATGGAGAACTGCAGATAAATTGGATGACAGGAGCACCAGCTCCGAATGTAGTTCTGGAGTTCCTCTCCTGCAAATGCAAGAAGTCATACAAGCTGCCATCCTGCCAGTGTATTGTGAAAGGGACTGCCCTGTACTCGGCCTGAGTCCTGCAGGATTGCGAAAACATGAAGGATGACGATGTTGGTGAAATGCAAGAAGGTGGATCAGAGAGTGAAAGCGACATTAAAACCCAATACACATTTATAGTTTCCTTTTATGTATAATACAATGTAGTCATACACTGCTGGGCATGGATTGATTTTGCATAAATAGTAGCATTGTTGTATAGGCTTATACAGGCATCTGGAAAATTTAATTAATGTTGATTATGTATGATGTTTCCACTTTAGTTTTATTTTCATATAATGCGTTATTGTTGTAATTTTTGTTATCAAATACTGTAATGGACAATCTAAAAAGGTTCCAATGCATATGTAATAACTTATAAGATGCATTTTAAACATAAAGCTTTCAGGTTTGTGGATCTGAATAAATTCCCATAAGTATTTTGTTGCAAAAGAATAAAGTTGTCTGTTATTGCGGTCGGAAATATGACATTTTTAATGTTTATACCCCCACCCACAAATTAACGGCTCTATTGACCTTAAGCTCTGAGTCACACATGTCCATCATGCTGCATTGTGTTGCATATACATATAGCTATCAAAAAAATACCAAAAATGTTTGGTGCCCCCAGATGGTACCGCTTGGTCAAAATCAGGGTGCTGGGTCACGGACCAATTGTAACACAAGGATATAGATATGTCATTCCTGTTTCTGAAGTCCAATTAAATCTAATCTCCTTTGATGGTGAGATCATGTCAGAATGACCTTCCATTACTTGGGGCTGATTGTAGCTGATGATTGGCAAGACTCCAATCATCGGATCTAATCCGATTGAGAGAGACATCGGGATTGGATCAGAGTCATCGATACGCTCCAAAGACGAATAGAAAATCTTTGGAAATCTATCATTATTACAAAGAAAGTAATAGTTATTAATATCCATTCGAATCATGCTTTCTATTCTAGATTGACTCGGTAACCTAAATAATTGTTTACACGTGACTGCTATATTACATTCTCGTTTCTTTCATTCTTATCATTTTACTTTTATTGATTATAATAGTTATATTTTAATCATTGTGAAGTTGTTGCAAGAGACTATTGAGTGATATTTCTCTTATGCCAAAGGATTCGTCCTTTGAAAAGAAAGATGAGGGAAGGAAACCAATTAGCTAAAGTTAAAGAAGTTGGACAGCTTGATACTCGAAAGCAGCACAAAGTGAAATATGCAATATATTAGATGAAGATAATGTTAAAGATAATGTTAAATTGAAGGATATCCTACACAAAGTTCACAAGTAATTATATATTAAACATAAATGCTTTATTATATTAGCTTCCATTAGATTGATATATTAAGATTATTCATCTTATAATAATAGAATGATACTTCAATACTCACTTTCCGATGTTGTTCAGTTCCCTAATATAAAAGCAGCTCTGAATATCAATATTATTCCTCTCCTCCCGAGACGCTAAATACAAAGACGACTGAATGAAATAATGATGAAATTTGATGGTGTGAGTCTGTGTCTCTTTCCCCCGGATGTCTTTTCCCTCAAGAGCGTTGGTGCTGAACCATCCTCTGAGCACAACAAAAGAACACATTTCCAAAAGGTAACATTTGCATGAATGTTGAATCGTCATTTGCAACTCATTGGATTTCAAATGTTCAAGATAATGATGCTTCTCTTTGATTTTTTTTTATTAATCATAAACAATAATTTCATCTTAGATAGATTACGAGAGAGAGAGAGAGAGAGAGAGAGAGAGAGAGAGAGAGAGAGAGAGATTTTTTGGCCTCTCCCACTCCCTCTATTTTCTATTGATGTGATTGAATAATTTAATTTAATTTTCCTATTCTTTTAAGTCTTTTGCGATGATGGAAATTCTATTCTTATTTCTAGCGGTATTTACATACATGACTACCTAATTAAAGAATCTATTTCGTTAAGTTTCTTGGCAGGTAATAATTATCCAAAGTACAATGGAACTTTTTTTAGGTTATTCTATTGCATCAGAAATTTTAGGTCTTGGTTATAGGAGACGCGTCATTTATCTTAGAATTTGATTTCAAAATGGTTTCGTTCCTAAGTTGATCAGATACAGTATACTCTGGAATAACGAATCTGAATGACAGATGAATTTCATCTATTTAAATATTCATTTTACTTTTGCTTTAAGGTCGGTTCGGCTTTGGCTGTTCATTAAACAAGTTTAGTTTTTTCTTCACGATTCAGCTCTCAGTTGAGGCTTTATTGGTAAAGTGACTCTCAATATTCATTTTCTGAACTAAGCTTTTTCCGGTGGATTTTTTGAATGACCTTTTTCGATTTGTCTTAATCAACGTCAGCGCTGCCAGACAATTTCCACATTCGCTTCCTAATATTTCTGTGCGTCTCCCTAAAAGTTATCTAGAAATCTATATCAATTGTTTTCATTCTGTTTCTAAATTAGTGTTTCGTGCTTTGGAGTTTTATACAAATAACAAATAGTTAAGAAGCATCAGTAGTAAATCACTTTCTTATATGGAAAATTGAATTTGTAATTTCCAATCCTGGGGTTTTTTATTTCATCTTTTCGTTCCTCAGGAAAATAAAATTTTTATTGAAGTCCACTGTTTCCAGTTCATAATTCGCTTTTATTAATTCTGAATGGCACAATTTCATCCATCAAAATTGGAAATTCAACAAGCTTAATTTTTTTTTTCTTTTTATCAGAATATTAGAGTACCATCAATACTAGCGGAAGGTTGCAAATCTATTTCTTAGGGAGAGGTTTTGGCAAAGCAGAAAATTAGATCAAGGAGGTTTCTCTTGCTTGATATTGAGGCCAAAACTCTCCTTTTAAAAAACAGATTGTTTAGAGACCATAATTATGTGTTATTAATGGTTCGTTTCTTATGTTTCCACGTAACGATATCCGATAAGGGAGATTGAGGAAACTTCAGTGTGGGAAACACATTAGGGAATTATCACTAATATTTTGGGTGGCTTACGTAGTGGAGGCAAGATTTCCACTCACAAATTAAAGGTGGGGACATGGGCCAGAATAAGAATAGCAATACTATCGCCAAAACCTGGACGGGTCCAGTGGAATTATCGAACCGAACTTACAAGGACTGGAAGACGTCAATCAGGGCAGGGAAATTTATGAAGAAAGACACTCCGACAGACAGGAAAGGGAATAAGAGGTAAATATAAAAAAAAGGTGATTGAAGGAATAAAACTTGATTCTGAAGAATCGGTACTTTCATTTACATTAGATTCTCGTCAGACGAGGTTATTTACCAGAGAGAGAGAGAGAGAGAGAGAGAGAGAGAGAGAGAGAGAGAGAGAGAGAGAATCTATCATATAGATTTGAAAAGGAGAATTCAAAATTTATGGGCATTTGAATTTCCTTTCATATACACAAACTGCTGAATACTGCATCGAATTCTATTTCTGCTTTGATATTCAACTTTGAATTCTCATTTTGGATTTGAATCTGCAATAATAATGCAATGTGATTTACAGTTTCACCCAGCAACATTCTCTCTTTTGATTTCCTGCAATGTTACATATGATATTAACTTTGTAAATAAATTCATATATATGATATAGAATAATGAAAAAGAAATTAAATCGAGGCTGTGTTAGACTGTCCTTTATAACACCTTCATTACTAAATTAGAATATTTCTCTATCATATCATATAAAGAAACACTAATTCTTAATATAGTTAAATCTATATCGAATGCTGGATAATTTTCCCATTAGTATTCAACATGGACAACTAAATGTGGTCCTTAAGTCATTTAAAAGTATTTCATGAAATTATGGTAAAATTTTGCTCGCTGTTTTACAAACGTCATTTATGATGCGATGTATTTAAAATGGAACATGTTTTGAACACGAAAGCTCTTTGGATCATCCAATGGAAATTCTGGAATTTTAGAATCCTGGAATGTTCCAACTAGAAAGATTCCAGAGTCTCAGGGTAAACAAACTTAATCGAACACTAGTCCATAGGAAAGCAAAGTAAAAGATGTTATTGAAATTTCTAATGAAAAATGTTGATATGCTTTTGGTATATATCTTTCTTCTATCGAAAACAAAATTGTTGTTACTTTTATTATATTCGTTATTAAGAGAGTTTGACATCGAAATCTCAGTCTCCAACTTCTTGGTTTGCAACGAAAAGAAACATCACCGATTGAAACAGCCATTCATGGCGACAACGATGACTTCTACTCTCTCTCTCTCTCTCTCTCTCTCTCTCTCTCTCTCTCTCTCTCTGCTGCGCACGCGGAATAAATCCAATAAGCCATAACCATGATCTATGCATTCAGATAATCTCATTTCTAACAACTACACTACGGTATTCTAGTCATTCATTTACTGTATACGCTTAGACTTTCACACCTTCCACTATTCCATGGAGATATAATGCATTTATTTTTGGAGTAAATAAATAAATTTGTGTCCCCTGTGCCATAACATCTGTAATTCGGACCAACTGGTCGCCCATTTTCAAGGAATAAAACATATATAAAGAACCTATGTATTATAAAAATCACAATTCATGAGATATGGTTTCCAATATCTTGCTTTTATTGTCTTTTTCATTGTTCAAATTTATCCTTCGGTTTGTTGCTTGCTTTTATTGGTTTACAGAAATACTTTATGTTGTAGAATTGCTTTTTTTTTTCAAATGGAAATATTTTGAAGTGAGCTCCATATCATAGACCATTTAAAGTCTATTGCACGTGGTATTGCAGAACAAACTAAATTGATTTTCCACACGTATATAAATACTCAGAGTCATACACACACACCACACACACACACGCACACACACACACACATATATATATATATATATACAGGTTATATATACGCACACATAATGTATATATATATATATATATATAACCATATGTATATATATATATACAGGTTATATATATATATATATATGTATGTATATATATACATATATATATATATATATATTTATATATACAGTATATATATATATATATATAATATTATATAAATATATATATATATACACATATACGTATATATAAAGTATGTGTGTGCATACATATAACCTGTATATGTATATATATATAATTATATATATATATATATATATATATATAAGAAAGGAGTGAACTCAATAGATCTTTCAAAAGAAAATGCATTGAGAAGAGAGGTCATTTAGTCATGGGAATGTGGACACAAGAAAACGCAGATCAAAATTCAGATTAAAGTGAGGAACATTAAGTGAAAGAAATAATGTTTAACACGATTACTTAAACAGCTACAAATCACAGTAAATGATTTCTAAAAATTCAACAAATACTACAACAATCTTTTCAGGTCAGACCTGAAGAAATACAGTTCAGAGAACGAATAATGATCTCCCGAAGATTTAATCACTTTGTTATCTCTCAGATAGAGAGTTAAAATCAGCCAAAAGAGCAAGGCGCCATATGACGTCCGAGACAGTTCAAGTAAGCTTGGTCAGGGAACTGCTCTCTCAACCCATTGCACATCTATGTAATCCACCGAGCTCTTGATAAATGAGTTTCAACAACCAGTGGTTAAAAGAGTAAGAGAGAGAGAGAGAGAGAGAGAGAGAGAGAGAGACTAAATGTGGGCCTGACAACCCTCGTCAAGGAGACTTCTGGAAGAACTGAAGGATTTGCTTGAGGTGATATATATATATATATATACACACACACACACACACATATATATATATATATATAGTTTATTTCCCCTGACATAACCGTGGCACCCATTCTTACTGAACAGTCGCAAAAAGAGAATCCATTTGTATCAGCATCGCTTCCTTCCATCCACTTAATCTTCACAACCTATCGGAAAGTAATATTCCTTCCCAGATGATCATTTGAGGATATCGATGGCTCAACAACTCACCCGTCGGACAGTTTCCTCCTTCGATTGGCCGTTTAGGCAGTTGTTATGTGGCAGTAAGAAGAGCTAATGAAGTCAGTGAAACGTTTCCCTCAAGATGAGCTGCATCTCTTGAACAGTAGTGGTTTCTTTGAGCATTTTCTGAGTTGGAATCAATTGTTGTTTGTTGTGATGTGGTTCGATAATAGAGTGGACGTTTTTTCAGAAGCGAAGCTTATCTTCTTTTATCAGGTTCTTTTTTTAGAAACACATTTAATGAAACTTTGTTACTATGTTCAATTTTGCAGTAAGATTCCCATAAATGAATGGCTTACAGAAGCTAAATATCATTAGATTCTTCCTTTAACAAATGTTCGTTCAGTTTGTGCACAGAAAGGGAATTTAGAAGGATTTCAAATCATTATCTGATAGAATTTTGGGATTCCTTTGCTCAGCAAAACAAAGTGATCCGCAAATCCTCCAGATGAAGAGATGGGGAAATTAGTAGGATCAAAGGTTGTTCATGAATGCCATTGACAAAGGAGATTGAAAATACGCAAGATGGAACAATGCCCTAGAGTGACCTTATATACATAATTACGATCATCGACTAGGATCAGGGAGGGCCAGGTAGTGGCTGCTGATGACCCATCATTAGATCACAAGGATAGTGAGGTTGAAGACACTACAACAAACTATCGAAATTTTGCGGGTTTTGAACTCCCGGCCAGCAGATAGCCAGATAGGAACATTACCAATAGGCTACTACAACCCTGATTTGTCCTCATGACCCAAAATTAATGTATCTTTCCCTTCTGTTTTCATTGGTGACATAAAATGATCTCAAACGTGTGAAACCATAATTATATGTCCAAAATAACATGTGTGACAATTGATTTTCTAATATTCAAACTGATCATTAGATGTAACAGTATTAATATGAAATTGACTTCCATGCAATGATTCCCTGCCTTACCTAGCCCCTTGGACTCGGCCTATCTCCCACATTCCCAATATAAGAACATTTTAATCGGATGAACGATTTCTCTAACTGAATGTTACACAAGTTTCATCATCATCTTTGTGTTTCATGTCATAACATCATATTTATCTGTTGTCGTTTTTACTTATATAAAATGTGATTAGAAATGATAAATATTAACAATCAAGGGAGTTGTTGGTGTTGTTGTTGTTGTTGTTGTTGTTGTCTTTATTAAATATTTTGTCAAGTTTCAAGGGATATCGAGAGGAAGGTCTTCTTACGTAAAGACTTCTCGATATGAGAAGAGACCCTTTCTCTCTCTCTCTCTCTCTCTCTCTCTCTCTCTCTCTCATTCGAGTGTCCTGGAATTCTACAGAACTTACAGTAACAACAATGTCTTTACTTTGTTATCAAAAGAGAAGAAGACGAGTTTCTTAATGCAAGACTCAAAGCTAAAATATGAACAGCCAAATCTGCAACAGATCAGAAAGATGACTGACAGTTGTTAAGCTCTCCTCTTAATGGGATTAATGTTGTTTAAGCAATATAACTTTTGCTCAAAAGTTTCCTCTCTCTCTCTCTCTCTCTCTCTCTCTCTCTCTCTCGAAGGATATATTTGGCGCCTTGACGGCGGGGTGGGGTGGGGGGTGGGGGGGGGAGGGGGGGGTGGATGAAGAACTAACCAAATGCTTCCTTTACGACCCCCCCCCCCCTCTCCTCGAGCAGGAATTCTCATTATCTACCTCGTGAAATCGGTCATGATTCTAGCTCTGTGGATCCCTGGATAAGACGACCCTCGCTGGATTCGTATCGTTATCATTAACATATTTCTTTATATATTTAACATGTAACCTATACGGGAGTTTTTAAATCTTCAGTGGTTGTATGATACTACCGTATTTTCGTTTACCATGATTTCTACCAGAATTCTTTTAGTATATCCATTAGAGCAACGTTGAGGAGGAAATTATAAATTCAAGTTTTGTTCTTGTACGATAATTGACCCGGTAATTGTGATTTTGAATAATTGTGAAAGAACATTTTTATGAAAATGCTCCTTTGTATAATGGAAGTCTAATTTATTTTACATAATTGTTCATTATTTGGACAATATATAAGATTGTGTGTGTGTGTGTGTGTTTGTGTGCACGCACGAGTGTATAATATGAGTTTAGCTATCCAAGATAAAGTCAAGTGACTAGACCAATACACATTTCCCAACATCCGTAACTTTTTCGACCTCTGCAACGACACTAACGAAGATCTATAGAGAAACTGTTGTCATAAACAGAATTTCCATGAATATCATTTACTTAACATGCATCGAGATATGGATTTTGGTTAAGCCAAGATGTCATATGTCTCTTTGAATGTCTGATTTACACACTAAATGCATAGGAAGTTTATGGGCTTTTATTTTCTTATGCATTCTAAAGGCTCGGCCACACCAAGCGCGATGAGCGGTGCAGTAGCTGCATGACTCCGGCGGCAGGCCAAAGACAAAATGTTGGGTGGCCATACCGGAACCGACACACCTCCCTTGCTCCTCACTCCCAGCTGATAGTCTTCTTCGTAAATAGGACGATGGTGTTTGAGTAGGAAATTACTCCCGATTGAAAATCTTTATTTTAATCTGAACAATGAATTACAAAAGAGTCTGGATTCATGATTTTAATAAACAGAGAAGGGAAAATAAGTTAATTCTGACAGATTTAATGAATATCTGAGTATTTCACAAATCTTTTGATTCTTTGATGGTAGCATCCTTCCTAGATTCAGGCTAAAAAACAAACGTTGAACTATAGACAACCTCAATCTCTCTCTTACCAGGTATTATATATGAAAACCTTCACGAAAAATCATTGTCCCTTTCATTTCAGAATTAACTAGCATTTGCATAAGATATATTGTTTAAATGTACATACGATTCTTTATACATTTAGAATTTCTCTACATCATATATACAGTATATATATATATATATATATGAAATATATATATATATATATATATATACTGCATACATATACTGTATATATATATATATATATATGTGAGTATACACTGTATATATATATATATATATAAAAGTGTGTGTATATATATATATATATATATATTTAATATATATATATATATATATATAAATATATATGTATATTCATATATATATATATATATGTGTGTATATATATATATATATATATGTGTGTGTGTGTGTGTGTGTGTATATATATATATATATATAAATGTATGTTTATAGATATACTTATATTGAATAAAGTGAAGATAACCCAATCATTCTCAATTCTGCTTACCTTTAGTATCATCTACATCAATTTGTAGTGAATATGATAAATAAAAGTAAAGGAGATAAATTTTTTGATAATTCAGAATAATTGATCGCCATTTTAATTTAAGTGCAACATATAATCCAGCAAATTCACTCGAAGTTTTTTCAGGATATAATTATTCAAAACAGAAAGAAGTTTCCTCTTGTTCTTCTGAGTGATATCCTTAGTGCGATGTGTCTGTCACCCAGTGTTTGAAAAAGGCTCCGCTACACACTAAGTCTCTGTCTGAGTGTCATATGCTCTATTAACTCACTATCATAGAGGTTTAAAGGTCACTCATGAATAGCAGAGGCAAGTAACAGTGACAGTAATGTGTCTGCCTGGTGTTTGTCAGTCAAGGGTTTGAGTCCCGCTCAGACTCGTTAGTGCTATTAGTGTCTGCAATCTTACCATCCTTATGAGCTACGGTTGGGGGCTTTGGGGTCTATCTGCTGAGTCATCAGCAGCCACTGCCGGCCCCTCCCTAGTCCTAGCTTGGCTGGAGAGGAGGCTTGGGCGCTGATCATATAATATATGGTCAGTCTCTAGAGCATTGTACTGATTGCTAGGGCAATGTCACTGTCCCTTGCCTCTGCCATTCATGAGCGGCCTTAAAAAAAAAAAAAAAAAAGAAATGGAATGCAATAGGCGTTGTGATTGACGCTCAGGAGATTCCCAGAAGTCACCAAGGTCTAAATTAGCAACGATTAAATCCTACTCAGGATTCCATGAGAGGAATAATTCCTTCCTTTCTTCATTTCTTTTAGACTGTGTCTTCTCTGGGAGGCTCGATTCCCTCATTCGGATCATTTGGACATGGACTTAATTTTATATTTCTAAGAAACTTCAATGTTATATACAATTCACTAGGGCGGATCAGTAGCACTATATAATTAGGTGTGATTGGTCCTAATTTGGATGTCATAAATGTGTGCAGGTCTTTGTGTATGCTATCACAAATACATTTGCACTATGAGTGTAAAATACAGTGTTAAAGAAATTTATGATATTCCTTTTGGTAAATGCAAAAGCTCTTCTGTTATAACCGTCATTACTAGATCAGAGTCTTTCCTTTCTTTTGAAAATTATCTTCCAATTAAGATTGAATTTTCTCCGAACAGAACCAAAATAAACCGTAATAACCTTTGGTGAGATCAACATAAACTGACATAATTACAAAGCATCAAAGATAAAACCAGACTTTGATTGGCCTTTGGGAATAATATTTCTTTTGGGATTAAAACCTTATTAAGGAAAACCTGAGTTTGGTTGCTAGTTTTAGAAGAGCATTATTAATGCCATCTTTATTAATACCTTCTCTTTTATGCCATGTGTCATGGTAGTTAGTTTGATCTATTAATTTTTAGTCTTGTTCTTAAGAAATCTATGTTATTAATGCTTCGTGCAAGGTTATGATAAGAGATCTTTTGCGCAAAGTCACAAAGAATATCTTTTGCATAATAACAAAAAGTACGACTCATTCTTGTATGCCTTTGTGTTGTATATATATTCTTTAGAACTAGAAATTCTTCAAGTAATTCTTCATAAATATACGTTCAATAACTACGCTAAAACAGTTATCTTTTCAATTTGAAAGATTTAGCTTCCAAAGGAATTTCCAAAGCTAAGCTAGCAGTATAATAATCAATACCTTCAAAATAATCATGGAGATTAATTATTCACTATATAATTGTATGACTTACATATGTCCTTTGTTGGGGGTGGGGTGGGAGTTTGTTGAAATGAAATACTGTAAAATATAATATTGATGATATTTTGCATTTGCAACATATGACCTTATCAATTTGGTAGTGAAATGAATAAGTAAATAACAATAAGACAAGTCACCAACAGTTTCCGGAGGGAAGGAAGGAGGGAGGTTGTGGCCAAGGATATCGTCGGGATCGGATTGATTGATTGACGGCTGGGTTCCTTTTCATGGAATGGGAAGGATTCAGGACACATTGACACAATACACTCACACTCCTACACTGCGTGCTCGCGCATGTGTGTGGATTTGTGTGTAAGAGTGCATGTATCAGAGAGAGAGAGAGAGAGAGAGAGAGAGAGAGAGAGAGAGAGAGAGAGATAGTCTGTTACATAATACTAAGGGCTTTTCCTACAGTTATGAACCTAACCCTGCATCTGAACACCGTAAAATCCCCCAAGGCCCAGAGATCTTAGCTAAGAGTCCATTCACAGATTGAATACCAGATCAAGTCACAAATCGTTAAGTGGACAATTACAAATTGACACACGAGTTGACTAAACAAAGATTTATTTCATCGTCTATATGTTTCTTATCTGTTATAAATCTTTACCCTTCTTAACATATCTTATTTTTAACATTTCTCTTTTAAAGTTTGATTTTTGCTTCTCCATCCCGCTTCTGCACTGAGTTGTTCTTCCTGTCAGAACCCTTGGGCTTTTAACATTCTCTCTCTCTCTCTCTCTCTCTCTCTCTCTCTCTCTCTCTCTCTCTAACGCTATTGTCAAATTCCACAAAGGGAAGTGATTTTTTTATTTTTTTTTCAAATGAGTGTTGGTTATTGGAGGACTTTCATATCCTAAAGATTTATAGAAGAAAGTGTCTTTTGCTTGATAGTATAAATGTGTTTATTGGAATCAACGCATCATTAATATTCGTAAAGAAGAATCAAATGGAAGTTGTTACCTTTGTCCTGCTTTAGTTTGAATGACAAAACTTAATATCTTGTTGCCCTATTTTGTGAAAGGAGAATCTAATGGTTTATAAATAGTAAATGGTCTGCAGATTACGATAAAGAATATGTTGGACAGGGTAGATACTATATAATGATTGCCATTTAGAACAATAAATTATTTGTATCTTAAAGAAAAATAAATTTCAATGGTATATAAAGAAGGGAAGCATACATGTTGAAATATCCCTACACTATTGACACAGCAGTTGGTCATTTATGCTTTATATAGATTATTATGTATAACAATTTTCGCTACAGTATAATAACCTTTTGCTTTGGGTTCCCGTATTTATTCAAGATCATAGAGGGAAACACATCGGTTGTACTAAGAAGTGGAGAGTTTTACGAATGAGATATTATCAATAACACTTTTCATTTGGTCAAAAAAAGAACTTTTTATTATGCTTGGAAATACAAGTTGCAAACGATGAAAGTACTCTGTTTGCACCAAGTGCATGATGAACCCAGATTCATATTTCTTCGACTTTTGGTGATTCTGTGTTCCTCAGGCAGATCTGTTTTCTCCATAAATGGGGCTAATCTGGTCTTAAGACTTTATTTGGGGCGATTTTCTGAAGATTTGAACTCTGTTTCTTTAGGACGAAAGAAATTGAATTTTAAACATATGGCTTTGACTTGTTTGGGATAAGGAAATCTGCTGATCTTTTAGGATGAAGAGAATTCAATGATTAAGGTAACTCAAGGACACTTGGACGTGCATAGATATGCACTAGAGAGAGAGAGAGAGAGAGAGAGAGAGAGAGAGAGATGAGATTGATAACCTGAAAGGTGTCCCATTTGAAAGGCAAGTGAGTCTTTTGTATTGTATCATAATTATGTAAAGTTAATGAGATGGGAGTTTTCTCTCTTGCTGGAGAGAATCTGAAGCCGTTGGGAACACAACCTTATTCATAGGAGATCGCAAGAAACGCTAGTTACGTGGAATTTGGACCATAAGAACCTGGCACTGGGGTCTGGAGACCATTCAACGCAATACGGTAACTGGATGTTGCTTTAAAACTTCTTCAAATGACCAAAGAAGATTAACGAATTCCAGCAGAAGAAATCAAGGAAAGTTTAATAGTGTTTCTCACTTTAAAAATTAGAAAGAAATAATCTTGCCCAAGGAAATGCTATTTTCTCACAAAGACAGAATTAGTATTTATTTCAATAACTTTGGTCATTTGGATCAGGAAAATTCGTCACAACTAATTACAGGAAAGTTTATGACAGAAAAGAAAAATACTTTGAAACAATTAGTTTTTTTTTCCTTCAAAGTTGGGATCCAATCATGATTTTGACGGAATATTCCGACATTCCAAAGGAATGGGAATTGTTTAGTCAGGTTTTGTGGTAAATATGAGCGAATGATTAAAGATATTCCTCACAAAAGTTGATGCGAATATCAACAGCAACAGCAAGAACATGAATTAATAAATAGAGGAAGAACAGAACAACGATAATCAAGAAAATGACAAGAGTAAGAGACGTTTGATCTAACTATACAAAAGGACTACTTAGATGATGTGCCTGTATCTAATGACCCTGATTCGGATTCTCTCTCTCTCTCTCTCTCTCTCTCTCTCTCTCTCGAGGTCCACCTTTCTATATTGGTTATATGAAAATTTTCAACTGATCAGATTTCCCTCTGGATTTGATTAACTATGAAAGGAAGTTGAATCCCAGCTCTCTCTTATAAGGACCAAGAGAAGATTCCTGAATAAGTCATTTCTTATTACTGGGGAACTTTATTAAAGGAAAGGTCTAATTAACCTAATTGGGTCATCAGGGGTCATTTAGATGAGCCTCTTACAAAATTGTTTCTAATAAACCAGACTTTATTTAATGATTTCGAACAATTTTAAATCTACTAAGAGAAGAAGCTCCGGACCATCTTACCCAAAAGGTTTCAAGAATTAACACCTAGGGGTAAGAAGCGTATATGTGTGTGTCGGGGGGGGGGGGGGGTCAATCTAGGTTGGCCCTCTACCCACAGTAGGAGGAGGGGGTCTGCCTACCTACCCTGACTCCACATCCCAAAACAGCTGATGTTTCTTCTTTCCCAACGAGTAAGAGAAGAGACAGAAAGTAATCGTTGTGTTTAGCTGCCTTTTGTTGCCATTCGGGAAGAGTTGGGCACAAATTTCTTTCGGTTATATCAGCCTTCGTTTTTCTTTTGACCTCGCTGGTTGAATACAGCACGTACGTACGTGTGTGCATGTGTGTGTTTGTATGTATGTGTGTTTGTATGTGTGTGTGAGAGAGAGAGAGAGAGAGAGAGAGAGAGAGAGAGAGAGAGAGATGATTGCCTACTGTATATCCAGTTAAGTGTTTTCTTTAAGTTGAAGGAAAATCTTTATGAATTTTACGTTTTAATCTCTAATTACGAATTGATGTTACCCAGGAAACAAAGCTCACAGAGAGAGAGAGAGAGAGAGAGAGAGAGAGAGAGAGAGAGAGAGAGTATGTAGGGTGCAAGACATATAGGATAAAATGAGAAAATTGGAATGTATGGATTAAAGATTATTGGTTACAAAGGGAAAGGGGATCAGACCTGACAATAATTGCACCATCGACATATTTTAAAAAGTATCGAGAAAGAAGAAGGGAAAGTATTCGGATAGGATTTGAGATGAGATTTTGCACTGGGGCCAGGCAGTGGGTGCAGGAAGAATACTTTCTTAATTTATGACACCTGTGTCCTCATCAATCGTGTATTCCTCTGTGGGCATCAGAAATGGATGTATAGGTAGTTGCAGATCATTATTGGAAAAATAAATTCAGATTAAAAGAATTGCAAACAATGTCGTTTAGCTTAGATTCCTAGAAAAAGCACAATACAATACAGTACAATATGAAATAGATAGATAGATAGATAGATAAATTTATGGATAGACAGATAAATAGATAGAGATAGAAGAGGGCTAGCAATACCGTCCTATCTTGTAAAATTGAAAACCAAAATGGATTACCCTGACAAATATGTTGAAGTCTCTTAAAGAAGATTCAAAATTTTTCAAAGTTTCTGTAACATTTCTACTCTATTAACATAAATGGGGAAAAAATACATATTCTGACCTATTTAATAGATCGTGAGTCAATCAATCTTCTATCAAAAGATAAGTGTTTCCATCAGCCGATATATTAATATGAGAGAAATTAATTGATTCTAAAATATTTTTCTCTTTTGGCACTTTGACGGTTACCGTCATGTTTGGTTACATTCCCAAGATATTTTAGGTGTCCATGATAATATCTAAAAAATTCCAACTATTGTGATAGTAGATGTCTAATGTTACCTTTCTTTACTTTCCCAGAGAATTATTTGTTACGTTTCAGATCTGCATTTATGTCGGCAATATGAGTTAGGACAGAGAGTTGGACGAGAGTATAATCATCCTGCATTCGTCTTTTGCCCTTTCGTCTTTTTCCTGTCTCTTGTTCTTGGTAAGGGAAAGGGCGACATTGCATAGCCTCCTGTAGCCATTTGACTTTTGCAAAATAATTAGAACTAATCTTTTATTGATCAATGCATTAACTTGCAATTCTTCAATCCAGGGTCAAATACGAGCTGATGTTCAAAGTAGATATTACATCTGTAGCTGATGCCTTTCTTAATTACATGCAATGAATTGTGTTATCAAGCAAATAATTATGATGCAAATCTAGTTTTGTGATGAGAGAACGATACACTTAATTATGTTGTATGACTGGGGAGAACGTTTTAAAGTGTTTATGATTAGCTTTATACATTTTGCATTAAAACAGATTTGTGAAGACTTTTTAAGATGTTAATTGTTGTAGCTGTTTGAATGGTAGCGCCAAACAATTTGTTTCTGTTGAAAAATAACACTTAACTTATTTTTTGTTCTCTGTTTCTTTTTATAATATGGTAATCTGGTAAATGTGTAAATGATTGTTTTTATTTTAACTTGCATTTATAATATTTAGATATTTTTGTTTACATAAAATAATGACAATTCCTTAATAACCTGTTAAAATTAAGTTGGTTTGAGTCATTGAAGAGATTTGTTGCTCATTATATATTCCTTACAGAAAGGAGAAGAGGACGGCTTTTAATGAAAATATAAGTAGTTCTTAGCCATCTTCACCAGTGACAACACTGGATTTACTTACCTCTTTATCGTCATGGTGAAAAAATAAGTGATCTGTACCATGGATCCTCATCTTACGTTGCCTTCTGCTTGGAAGCCTTAACAAGAACCAGCAAGCAATTGTGATTTGTTATATTTACAAACAGAAAGTATGGGTTGTGAGGTACGTCATCATTTTTAAAGGTCATTTAAATTTTATGATTTATAATCCATAGTTCATTTCATAATGAAAGTCCCTTGCTTTGCTTTTTAGCCCCCACAAATAAATATACCCTTGGATAATATTTATATCATTTACAATTTTATGGGATTGCCATATTATAATTTCCCAGTCATAGTTAAGATATTCATTTATCTTCATCTATTTTGTGCTGGTTAGATAATTTAAGTGTTGTATCATAATTTGGTATTCTATCATTTTGCCACTTTTACTTTAATTAGTAGTTTATTTACATTCGTTGTTTTTACTACTTAGGTGGTTATTCGTTCGGCCTTACTGTAAATTTGGCTCGTTGTATAAAAGTAATATACTTAATACGCAAAGTGGACCATTGCCTTTAGGTAATTATTATTTTGATAGTGTTAAGTGAAATTCATTATTGATATAATACATATATTTGAATGGCATTCCTATGTTTGAATAATTTATTAGTGATTTCGATAGTTTAAGTTACCATTTGAAGTATAAACGATATTTGGTATTTCATATTTATCCAGGGGTTCTTGAAGATGGTAATTGGAAGTTGGAGATGCTTGGCCATCGCTTTGACCTCTATTTAAGGTGATCATCTTCGACAGCAGCAACAACAGCATTGATTTTGATTTAAGCAGCAATACATGAAGTCATTTTACTATATCTTATTCAATTTCTTAGTTGTTTTTTGGTTGAAGTTTTTAAAGTTCATAATTTTGCGAAGGTTTCATTATAATAAGAAAATTGCTCTTTTTATTAATTTTCCAATTACGTTGTAAACTTTTTCAAGAGCGAGAAAACTTAATTAAAACGGATAGATGTAAATGGCCATTGCAAGTTGCTTCATCACGTTGATGTTGTCAACACATTTTATATCGTAGATGTGTGTATTGACATTATCAATGCTTTTCTGTAATGAAACCCAAGAGATGATATGCCATGTCCCATATTCTTCGTTAAAGTTTCCTTAACAACCCAATAACGAAGCCGAATTTGGTGTACAGTGAACGCGTGGGGCTGACCAACCTCAAGGCCGTCGTTGTCTTTATTGCCCCTTAAAGCTGCCGAAATCCCATTTTATGAGGGATTTTACATTGCCATTTTCCTCTCACTACCATGGATAAACAAAAGACGTCTGCTTTTATTGTGGGGATTTTTATCACATAAGCTTTCCCCTACCCACAATGAAAATAAACTCCTAATCCCAACCCCAAACTATAGCCCTTTTTATGTCTGTATGTGCGGCCCAGTAGTGTATTACAGCCAACTCTTCTTGTTGGCACGGGCCTTTCCCTTGGTCAGCCCGTAGGTAACCTATAAATTGTAAGGTAGGTTGATCATTTATAGGGAAATTTGAAAAGTTTTTAGTAGTATAGATAGTTGTGAACAGGGTAAGGATGATGGAGGTAGTGAGAGAGGGCCATCATGTCACGAATAGTGGTAGTTGGAAAAATGGGGTATAAGGCCTTTGAAAAGTAGGGAAAGGTTGCAGGTGGGGTTATCCAACCCTTTACTCCATAGGGTCCCTGCAGAAAATATCTAGTAGTAGAGTAAGTTCAGAAAATACAGAAGATGATGTGAATAGGGCCTTACGGTGAGGGGATGTGATGGTTGAATGAATATTCTGAGGTAATTACCTTGACAGAGGTATTCTTGAAAGCAATTGTCTGTTTCTCTCTATATTTTGAACAATTGCTTTTCCCAGTGTGGCTGCGGCCTGCCAGGGCTGTGGTGAATTGGTGTCTACTTGTAGATCACCTCTCAGCTGTGTCGTTTCCATACACTTTAGGAGGTAGTGCAGGAGGCCCTGTTGAGGTGTGACATCACAGTGATCACATGGTCTTTGAACGTCATCATGGATTTCCCAGTCTGAGCCGGTGTATACAAATAGCCTGATCTCTTGGGGTGTATCTGTCTATGGGTGGAGGCTCTAGCTCCGTGGCCCATTTGTACCATGTGGCAGAGGGAGATCCACTCCTTATCCACTTGTGTAGTTCCTTGATTAAGTTGTCTTTGAGATATGACTTTACTTTGTTTTTAAATTGTTTTAATGCAGGCTGTATATGCACCTGTACACTTTGAATGTGTCTGGTGCTTTTGGCTAGTTCATCAGTCTTCTCATTCCCTGGTATCCCGATGTGACTGGGGATCCAGTTTAGAGTTACTTGTCTATCTCTTTCATTGTGCTGATATAAAATTTATTTCATATCAGCTAGCAGGGCCTTGTTTTCTTTATTCTTTTCCTGTTGCAAGGCTTGCATTGAGGTTTGTGAATCAATATGTATGACTACTGGTCCTTCTTCATTTTCAATAGAGTATTGTAGTGCTTGTTTTATTGCAACCAGCTCTGTCGGCATGGTGGAGACATTATTTGATATCCTCCAGCAGGCTGTGAAGTTGCTGGAGAAAACTGAAGCTCCCGCTGTTTGGGTTCTAGGGTCTACTGTACAGTCAGTATAGTAGATCTATGCCCCAGCTGTTTCTGCTAAGCGGATTGCTGCCTGGGCTACATTTCTAAGCTCCTCCATTGTGCAACTTTCCTTTGCCCTTGGAAGCTTGGTATATCTGTAGGTTGCTACTAGTTTCTTCCAAGGTGGAATGTGCAGTGCACCCTGCGCTGAGTCTGGGCTTAGCTGTAGGATGTCTTCAATTAGGCTCAGGGTCTTTATGATATTGCTATGGTCTTTGCCATAAGAGCTTGGGGTTTGAACTTCATGGTGCTTTGATAGTTTCTCTCTCACACTCTTTTTGGTTATAGAGGAACATCTTTGCAATAGTGGAAGCATTTCTTTGTGCAATCCTGTCTTCTAGAGATGGTAGTCCAGTCACCATCCATAGGTTGCAGTCTTGTCCATATTGGGGCTCCTAGTATGAGCTGCATGGCATTGTTTTGAATTACCTCTATCGAGACTTTTTGAGTATCTGTTAGGTTTGTAATGGTTGGAGCGGCATATTCCACTAGCGCTCTGGAACAGGCAAGGTAGTATATCTTTTGAACATGCTCATTTGCTCCGTCATTGAGTTCAGACATATATCTCATGGCTGCCAGTCTGGCACCCGCTTTTTCTTTGAGATACTTGACTTTCTCCCTGAAGGTGAGTTGCTTGTCTATTACAACTCCCAGGTATATGTAACTGTCCACGCACTCTAGGGGCTCCATTCCTATTGTGAGTGGGTGCAGGGGGTTTGGGGCTTTGATTTCCATAGCCTTGGTTTGGCCAATGTTTATTTTTAGTCCCAGCTCATTGGACTTGTGACTGATGGCATTGAGTGCTCTTTGCATTTTGACCATCCTGACTGATCCTCTAGCAACTACACATACGTCATCCACATAGATAAATATCTCTACTCCTTCAGGAAGTTGGAGTAAGGCTATATTTTCCATAAGGATGTTGAAAAGGAGGGGGTTGAGAACCCCTCCTTGTGGTGTGCCATTTTCCTATTCGTGAAAGGTGGAAATCACTCCTTGGAATATAACTCTAGCTTGTCTTCCTAGCACATAGTTTTAAGTCCAAGCTAAAAGGTGACCTTTAACTCCTTCTCTGATCACTGATTGCAGCATTGCTGCTGGGCTTGCAAGGTCAAAAGCTTTTTCAAACTCTATGAAGACTATTGTTGCTTTTTTGGTTTATGCAGCTTAAAACGTCAGTAATGCATTCAGAAGTTCCAATTCCCTCCTGATATGCATATAGCTGCTTGTGTAAGGGGCCAATTTTGTATTTCATTCAGTTTAGGACCATTTTTTCTCCTGTCTTTTCCTTACAGAATACTAAGGCTATTGGTTTGGGATTTTCTGGATCCTTTGGCTTTGTGATTGGCTGTGTATCTTGTTGCCTTCAGGCTTGAGGCCTTGTGTGCTTAAGGTGTGTTCTGTTTATCAACCTCAGGAATGCGGTTTCTCCTGTTGAACCCATGTGTTTGATTATTGCGTAGGTGATCCTGTCTGCTCCTGGTGCAGTGTCTTTTCCTGTCTTGTGTACTGCTCTTAGTTACTCGACTGTGTATGGGGTGTCTGTGTCATCCTGTAAGTGGCAGGCTGTGTTGATCTCTTCCCACCTGGCTGGTGACAGTTGCTCTTACAGCACTGTGGTCTCAGGGGAGAGATTAGCTGACAGTGTCCTGTTTGCAAAGGCTGTTCCAATTTGTTCTGCCTCCTTTTGTGGGTGTGGGTGCTTTGCAATTAGAATTTTCTTTTTTCCAGCTACTGTGTGTAGCCATTTCCATAGCTCTGTGTGTTGTGTACTCTGACAAGTTTTAACACCATTCCATCAATTTTTTTTATTCTTATTTCATGGATTCTTTGTTGTGTTTCATTTTTAACTGTTTACAGTAGTTCTCTGTTTTCTACTGTGGATCTTCTTCTGTATATTTTTGTGACACTATTTAGTCTTGTTTTTAGTCTTTTGACTTCTGGGCAGTAGTACCAGGAGTCTTTGTATGTGTGGTTACCTCTTGCTGCCTTTAGGGGCATAGCTTTGTTAGCTGCATTGTGAAATGCAGCAACTAGGTCTTTTTTTAGTTGATCTACGTCCTCTGGAGGATTGTAGCTTACTGCCCATTCCTCTATGGCTGGTTGGAAGCAGACCCAGTCTGCTATGTCTTGATACCATCTTGGGGGAGGTGGTGGAATTGGAGGTAATTGTTGTATCTCCAATTCTGTTACTGTGGCAAAGTGGTCACTAATCAGGGTTGAGTGCACTCGCCATTTGGTTAGATGTCTTATTGCTGTTGTAGCAAAGATCAGATCTAGTCTGCCTCCTCTTAAGTGTGTAGGCTGCCCTGTGCTTAGAAGAGCGAATCCTTCAAATTCCTCCAGGGCGAAGGCTATGCGTTCCCCTGAAGGGTTTGTTTTTGATGGGGATGATAATATTGGATGATTTGCATTAAAATCCCCACATATAATTGTTGGTGTTCTTTCTGCATGAACAAAGAGTTGTCAGTTGCAGCTCTCCTGTGTCTTCCCTATTCATCTTCCTGTATATGTTATATTTCTACTTTTTGGTTCTGTAATATTATTGTTACTGCCAGTGTCTCTGCATTGGAACCGCAAGGAATTTGGTTATGTAACCTTGTTGGTATAGTTCTTTTGACTAGTGTAGCTAAGTCTTTGTCTGTGCCTATCTGTGGTGTGGTGTAGGTGCTGTAACCGGCAATTCTGAGTTTTTTCCTATTGTTAGAAGTTTCTTGTAACAGGATTACATATATACCCTCTGTTTTGCATACTGCAGTTAAGGTGGATATTTTCGGTCTTACTCCGGCTGAGTTCCAGTTAAGGACTCTTATTCCTGTATGTATGTTGAACTGAATTGCCTAGGGTCCCTAGGGCCAAAGGCAATTGCCTTGACCTCGGAGGATGGGGTGGATGAGGTGAGAATGGATGAAGTGATGGTGGGATGATAGGGGTGGGGTATGGTGTGGCAGACGTGGAAGGTATGGGTGATTGAGGAGATGGAGTGGGAGGTGTGTAGTTTGTGGTATGAGAGCTGATCTCCTTGACAGCATGAGAGGGGGGGCGGGGTGGACGGACTCGGGTTTGGAAATGAAATCCATAAGGACTTATTCAATGCTGGCTGCTATGGCTTCAGCATTGATTTTGCCAGTCACAGCCTGTGTGACTAGGTCGTAAGTTTTTCCTTTAGGACTGTGGTCCTAATGAAAATGGTTCTGGGCATTGGTTTTGGGGCCTGAAATGTTGAAGTTGGGGCTCTAGAGGAGGATCTAGCTCTAGAGCTTTTCTTAAGTTCTTCTTGCGAATAAAACCTCCTTCTTGGTAGAGGTTTGGGAGCCACCCTTCCTCTCGGCTCTTCTCTTTTCACCTTGGGGAGGGCAGCAATTTCCCTTGCTACCATTTCGGGGCATCCCCAAGCCTTTGCAGTATGGCCCTTTTTGCAATTAGGGCATTTAGGTGCGGTAGGGATACCTGCCGCCTTCTTATCTATGCATTCCTGCGTGGGGTGCCTTTGGCTACACACCGCACAGGTGGGAAATTTGGCCTGACACTGGTCCTTGTGGTGGCCAAATTTTTGGCAGTTGTAGCATCTTAGGGGGTCTGGGTAGTATTTCTTAACACAAACTTCCGAGGATGCCCAGATAAACTTTATTGGGGTGAGGTCCCTTAAAAGTCACAAGGATAGCTTTGGTTAGGTAACCAGCCTTATTCGTTCTGCTGCAGTTATATTGGACAGTTTTGTAAGATGGCTTTCCATAATGTCAGTGGGGTAGCCCACTACAACAGCCTTTTTTATTTTTTCTTCCTCTCTGAGCTCCTGCAGTTTAATATCTGAGGTGCTTCTCAGAGTAATCATGGCTCTTGCATCCTTGTTGGAGATGGTCCACTGCCCTTGCCTTTTTGGCTTTACAACTATTTTTAGGTTTCTCTGTTTTTGCTCAAAGGCTGTAATAGCCTTGAAAGAGGAGTTGCCAGGTAAAACTTTGAAAAAGTATGTTTTGTTTTCTTCAGTTGAGTTTGGGTTTCCCTCAGTGTTTTGAGGTCCGGTTTCAGCAGGGGAGGGGCAGGGTTTCTCTTAGCCAGCATCATTTTCCTGGTCACTTGGGTCCATTCTTGTGACTCCTCGTCCTGTTCCAGGTCTTCTTGAGCCCTTTTTCTATTCGGTTGGTCACAAGCCATATCTTGTATTTCTTCCATGATCAATTCCTCTCCAAGTCCATAGAAGGGGGGGGGGGAGGGTTAGAAGACAGACAGTGCGTCTGGTCGGGTTGTCCAACCCTTTAAGCCCTAAGGCCCCAGACAGAGTTATAGTAGGAGTTAGAAAGATGAAATGTACAGACTCTGAAACAGAACGGTTAATTGGGGGAGGCCCTTTCTAGCCTATTAGTAGAGCAGTGCAGAGACTTTCTCTGTTTATCTAAATACTAACCTGCACAGATAGCAGCTGGGGAGCCTCCTTAATGCTTTCCAAGCACTAAGATGGCCCAGCAGTCTACTCCTGCAGGTAGGGAGGTTTAGGGTAGAATAAAACAAAGTACACTCCTATTACTTTATTAAAACTATATTGTCTTTTGAATTCCTGGCTTATCTACGCTAGGTTAGCAAGATCCTATCGCCTAGCACCTATCCCTATCCTTGGCTTATAGCCACTAAGCCTAGCAGCCCTATGCCACTTGCCAGGGATGGCAAAACTTGGAAAGGTTTGGACCCTGAGTCCTGTTTCAACCAGTTTTAAGACCTCAACGGCAACTGGATTTTTCACTGAGAGCTTTAATAGTAAATGAAAAAGGTTAAAATAGTTGGAGAAAAAGCATAACAAGTCAATGATATCTGTTATGTATTATTGTAATAATGTACTGTATTACCTCAAATGTTACGTATATTGAGCGCAATATTGCATTGATAAAACATGTTTAAGATTGTACATAACTGAAATGATGTATTTTGAAATTAGGGTTCAAGCATTTATTAATTACCTCAAAGATAGGATGTGATTTTTTATACTTTTGTACTGGAGTAGGATTTGAGTCTTTTGAGAGCGATGCTCTTATGTTTGCTCTTATGTTTTGGTTTTTGAGATTGTTTATGAGATTTCGACGCTCAGTTGGGAGTTGGTTGTCGGAACCCCAGAGCCAGAGTAATATAGCCTCTTATTATACTTTAAAACGTTACTTATACACCTGTGTTTGATTGAAATTATCAACATTAAAAAATTGACAACGCAGATGGAATCCCCTGGATAATTAGCCTACTGATAATTATTCACTTATTTACAGGTGAGTAATATCCAGAAATCACCAGACAGTATGCAACCAATACAAAATTGGCGACGACCGGATGACGAATACACGCAGAGATCATAGAGAAGCAGAAGAAAAATTATTGCAATAGAAGCAGGAGAAAAAGCCCAATGAGGATTTCCCATGCAGCCGACAAGAAGAATTCCATCAAATACAAGCAAACAAAACAAGAAAACAAAGTGAATTGTAAAATTGGGTAGAATATGAAAAAGGTAGGAAATTACAAGGTGACTTTAGAAAAGTAGCCTAAGCTAATTAAGGTAAGAAGTCAAAATGCCTCTTGACATTGAATATCCTGAACGATTTAGCATCACAGCTGAACCCAATTTTGTTGCAAAACGATGGCAACAGTGGTGTGAGGAATTTAAGATTCATTTAGAAGCATTTGGGAATATGAAGGATGCCCAAATGAAGGCATTATTACTTCATACAACAGGTAGAGAAGTTTGGGAAGTGTATAAGACATTGCAGCCTACAGGTGACACAAGTGAAGCTACAATTAAGGCTCTTTCCACATATTTTGCACCTCAGGTCAATAAAATTTTTGAAACGTATCTACTTACAGCACAGGCATATCAAAAAGAAAATGAAAGTTTAGATGCATTTGTGACCAGACTAAGGAATTTAGCTGTTTCATGTGAATTTCTAGAGTTATGAAATGTTATCATAGATCAAGTTATTGCACGTTGCACATCACAAGAGCTAAGAAAGAAATTATTGCAAGATGAAGATTTAACATTAGAAAAGGTATTGATAATAGACAAAGCTTTAGAAACATCAAATAGGCAAAGTAATAAAATAGGTAGTTCTACAAGCAATAGAATGGAAAATTCTAAAATCAATACAATAGGTTCTAAGTGGAAAAACAATGAGAATCAGAGAAGGAATATGTCATAGCCTAGTCATAGAAAAGGGCCTAACACTATTATTCATAAATATCAGAATAAGGCCTATACACAGAAAAAAAAACAGGATAAACCCAAGTGTTATAGGTGTGGTAAAACTGATCATCTTGCATACGAAGCAAAGAAATGCCCTGCCACTGGACAAACATGCCAGAATTGTAGAGATGGGTAATTTTGCAACTACTTGTAGATTCCCTAACCAGTATGCAAAGAAGATAAATGCTACAGTTGATACTATTGGTCAAGAGAATAATGCGGAAAATGTTCATGATAATCAGGTTAGGTCAGAAACTGATTTTGCATTTCGGATTAATTCCGTCAACAAAGGTGCAAAGAAACATATCATGGTAGAAGTAATAATAAATGGTAAACCAATTTTGATGCAAGTTGACACAGCAGCTGATGTATCAATTATGTCTGAAAAAACGTCTAAAAGCATTCCTAATTTGTCATTAGAAGGTACAAATAGAGTTTTGAAAGTTTATAATGGTTTTGATATTCAGGTAATAGGTGCTTCGAATGTAGAAGTACAGTACAAAGAACAAAAATTAGAGAGAATGCCATTAACAGTAGTAAAAGGTAATGGACAAACTTTGCTAGGTTTAGATTGGCTACAGTATTTGAAGTTAGATTGGCCTAGTATTTTGAAGGTTACAGGTAGACAAGATGAACACAAAAATGAAATGTCTCTGGATAATATCCTATCAGAGTTTCAAGACGTATTGGAAGATAAAGTAGGTACAGTAAAGAACGCAAAGGCAATTTTAGTTTTGAAACCTGACAGTGCTCCTAGATTTTATGCTCCCAGAACAGTACCGTATGCATTGAAAAGTTCAGTTGAAACAGAAATCAGGAGATTAGAAAAGGAAGGTTTATGGGAAAAGGTTACATATTCAGATTGGGCTACTCCATTAGTACCTAATGTGAAAGTGAATGGTTAGGTTAGGTTATGTGGAGATTACAAAGTAATGTTGAATCCACAACTGAAAGTAGCTCAACATCCATTACCAAATTCGAAAGACATGTTTGCAACTATGTCAGGATATAGTGTTTTTTCTAAGTTAGATTTAAGACAAGCATTTCAACATCTTCCCATGGATGACAGTTCATAAGAATTATGTACAGTAAATACATCCTTAGGTTTGTTTAGGCCAAAGAGATTACCTTATGGAGTTGTCCAGCTATATGGCAACAAACTAGGGATAAGATTTTTTCAGAAATGCAAGGAGTATTCCTTTTTATAGATGATATTTTAATTGCTGGTAAAGACACAAGAGAACATAGAGAAAGATTGCAAACATTTCTGAAGAAGTCAAAGGAACATAATATTTGAGTAAATAAGAGCAAATGTATTTTAGAAGTGGATTCAGTGGAATACTTAGGTTTTGTAATTAATGGCAAGGGTATTCACAAAACAAAAGCAAAGATTAAAGCTGTACAATTGATATAGAATACCGTCCAACATCAAAGATGGCTAATGCAGATGCTTTATCTAGATTACCAGTAGACAAAGCTCCAGAAGAGTATGATTACAGTATTCTGTTAACTTCTCATTACAGCAAAGGATGTAGCACACAGTTCCAAGAGAGACCCAGTACTTTGTAAGGTTTTAGAGAGTTTAATGACAGGTAGGGACTTATGTGGAAAAGAGGAAATTTGTAAACCCTATAAGGATATATGGTATGAGAGGTTCAAGGGTAGTTATTCCTAATTCACTGAGGAATAAGGTTTTGTCTGAAATACATGCTGATCACCAAGGTATTATAAGATCAAAGTCAATTGCAAGAACTTTTGTATGGTGGCTAGGTGTAGATAAAGATGCGAAACCTTATATAAGGAATTGTATGAATTGTGTTATGCAACAGAACAATCCTCATTTTGCTAGAATACACCCATGGGAGTTACCCAGGTATCCATGGCAAACAGTGCATATATATTTTAAAGGTCCTTTTTTAAATTATTTATTTTCAATAGTTGTAGATGCTTACAGTAAGTGGCCAGAAGTCATTCCTATGAAGACAACAAAGTCTTATGCCACAATAAAAGATATAATGCAAATGTTTTCTACGCATGGTATTCTAGAAAGAATTGTTACAGATAATGGTCAACAATTTACCTCACAAAAATTTAAAGAATTTTGTAACGTCAATGAAATAAAAGATACATTTTCAGCAACATATCATCCCTCTACCAATGGAGAGGCTGAAAGATTTGTTTAAACATTTAAACATAATATGAAGTGTAGAAAAGCAGATTCAGGTAACATGTTTTTGCATGTATTAAAGTTTATACTGTCTTTTAGAACAACACCGCACAGCACAACAGGCGTGACACCGTCAAATTTGTTGATAGGGATGAGTTTAAGGTGTAAGTTAGATTTGTTGTATCCAAGTTTACAAAGTGATTTAGAAGATAAAGGGTATAAACAAGTTGAAAATTTACCAGAGTTAAGACATTTTTTACATTTATCTAATGTCATTGTAAGATCGTACAACACTCCAGAGAAGTGGGTACCAGGAGAGATTGTAAGAGAGATAGGAAATTTACATTATGAGTTCAAGTTGGATGAAATATTGTAAAATGTCATATTGACCAATTACAGCCATTAAACAGAAGTACAGTAGGGTATGTGAATGTTAGAGATGGAAAACTTTCAGAAGTAGTTAGCTCCAATGAGTCAAATATTAACCAAGATGCTCCAACATCAAATGTAGATTCAGAATCAATTCATGTACAAGTACAAGAGGAAGTTAGAATGCTTCCTAATAGGATTAAGAGAGGAAAACCCCCTGAGAGATTAGATTCATGAAGATTTTTACTATGTCAAGGACACTGTTATGTATTATTGTAATAATTTACTGTATTATTTCTAGGCGAGTAATGTGCTAAATCACCTGACAATATTCAAGCAACATAAAACTTATTCTATCAATATTTTCCCAGAGTTTTTCATTTTTATCCATTTTATTTCTTCTGTTAAATTTTTTCAAAGTTAGTAATTTCCTTCTTCATCATTTCTTGCACTTCCTTCTTCTTTTGATCATATCTCTCTTCTAATTCCTTTTTTGGGCTCAAGCCATGTCGTCCTGATGGAAGTTCCTAAACGGTAGCTTCCTTGGGTATATTATAACTACGGCGATATTCCCAGAGAATTTACCTTAAGGTACCCAGAATTCTAACTCCTGGAGCGAATATCCCTAATAAAAGAACCAGGGATATCGCGAAATATCAGAGGACGTATTCTTGACATGCCACATAGCAATCTGCACCCCGAACAGAGTTAACACTTCGAAGGGGTCAATTGGCAAGAAAACGAAAACGAGAAAGAAAGGAGAGCCGCTCATAAGGTATCTCTCCTCTCCCGTTTCGTAAGCGTGCATTGCGCCGCTCACGGCGCCATCTGTATTTCTTTTTGCGTAGCTCAACAACTCTGTGTTTTTTCCCTGTGTTTTTCGCAATTCTTGGATTATTTCAACTTATAATGCTTTCTCCAACTTCTTCTGCTTCTGATAAGTTGAGTATTATTTCTTTTATGTACAAATGTAAGCTCTTGGTAATTTTAAAAGTGATTGATAGTGATATCGTTGTTACAAGAGCTGTTGCCTACCGGAGGCGTCCTGGACGCTGTCACTCGCTAGGTATGAGTTATTTAGTTAGCCAGAGCGACGTTCCCGGCTGTTTTGCTTTAATAATTTTAGCTGTTTAGCGTTACATAGGATTTCTTTATACTGTATGATGCTTTGAGTATTTTTGTTTTGGCGAAGGATTTGCCGATTCTGGCCTACGCTAGGCCTTGTAGCCTAGTCGTTTGGCCCTAGTACTTTCCTGCATGATATTCAGATTTCCGAGTGTTTTAAAATTTTATTGAAGCTTTAGGCAGTTTTATAAATTTAAGATAATGTTGATTTCTTCCAAGATAGTATACGAGTGAGTTTCGGTGATTTAGGTAATCGATCCTCTTTGCGCGTAGGCTAGTTGTCTATGGGGCCTTAGTATACTTTCTCACACTCCCCGGTTGCTCTCTTCTCTTCGGAGAAGGTGTGCAATCCCTTTCCCTCTGTTTAAGCCTTGGGCTTAACCCTAATGGTTTATCTGAATTGACTTTAGATACAACTATATTAGGGTGTTCTGTTCCTTCCTGTTTCCAGTAAGTCTGGCTTCAGGGAGGTGGCAGGACATCAGAGTTCTTAGTCTGAGTCTGTTGATGTCTAGCTTGTGGTTGAGATTCTCTCGCTAGACTGTCAACAGACATAGGAGGCTTAGCCTCCTTAGTTCACTTTCGAAGGTTTCTGTACGAGATGATTCCTTCTTCTTGTGATCTAGCAGACTAGTCCTGTGTTGTTGTTCTCGGTGTGGAGGATAAGATCCTCTTTTCTGTGAATAACAACGCCTTCCTTGCTTTGGTTCCGAGGGAGTTGGCAGGTATTGCTGGCCTCCCTCCTCGGATCTCCCCTAGGCTAAGATGAGTTTTCTTGGCTGCGGGTGATTCATTATTAGAGCAAGGTTGGCAGGACCATCTTCTCCCTTTCCCCCTCTTTCCTTTGTGATGGCCTAGCCATTGCATTCCTGTCCGTCATTCTACATCTGTACCTAGCATAGGTTAGGATGTGGGGTTGACTCAGTCCCTTGCCGGCCGGCAGTGCGTGCCCGCCGGCAAGGGTCTTCTGCTTTGAGTGCTGCCCAGACCTCCCTTGGTCTCTCATCCATGTTTGTCTGTAGAGCCAGATGGCATTGGTCAGGAAGCCTGAAGTTATATTCTCCCCTTCCTTATGTGCACTCTTTCGGGTTGCCGGGTTATGAGGTAATACACTCTCTTATCCCGGCATCCATTCTGTTTTTCTTCTAGTGTTGTACTCTAGCCCGGCTGCCGACCTGAGTGGCTGGCAGCCGGGCAGTCGGAGTTCTCTGATTCTTTTGCTGCCAGCCAGCATTGGTTGTATACCTTTGCCGGCCGGCTATATATCATAGTTGCCGGCCGGCAGTCATTGCCGGCCGGCACATGCATTTGAACCAGCGTTCTTCCACCTTATAGTTCTTAGGTAGTATACTTTGGAACTAGTTAAGGTGTGTGCTGGCCGGCACATTTCCTTCTATACTGTAGCCAGTATTTTTCAGTATAGTGTATGCTGTAGGGAGAAAACTATAGTATAGTATTTGTTACAACACCAAGTTTTTTCTAACACTTTTGTTTTGTCTCGCACAGCCCTTTGGTGTAACCTTACAGATAAAGAAAGTGAGGTCTTTCTTGTCTACTATCCAGCATTTTAAAATAATTTTTTGGGTGTGAGCTACACCTGTTTCCTCTGGAAACTATTCATTGGCTGCTCTAGAATAGATTGGCCATACGATTTTATTATCTGGAAGGTTGCAGCAATTGACTGTGGGGAAATACAAGTGTGTGTCTTTCCTTTCTAGTTTAGTTGTGCTAAGCTATGTATATCCAGTGATACGTAGTTCACTTGATACTCATGGATTTTTCTTCTCTTTACAGGAGGACCATCCGAAGTGTGGAATCGTTTTCTGCAACGTCCGCAGCAAGAACTTCTGCGGACATGATTTATGTAGGAGGCACGCAGCATGCACAGTCTCCAAAGGTGATCTCCGGTATTGGGACCCGCAGGTATGTACCGTGTGCACAAACCTGATTACTGTGGCTTTTTATTCCCCTAAGACGGCAGAGTCATGGGACGCAGCAAGGGAGAAGCTTCGTACCTAGGTAAGGGGCTTTCAGAAGAACACTTCTAGGTCTTATCTTCCAAGTGAGAAGATGAGGGCTTACCTTTTCCCCAGGGCGTCAGCTGATGCAGTGATTCCCCAGCCCCAAGTGGAGATACCAGTGGTTCAGATCCCTGTGGATTCTGAAGTCGTGGATGTCCTGCAGGACATCCAATTGGACGATAGGATGTCGGAGGTGTCCGAGCGTCTGGAAGATGACCTTCTGGCGGAAGACCAGGATGAAGAGCAGGCTCCAGACAATGAAGAGGTAGAGGTCAAAGAGGTGTCGGCTACTCCGGTTCAGGCCACTGAACCTATTCCCTCAACATCGTCCTCTCTCCCAGATGAGCTGGGAAAGACCCTTTCCTCCATCGTTGGAATGATCCAACAGATGCAGAGGGAGAATAATGAGAAGGCGGTTGCAATGGAGCTGGAGATGCGAAGACTTGCAGCATCACATGGGCCCCAGAAGAAGCTCAGCGTGAAAGACCTTCCCTTGTGCTCAGATGTTAACCTTTGGAAGTATGCTGAGCACATGCCTATGACGACGGGAAAAATCGTCATTTCGGAGAAGTTGGGCTCAGTCCCCCTTGAGGAGGTGGAATTCTGGCCCAGCAACGAGTCGTATCCGGACTGTTATGTCCGTCTCAGGAAGGAACCAACCTCAAAGGAAGAATCAGAGCCAAAGGAGGTCATAGTTTTGGACCCCGCTAAGGCTCAAGCTTTATTGTCAAGCTCGATGAAAGAGAGGGGCTTCTCAAACTCGAAGGTACCTGCTTTGAGTAAGAAGCACCCTTCCTTTGTGTCCTCTCCTTCTAGAGCCTTCCCCTTTATGCAGAAAGGGTTTACAGCTGTGCTGAAAGCAGTCGAGGCAGGTAAGCCATGCCCCTCCTTGGAGGAGTGTAAACCTCTGTCTTTGGCCCTACCCATGGACCACAAGGACTGGAAGGACGTCCATCTTACCTTCTCAGTCTGGAAGTTGGAGGCTGATATTGCCGGACGTCAGTTCGGTGAGAACATCCCCAAGCTGTCTGACTTTCTTTTGCAAAGGGAACTTGAGACAAAAGAAAGACTTGCTGCCTCAATGTCGCATCAAACAACTCTGGAGACAATGGCAAGTGACCCCAAGGTCCATGAGATGTTCATGGTAGTGGCTAAGACACACCTAGTCACAGTGACGAAGGACCTTTATGGCTTCGTCAAAGCTAGGAGGGCTTGTAGGGAATTCGTGTTCGCCTAGGCTGCGGTAAGGCACGAGCAAAGGAAGCTAATCTCCTCCAACATTTGGGGCAAAGACCTCTTCCCTAGCGAAGCGGTCAAGGAGGTTGTAGATAAGGCCGCCACGGAGAATAGAAACCTTCTCCAGAAGTGGGGCCTATCCCTCAAGAGAAAGTCCTCCCCGGATGAGGGTCCCCAACCAAAGAGGAAGACTAAGAAGACTAGGCTACCCTCTCGGCCAGCCAAGCCATTAGGACAGCAGCAGCAACAGCAATTTCCTATGCCTACAGTGCCCCAGATGGTGGCACAAACCCTGACCACGTACCAGTGGGTACCCCAAGCCGTGTCGACGCAGTCTCCAGCATTTAACCCTGCGTTCGAAGGGCAGTCAACTACATTTCGAGCGAAGCCTAGAGGAACAGCCAGAGGTTCGTCTAGACGCCCCTCAAGAGGGAGGGGATTCAGGGGTGGTCGCGGTCAAGGATGCAAGGCCTCAGGGCAACAGCAGTCAAAGGGAGATGATACCAGTAGGAGGGAGACTTCTGAATTTTCGGGATCGGTGGACCTTCGATCCCTAGGCCCACAGCCTACTCAAGAATGGACTGGGCTGGTGCTGGTACAGCACTCCACCCCCGTACCCTCGATTTTTCCAACACTCCACCCCCGTTTTGGAGGAGTACATTCAAGAACTGTTAGAGAAAAGGGTAATCCGAAGGGTAAAGTCCATCAAATTCCAAGGGAGGCTGTTTTGTGTTCCCAACAAGGACTCAGAAAAACTCAGAGTCATTCTGGAATTGTCGCCACTCAACAAGTTCATCGTGAACTGCAAGTTCAAGATGCTAACACTGCAGCACATAAGGACCTTACTTCCCAAGAAGGCATTTACCGTCTCCATAGATTTGTCAGACGCCTATTGGCACGTTTCAATCAATCGTCAACTCTCCCCCTACCTAGGGTTCAAGCTACATCGAAGACTCTACGCCTTCAGAGCCATGCCGTTCGGGCTAAACATAGCCCCAAGGATCTTCACAAAGCTTGCGAGCGTAGCTCTCAAACAATTACGCCTGAAGGGAATCCAGGTAGTAGCCTACTTGGACGACTGGCTAGTGTGGGCAGCATCCAAGACAGAATGTTTGCAAGCTTCCCTACAGGTGATCCAGTTCCTAGAGTAGCCTATCTAGGCTTCAAGATCAATAGAAAAAAGTCCCGACTTTCTCCATCTCAAAAGTTCCAGTGGTTGGGAATCCACTGGGACCTAGTGTCACACCACCTCTCCATCCCGGCGAAGAAGAGGAAGGAGATAGCTGGTTCTGTCAAGAGACTTCTGGATTCCGAAAGGATATCAAGACGCGAACAGGAGAGAGTGCTGGGTTCTCTCCAGTTTACCTCAGTAACAGACACGGTACTAAGAGCACAGCTAAAGGATGCAACCGGAGTTTGGAGAATTTATGCATCAAACGCGCGAAGAGATCTGATAAGACCAGTTCCGCTTCGTCTACGTACGCTTCTCAGGCCTTGGTCCTAAGTCAGGCAACTAAAGAAGTCGGTACTTCTTCAGCCACCTCCCCCCTCGTTGACTATTCACTCAGACGCCTCGAAGGAGGGGTGGAGAGGTCATTCTCATCGGAAGAAGGCCCAAGGGACTTGGTCCAATCTATTCAAGATATTTCACATAAACTTTCTGGAAGCTATGGCAGTACTCCTTACCTTGAAGAAAGTCTCCCCTCGTTGCTCGATCCACATAAGGTTGGTGCTGGACAGCGAGGTGATTGTGAGATGCTTGAATCGACAAGGATCGAGGTCACCACCACTCAACCAGGTGATGTTGGCCATCTTTCGACTGGCGGAAAAGAATAAGTATTACCTGTTGGCAGTTCACCTTCAAGGAGTTCGCAATGTGACAGCGGACGCTCTATCCAGGTTCACACCAATAGAGTCGAAATGGTTCCTAGACGCAGGATCATTCTCCTTCATCTTGAGTCAAGTCCCAGAACTGCAGATAGACCTCTTTGCGACGAAAGACAACATGAAGTTACCCCTCTACGTGTCCCCGTAAGAGGACCCCTTGGCGGAAGCAGTGGACGCGATGTCCCTCGACTGGAACAGATGGTCCAGGTTTTACCTGTTCCTTCCTCACAACCTTCTGTTGAGGGTCCTCAACAAACTAAGATCTTTCAAGGGAGTAGCGGAAATAGTGGCTCACAAGTGGCCGAACAGCGTGTGGTTCCCTCTGGCATTGGAACTATGGCTGAAGTGTCTACCGTTACCAGATCCAGTTCTGACCCAGCGAGTCCAGAAGTCGACTCTCTGCGCTTCATCACAGAAAACCCGGAACCTGCAGCTCATGATTTTCTCTCCCTAGCGGTGAGAAAACTTTTCGGGATTTCGAAAGAGTATAGACTTCTTAGAGGAATATAAGTGCAAATCTACTAGAAGGCGATATGAGTCATCTTGCAGGAAATGGGTGGCCTTTGTCAAGGCGAAGAATCCGCAAAAGATCTCGACGGACTTCTTCTTATCTTTCTTCATCCACCTCCATGGTCAAGGGTTAGCAGCTAACACAATTTCAACGTGTAAATCTGCTTTGACAAGACCCATTTTATATGCCTTCCAGGTCGACCTCGCTAACGATATTTTTAATAAAATTCCGAAAGCCTCTGCTAGGCTCAGACCTTCAGCACCTCCAAAGCCCATTTCATGGTCTTTAGATAAAGTTCTTCATTTCGCTTCACTGTTGAATAATGAGGAGTGTGCTTTAAAGGATTTGACCGAAAAAGTTATTTTCCTATTTGCACTCGCGTCGGTGGCCAGGGTTAGTGAAATTGTAGCCCTCTCGAGAGAGGAGGGTCGTGTTCAGTTTTTGGATGGAGGAGAACTGAACCTGTTTCCGGATCCTACGTTTCTCGCCAAGAATGAGTTACCCACCAACAGGTGGGGTCCCTGGAGAATCTGCCCTCTGAAAGAAGATACATCTCTATGTCCAGTGGAATGCCTAAAGGTCTATCTTCGTAGAACTTCAGACTTCAGGGGTGGTCAACTATTCAGGGGAGAAACATCAGGCTCAAATTTATCACTGAAACAACTTAGGGCGAAAATCACCTATTTTATTCGCAGAGCGGATCCAGACAGTACACCCGCAGGTCACGATCCGAGGAAAGTTGCCTCATCCTTAAATTTCTTTAATTGCATGGATTTTGAACATCTTCGTTCATACACTGGCTGGAAGTCTTCCAAAGTGTTCTTTCGTCACTCTGCGAAGCAAGTGGAGCAACTAAAGAGGTCTGTGGTAGCAATGGGTTGCGTCGTTAACCCTGCTGTTTAACTCTTCGAGGAACAGAGGATTTAATTGGGACTATCAATTCCGGGGGGTCTGTGTAGTTACAAACTGTTCTACAAACTAAGTGTTAGGGCCCTGGGTTGCCCACATTGAGTGTTCCACTTTCAAAGGTGAACCTAGCATAAGTGCAGAAATGTGTGCCGAGCTTTTCCAACGCTAAAGTAACTGATTAGTAATACAGACTTTTATAATTTTGATACCTCGGTATGTTAAAAGTGGCGCTAATGTTTTTCTTTCAGATAAACAAGTTTCTGTTTACTATCATGCTTATGTTTATTTGTTGGATATCCTCCTCTTATATATATATATATATATATATATATATATATATATATATATATATATATATATATATATATATATATATATATGTATATGTACATATATATGTATATGTATATATATATATATATATATATGTATATATATATATATATATATATATATGTATATATATATGTATGTATATATATGTATGTATATATATATATGTATGTATATATATATATATATATATGTATGTATATATATATATATATATATATATATGTATGTATATATTTATGTATGTATATATATATGTATATATATATGTATATATATATATATATATATATATATATATATATGTATATATATTTATATGTATATATATATGTATATATATTATATATATGTATATATATATATATGTATGTATATATATGTATGTTATATATATATGTATATATATATATATATATATATATATATATATATATATATATATATATTATATATATATATATATATATATATATATATATATATATATATATATATATATATATAATATATATATATATATATATATATATATATATATATGTATATATATATATGTATATAGTATATATATATATATATATATATATATATATATGTATATATATATATATGTATATATATATATATATATGTATATATATTATATATATATATATATATATATATATGTATATATATATATATGTATATATATATGTATATATATATATATATATATATATATATATATATAGTGTATATATATATATGTATGTATATATATTATATGTATATATATATATATTATATATATATATAAATTATATATATATATATA